>NC_053170.1:92968321-93330821 GCF_016835505.1 Polypterus senegalus
TTGATGTTACTTCAGCACTTTAAGCAGGACCTCCTTCACATGTTCCTTTTAAGTTATTCTCTCCAGGGTGCAACATTATATGCAGCATATTCATGTGAGCCCACCTACACTCCCGAGTACAGTAGGGGTGGTGTGGAGCCTGTCCAGGCAGATATGGTTACAAGACAGGAGCCAGGCCTAGATGGATCAGTTCATGAATGGCCGCACTCAGCCTCACTGGGACAAATGAGCTGACATGCATGTGCAGTGGAATCAGAAAGCTCTCCACTTCCTGCACACTTTATCCATCCATCCATCCATTATCCAACCCGCTATATCCTAACTACAGGGTCACGGGGGTCTGCTGGAGCCAATCCCAGCCAACACAGGGCGCAAGGCAGGAAACAAACCCCAAGCAGGTCACCAGCCCACCGCAGTCTTGCACACTTTATTGTATTGTGAATGTATTAAATTAATGTGCTCCTGATATCTTTGCAAAAGGACGAAGGTCCAAGTCTTTAGAGTCCTGGTGCTTCCCCTCTTGCTATATGTTTGTGGGACATGGACGCTATCTAGTGACTTGAGATGAAGACTGGACTCCTTTGGTACTGTGTCTCTCCGTAAAATCCGTGGGTACCGTTGGTTTGACTTTGTGTTGCTCATGGAGTCCCGATGAGGCACATTACCTGCATTGTGAGGGAGCGTCAGTTATGGCACTACGGCCATGTGGCGCATTTCCCTGAGGGTGATCTGGCTCATAAGATCCTCATTGTTGGGGACCCGAGTGGCTGGACCAGGCCAAGGGGTCGCCCACGTAACACCTGGCTGTGACAGATAGAGGGTCATTTCCGGAGGTTGGGACTGGACTGTGTGTCTGCCCGGGGGGTTGCCAGCCAAGATCAGGCGCTGTTTCGTCATGAGGTGGGTGCGGAAATGCACTGTACCAGTGCATGCTGCTCAACCTGAACCTGAGCCATTTTTGTCTATCAGTCTGCACTCAATAAGCCATAATGGCACAATGAAACAGATTTTCAGAAAGGTTTGCAACTTTATTAAAATTTATTAAAAATCAAAAACCTAAGTCACTTACTCCAGGTTGTGCTCAGGTGCCTCCTTTCTGCTTTAATCCTCCTTGAGATATTTGAGAACCTGATTGGAGTCCACCTAAGACAAATTGAATTGATTGCACATCATTTAGAAAAACACATGTGTACCAGTGTCTAGAAGGTCCAACAATTCTCAATGTATGTCAGGGCAAAAGCATAGACATAAAGTCCAAGAACCTCTTTGAAGACCCCCACAATCAAATTATGGTGAGGTGTAGACCAGGGCGAGAGGATAAAACCTTTTCTAAAGCTTGGAGTGCTCCCAATGGCCTTAACAATCATGAAATGGAAGAAGTGTGGAACCACCAGAACTGCTCCTAGAACTGGCCATCTGGCCAAGCTGAGCAATGGAGCAAGAAAGGCCTTGGTTAGGGAGGTGACCAAGAATTCAACAGTCACTCCAACAGAAGTCCTCTACTGAAATGGGAAAACCTTTTGGAGGGACAACCATCCCTGCGGCAGTCAGTCCATCAGGCATTGATGTTAGAGAGGATAACTTCTGCTTGGAATTTAAAAATGGTATTTAAAGGAGTCTGAGAGCATCAGCAGAAAGATTGTCTGGTCTGGTGAGACCAAAAATGAATTCTTTGGGCAGAATGCAAGCAGTATGTGTGGTGAAAACCAGGCACTGCTCATCACCTGCCTAATGCCATCCTTATGTTGAAGAATGGTGGTGGCAGCATCATGTTATGGTGGTTCAGGGACAGGGAGACTGGTCAGAATTAAGGGAAGGGTGAATGCAGTCAAATACAGAGAAGAATGGGATAAAGTGTCCAAATACAGATGTGCAACACTTATAAAGACTTATCCAGAAGACTTGAAGCTGAAATTGTTGCCAAAACGGACTTCTACAAACTTCTACAACCTACATGAACCTTTCTGAAAACATGACTTTCACTTTGTCATCATTTGTGACTAAGTGTAGATTGATGAGCCCAAATGGCAAATGTATCTATTTAAAATGAAATCTACAACGCAATGAAGTGTGCAGAAAGTGAAGGGGTCTGAAAACTTTCTGATTCCACTGTATGTGTGTTTGTCAGGGATATGCACAACTCGTAATAATCAGTGGACTGCAATCACGAGAAGCGAGCCTGTTATTATTAGCCTGTTACAATCCTGACAGCTTAAAACCTACTGACCTTGAACAAAAAGTGACCCTAAAAGTGGCTTTTTTGAGAAAGATTTTTAAATTAAACTTATAGAAAATGACAAAAGTTCGTTTTTCCAAGTTTCCAGCCATTTCTGGTCATGCGTCACTTTATAGTTATGGCAGGTAAAGGTTTTTCACATAAAAGTCGCTAGGAACTCTCACTCCGTGCCTGCAGTGTTTGTTTGAACCTGTGGAAGAAGCAGACGCTTCACTTTCAATCGATGAAATGACAGGCGATCTTTACTGGAAAGAGACCCTAAGTTTTGTAAACTTTCTTATTAGACCTGACTCCTTGTCATTATGGGGTCATTAGTGTCACGTGTTCACAGTGCAGTGAATTTTGAAATTAGTAAGCAGGCAAAATCCAAAATCGAAAACCAAAAATGATATTAGCTCAGAAATGGGTTTTCTGCTGCCTAACAAGACACAATGTCATACAATGCAGAACACAAAGCTTGTCCTTAAATCAAGTGGCTGGCAAAACTACGTGACCACACCCACCCCTGACATCACACACAGGCGGGGCAGAGCAGATATTGACAGAGGGCGTCACAACAACCAAACTCAAAATGGTTCAAACAGAGTTGACATCAACAAGAGCCCAAGAACACGCAAAAACATCCTGTACTGCCGCCCCAGGAGAACAACTAAATCATGGGCTGCTGCATGATGAGGATACTGGTAGGAAAAAGCAGTTTATTGTCAAAATCTTTTGGGGTAATGTAACCAATCCTCGTCCTTATTTATGAACCACTCACCACACGCCCCAGATCAGCATAAGATATCAAGCATTAAAGCAATGAAAGCAGACAAAAAGGGCATATTTACATATTAACAGACAAGACGGTTCATGTAATTCCCCCAAAAAAACAAATAGATAACAAGAATCAAAGACAAACTTTCACAGATTAGGGTGCGAGATGGTCTCACCTGAGATAAACCTGTTTCCCCAAACTGGATCACTGTCCTTCCCGTTCATGAGCACGGTGAAATGCTTGCAGCCCCATAGAGTTGCCAATAACAAAAATGTTCTGTCCCACCAGTCTCAAAGGTCGATCGCTCCGGTGCAACCAAAAAAAAGTTTGTTTTCAGAGACGTGTCTCCCTTGCATCCCCGAGTTCTTCCAGTAGGTGCCACGCAGGTGGGTTTTTGGCGCTAACTCGCTGCTTCTCCTTGCTCCACTGCTCGATGTCTCTCTCTCAATCTCCCCCTTCTTTTCTGGTTAAATCGTCTTCATCCCCAACCGTCCAGTCCACACTGTGTCTTCCCCTTAAAGGTGTATTTCCCCATTTTTGGGTAACACTCAGCAACCCATTTCCTGATGTACACCCTAAGGGGACACAAACGGGACAATAGTACATGTGGTGCCCGCTACAGTCTTATGTAATTTGGACTTGTAGTGACAAAGTTGCTCAGATGTGATGGATATTTAGGATCTTAAAAAAATCCCAGAAATTCTCTTTTTTCTCCTTTCCCTTGACTCTAAGCGACTGCATGCAGCCATTTGTGTAACAAACTTAAAGTAGAAAAGTAGCAGCACAAGTAGAAGGAAGTCATAGCGCCTTGGGAAGCCCATTAAAAGCTCAACCGAGTCCTGACTTTCATGGAGCTCATCTTTCTAAAGCAGGGAAATTAAAATAACACAACATTCCTAAACCTGCTTAATCCAGTTCATATTTCCTGGGGTCAGACCCTAAACTGGCAGAACCGAGTGTAAAGCAGAAGCCATGTCTAAATGAGGTGCCAGTCCATGCATACATTCGCACATGACTGTTTTGAGATCACCAGTAGACTTAGCCTGAACATTTTGGGGGAATAAGGGCAGAAAATGGACCTCCTGGAGGAAAACCCACACGTCCAAAACCTAAACACTGGATTTGGGCTCAGAACCCTGAAAACCTGTGGCAGCAATGCTAGCAGCTCCTCTGCTGTGCCACTTCTAAGATAATATAATACTAATAGTAATAATAATTACTTACTTTTATATATCTCTTTTCTAATGTACTCAAAGTGCTTTACATAGACAGAGGGGGGAGACACTTCAACCACCACCAATGTGTGGCATCCATTTGGATGATGCGGTGGCAGCCATTATTGTGCCAGTAAACTCACCACACATTAGCTGTTAGGTGATGAAGTGGTGGTTGAAATAGTTAGACAGTAAGGGTTAGACGGGATTATTAGGGGGCTAGGATGACCAGGCCGTAGTGGGCAGTTTACCCAAGATATCAGGGTACACCCCACTCTTCATGAACGATGCCCAGGAAACTTTTATGACCACAGAGAGTCAAGATCTCAATTTTACATCTCATCTGAAAGATGGCAGTAATTGTTTCAGCACAGCGTCCCCCGTCACTGGAACTGGGCATTGGGATCCACACACAGACCGTAAGACAAGCACCTCCTGTTGGCATCATCAAAATCTAAGACTGCAGAGGGAAATAAATTACAAGCCCAAAAGTCCCCTGATTATTTAAAATAAACAATATTGTCCAGCTGATTATTATTACCCCTGCCAGCACATTCAAGAACATTTCATGCTCTGAAACTTTGACCCAGTGCCACCCAGCACCACTTTTATAATGAAAATTGGAGTGAGATATGTTGGTATACTTAAGAAACTAGCATAACATTGCGTCATCTAGTGGCCTCCAGCTGTTGCTACACGTGTATGCTATGAAATAAACAAAGCTAGAATGAGCCCAGTCTAAAAAGAATGAAGACATACTGTACACTTGAAGTGAGCAGGGGGCATCTCTGAAGTGTAGCCAGTGTCATGTTACATCTCTGTTCACTCTCAGATGGCAGTGGCCTGGCAGATCTGTATGGCAGACCGCTTGAAAGGCCAGGTGACATTAATGCTTTATGGTTCCAAGCTGCAGGCTGATTGGACCCCAAGGATTCATCTTGCCTACCGCTGAATGCCAGCATTAGATCAGGATTTCCTGGTGTTATATATGCCAGTATGCCACACGCAGCACGTGCACATTTTGCCCCCACTTTTGGCTTTGCGGCTCTTGGACGTGCATGTGGTTGTAGGGAGCAGGTTGTTGTGTGTGTTGAAATGAGAGGACATGGTGAGCTGTTTAGCAGGGTGTAGGAGGCACTTGGTAATTAAACATGCTGTGCCAACTGACTCCATTTGCATGATCCCAAAGCAGACACAACAGACATGGCATCTTATCTGTGGAATGATCTTACGTGCCTTCCTGACCTCTTCTTCTTCATCCTCTTCCTCCTGACTGTGTTGTGCTCTTGCTGCCTGTTAAGTACTGAGGTCCTTTCACATGCCATCCACTTGGCAGAGCCGCTTCAGTCATGTTCATCCTGTTTGTTCCCCTTTAATGGCTACAAGGTAGCATTTCTTCAGTTAGTCCTGTTCAAAATGTGCACTTATCCTGGAAAATACCAGTTTACCGTTCACAAATTCCCAAATGGCATGCTTCATTAATCAGCTGCAGTCCTAAAACAATTTGTGTCAACTGGAAAACACAGCATAGCATCAGCTGGCCTCTAATGGGTTCTTCATCTGAGGGTGAGACTTGAATCTCATGGCATGGTGAAGACAGAAAAACTGTGTTTTCAATGGGGTGTACTTGGTGAAGTAGAGAAGCACAAGGACCCTGAACACCAAAATGTCTGTGCTGTCACGTGTGTCGTAGAGTTTTCACTGTGTCAACAGTATGGTGTGAGGGGATCTGGCACCAACACCTCATTTTCTAAACTGGCCAATGGTGTGGCTTTACAACTCCAGGAGACCAGGCTTAAAACTGGGCATTCTCTCTATGGGTCTCCTCTTCTTGAAATAGAAGTGAAGTGCATTATAAACGAGAAGTTAAGGATGGGTGGGTATGTGCACAGATATGTAAGGCACTAAGATAGATAGATAGATAGATAGATAGATGTCAAGAGCATAATAGATAGATAGATAGATAGATAGATAGATAGATAGATAGATAGATAGATAGATAGATAGATAGATAGATAGATAGATAGATAGATAGATAGATAGATAGATAGCACTCTATGGTACAGAGATGGCTTGTGAAAGACACTCGACATTATAATATAGGCAGGTGGATGAAATGAAAGGCACTATGTAAGCTAGATAAACAAATAGTGTCAGGCACTATATACTGTAGATAGACAAATATGAAAGGCACTTTATACTATACATTAGACAGCAAAAGCTGGTATATAGAATAGGGAAATAGGTATAGATAGAAAGACACATAGATAGATATGAAAGGCACTATATGCTCTAATATTGATAGGTGGATGATATGAAAGTCTCTATACTGTATAACCACATTAGACAGACAGTGACAGGCACTATATACTGTAGACAGATAATATGAAAGGCGCCATATACAGTGGGATACTTGGACTGCCAGAAGCCTGCTGGACACTCACTTTTAACCTGTTTTCTACTGCAGCTCTCCCCATGTATTGGCTGGACCGCTACAAGACCCCTGGTCCTACCCCATCCACATCTAGGCGGAGGGCTGGATGGCCGTCTCCTAGTACTTAACCACTAATCTCCCACCTTTGTTTGAAGTCTTGCTTTTTAGGTCAACTGCAGGTGTTGATCCACAGCCCTCTTTCTGTTTTCCTCCTTTTGAAAGCTCCTCTGGCTTGCCATTCTCGTGCTTTCGCCTGCCCCTTACACATCATGACAATGGCCTTTTGTTTCGTTTTATTGTACCGTGTGTCAGCACTCGACCAGGCACGGTGTGTTTAATTTGGGCCTTGGCGACGAGCGTAGGAAAGAATCCACGGCGGTTTACATGAGACGGGCGTGGGCTTCAGGATTTAATGACACCAGTGATGGAGGTTTTCTGATTTTCCTCCATGGAATCCTGGATTTTGTCCACTCTAAGTGTAACATTCCAGTCTGGCTTGTCATTGTTATCTTAGCAGTAACTGACTCTTTTCCTTTCTTTCAGATTTCGTCTCTTTTTCACATCCTTTCTGTACTTTTATTTTTACTTTGATTAGCTTCTTAATCCTGAAGGCTTTGTGTCTCCTTACTGGTTATGCTGAATGAATGAGGTGAGCGGCCTGTGCCTCCACATGTCCAGGTGCATTACATCAATATGAAGTAAAAGTCAAAGCCCAACAATTTCAATGTTTCTCTTTCTTTTTCGTGTTTCTGCTCTGTTGATGGGTTTAATTTTTGTGCTAAATGTGCCAAAAGTTCACCTGCAGCCTGATAACACTTCACAGTTTCATCCAAGGTAGAGCCTTGAACTAAGAAATGGCTTGTCTTTGCTTTTTTATTCTTGGACAAGGTTATTGTGTGCTTCCATCAATTCACTTGGACATCTAAAAACAAACTAAACATTTTCACTTCAGGAAATTACCAAGAGGGAAGAAGCGATTGGGCAGTTAAGCTGTATTCAGCTGCCTGTCGACTCCGGGGTATGTAGCTGGATCGCATGAAAAGACCACCGGTGGAAACTAACAGTGACAGTCTGACTTGATGTCTTTGTGGCTCTTAGTCACGTGTGGTTGTTTATGGTAGAAGCAGACTTGGTTTTAAGTCCATTGAAGTTAAAGCATCTTTGTCATCATCACCATCATCATTTTCATCCACATATCCTGGTGAGGGTCACAGTAGCAACACACCGACCTTACTACCTCCAGAGCTTCCACAGGAATTCCCAGATACTTACAGAACAGGCCAGAGTGGTAAGTCCTTCCGACATGTCCTGTGTGTGTCTGACCACATCTCTCTGGGCGTATCCAAACTACATGCCGAGACCACTTCTGTTGGTTCCTCTACATCTGGACCAGCAGCGGTTTTATTCTGAGGTGCTCCCATGTTGTTGAGGTGCTCACCCTGTCATGGAGAATAAGCTCAACAACCCTGCTCTGAAACCTCATTTTTTTCCACTTGCACTTGCAATCTTTAGAAATGTCATGAAAGCTGGAAGATATAGTCTCTCATTAGAACATCAGCTCCAAGGTATGGAATTGGTGTGGACAAACGCTTTCAAAATCATGTCTTCAGCATGTTCACTCATCACAAAGAGATGGTTTCCCCCAAAGTCGACTTTAATTGCAACATAAAATTAGTGAACATCAAACAGTCCATCATATGGCTACAACTCACATTACACAGCATTCAGAAGCAGTCAGGAGCACAGGCAGGTGAAGAGACCTGCTCGTGGTCATGCAGTGACAGTATCAGGATTTGAAGTCATGTCCTCAGGGTTTGAAGTCCAACTGCTGCATCAATGCACCTGTTTCATTTTAAAAGCTGCTCTTTAGAACCACTAGTCAGAATTTAAGTACTGTAGATTACTTTGTTTTTCGTGACAAGTCACTTTATGAACTTTACTCAACTAGTTGTGCTACCTGTCAAAGATGGGCTGCAATCTAAATAATCAACGTAGATCTCCGTGTTAAGTGATTGCAGTGCACTAAGCATTCAAATGCATTTTATGATGCATGTTGTAATAAAATGCATTTCATCTGTATTTCCAACAGATGATGCATCACAAACATTTGTAGCAATAAAAACACTTGTAGTAATAAAATGTGTTACATACATTTGTAGCAATAAAATATGTTACTAAATGTACTAAGGTAGTACTACAAATGTTTGTGATGCAACATATTTTATTACTACAAATGTTTCGGATGTATCATCTGTTGGAATGACATATGCAATGCATATGTCTCTGTTATTCCAATTTGGTATGGGATTTGAAAAATATTTGTGATCTACCATCTGTTGGAATAACATGTGGCTACCAGATAGACACACATAGACACTTACCTTTTCATTAAGGTGGATTGAATAACTTGATAAATCGTTTTTACAGTCTCTGTAGGTATTTGCAGTATAGGCAATATATATATTTATATATGCAGGGTGAGTCAAAATTATGTTAACACTAATGACGCTGCTATGTATATACTTATATACAACCTTTGTAGACAATTTATGTGCCGCATATGGTACATGTGTTGAACATGATGGTGAACAGGTTGAGACAATCCTGTAAATCATCTTGCACATATGAAGTATCTTTTGTGAATAAATTGTTTCCGCCATTCAAATGCCAACATAATTTTGACTCACTCTGTATGTGTGTGTGTATAGAGTATATATATATATATATATATATATATATATATATATATATATATATATATATATATATATATATATATATATATATATATATATATATATATAAAGTATTTACAGCACATCACTTTTTCCACATTTTGTTATGTTACAGCCTTATTCCAAAATGGATTAAATTCATTTGTTTCCTCAGAATTCTACACACAACACCCCATAATGACAACGTGAAAAAAGTTTACTTGAGGTTTTTGCAAATTTATTAAAAATTAAAAAACTGAGAAACCACATGTACATAAGTATTCACAGCCTTTGCTCAATACTTTGTCGATGCACCTTTATGGCTGGGCCACTCAAGGACATTCACAGAGTTGTCCTGAAGCCACTCCTTTGATATCTTGGCTGTGTGCTTAGGGTTGTTGTCCTGCTGAAAGATGAACCGCCGCCCCAGTCTGAGGTCAAGAGCGCTCTGGAGCAGGTTTTCATCCAGGATGTCTCTGTACATTGCTGCAGTCATCTGTCCCTTTATCCTGACTAGTCTCCCAGTTCCTACTGCTGAAAAAGATCCCCATAGCATGACGCTGCCACCACCATGCTTCACTTTTAGGGATGGTATTGGCCTGGTGATGAGCGGTGCCTGGTTTCCTCCAAACGTGACGCCTGGCATTCACATCAAAGAGTTCAAGAATTTTGTTTCTCATGGTCTGAGAGTCCTTCAGGTGCCTTTTGGCAAACTCCAGGCGGGCTGCCATGTGCCTTTTACTAAGGAGTGGCTTCCGTCTGGCCACTCTACCATACAGGCCTGATTGGTGGATTGCTGCAGAGATGGTTGTCCTTCTGGAAGGTTCTCCTCTCTCCACAGAGGACCTCTGGAGATCTGTCAGAGTGACCATCGGGTTCTTGGTCACCTCCCTGACTAAGGCCCTTCTCCCCCGATTGCTCAGTTTAGATGGCCGGCCAGCTCTAGGAAGAGTCCTGGTGGTTTCGAACTTCTTCCACTTGTGGATGGTGGAGGCCACTGTGCTCATTGGGACCTTCAAAGCAGCTGAAATCTTTCTGTAACCTTCCCCAGATTTGCACCTTGAGACAATCCTGTCTTGGAGGTCTACAGACAATTCCTTTGACTTCATGCTTGGTTTGTGCTCTGACATGAACTGTCAACTATAGAACCTTCTATAGACAGGTGTGTGCCTTTCCAAATCATGTCCAATCAACTGCATTTACCACAGGTGGACTCCAATGAAGCTGCAGAAACATCTCAAAGATGATCAGGGGAAACAGGATGAACCTGAGCTCAATTTGGAGCATTATGGCAAAGGCTGTGAATACTTATGGACATGTGCTTTCTCGATTTTTTTATTTTTAATAAATTTGCAAAAACCTCAAGTAAACTTTTTTCACGTTGTCATTATGGGGTGTTGTGTGTAAAATTCTGAGGAAAAAAATTTAATCCATTTTGGAATAAGGCTGTAACATAACAAAATGTGGAAAAAGTGATGCGCTGTGAATAGTTTCCGGATGCACTGTATTTATATATATATATATACGTATGTTTGCAGCTGGAGATCCACAAAGAGAGAAAATGAATCACATATCAAAAGTAGTTTTTTATTCCTGAACTTTCAACCCCTGCCAGGGGTCTTCATCA
The DNA here is from genome assembly GCF_016835505.1 of Polypterus senegalus. NCBI lineage: Eukaryota > Metazoa > Chordata > Cladistia > Polypteriformes > Polypteridae > Polypterus > Polypterus senegalus. Next base: position 92,979,304 of record NC_053170.1, read on the forward strand.
GAGGATAATGCTTAGACTTTCAAGAATCAAAGGCAGTATATAGCAAAAAATTACGTGTGGAGGTGGGGGAGGTGGCTAAGTCCTCAATCCATCTAAGACAACTAAATAATCAATGTAGACTTCAGCATGCAACACATATGTCTCTGTTAAATGCCATTTGGTGTGAGATTCATAAAAGCAGTATTAATGTTTTCAATGCATTATCTTTTGGAATTACAAAGACATAGCAAGTGGATGAACACACAGACAGACATGAAACTATTTATTAAAGTGGACTATCTGTGCTAGCCATCTAAGATGGGTTGAAATCTAAGTAATCAATGCATTACTACAAATGCATATGTCACTGTTATATGCCATTTGGGATGGGATTCATAAAAGCAGTGTTGGAATAACAGAGACATCACAACAGATACACAGACAAACTGACACTTATCCTTTTATTTTTAGGTGGATGAAATTCTTGTAATGTACTTTTCATTTGTCAACTTTTAATTCCCACTTGTGCCCATTCATGCTCTTCTGGGGCTCTTGCTTGGATTAAATGGGTATAGAAATTGAATGGAAGAATTTCCAGAAACTCTCATGAGACGTTGTTGCCCCGCCTTGTGCTTTTTAAGATTAATTGCTTTCATATGTAACTGAAATACGAGAATTGTGTTTGAATTAAAGGCGAGGCCAGTTTTCCTTAAGCTGCAGCATAATTAGACATGAGATGTTATCACCATATTGAGTGAGCACATTAAAATCAAGAAGGGCTTCAGGCATTTAAAAAAGTGAATAAGATAGTAATGGTAAAGTGTGAGGGTAAGTTAATAATTCTCTGTACTTTTATGATCATTTCTATTTAGGTTGGCCGTACAGCTTTCCCTGCGCACTTTTTGACACACAGTTTGTCTGTGGTCACTCTGGTCAAGTGTCAACCTTGATCAGTTTTTTTTTGATTGATTCACTGAGGGGTTACCTTCCCCACTCTGATGACTGCCCTCTCGGTGGGTCATGAAGAGACTTGCATGGGAAACAGTGGGTTGTGACACCAGAAAGGATGACAAGCGCTGTTATAAATAATATGTCAAAAATATAAGCAAGAGGAATACACATGTTGACAAAATAATAATAATCAGATCTGGTTCATGTTAAGCATCCAATATGCTTAGTTTACCAGGTGGCTCTCTGTCTTAGTCTCTGATCTGGTTTGGTCCAGAATGGTCCTTCATCCAGCATCCCATCTGCATAGACCAGCGGAAATAGCCTCTTCTCAGGATGGAAAATGGCAGAGTCACTTTGTCCTTCTCACAGCCAATAATTTAAATTGGTCCTGCCGTCCTTGACACACCATTAGTTTAGGCAGATTCGGCCTCCATTCCAGTCCCGCTGTCACCTGTTCATGTCTTAGCCACTTTTATTTTCTCCAGTTTCAAATGTAGTTTCAGACAAACAAGAAAGAGAGGATGTACTGGTACTTAAGTCATAAACTGCTGTCTCAAACCTGCTTCTCTCTCCGAGTCATTAATTAAACACTTTGTCCTTTCCTCAGGGCTCATAGAATGTTAAGCCCACTGGTCGTAAATGTCCCAGAGTGAGGACTGGCTTAGACATCTTTCCTGTAATTTAAAATATGATACTGTTAGACATTAATAAAATTTAAAAAAAATAGTTTAAAAAACTAGGTGTCATTCTCCCATTACAGAGAGAAAGCATGTTAATCTATAAAGTGAGCGAATGCCACTCACTTCACATGGCAGGCTTCATAAAGAGCCGGTAGTCACTGTTGTGTCCAAGTGTGTTGCTGCGTGCCTGAAGACGTCCACCTCATTCTGTTGACCTTCACTAACAGGAACAAAATGGAGACATTTCCCCATGCTCCAGCACTTCAATTCACGGGCCAGAAAAGTGCTTTTGTCAACTAAAATGAGTTTTTTTTTTTAAAAGAAAGGGACTTACAACCATGTCTGCTTGTGTTCGCTAATTGTTGTGTTCATTGTGTTCACAGTCATAGCTAAGCAGCTGTTATAGAAGATGGCAGGAGGGTGTTACCCTGGGTTCAACAACTAACACCTCCATCCCCTTCTTCATCACTGCATTTCCCCTCTCAATATAGTTTATAAAAGTTAATATTAAGAAAACATCTCTTCAGTTTATACAGACATAAAACAAATATGACCAGTGTGAGAGATGTGCCCTGGACATTGACTCTGATGGATCAAATGGATGCTGAACTTGTCCATATGTTGAGCTTTTGTCTGTCTCAATAAGGTGGCGTGCAGGCTGGCTTCACTACAGAAGACATTTGTGGAGCTCTCTCCATTGAACCTTGATCTGCACCGCTTCACATTCACATCCGGGCCTGAGTATACCAAGCACATGTTCTTGATGCGGACGTAGAAAGCGCTCTTTTAGTTTTTTTTTTTTTTTGTTTTTTGTTTTATTAGAAGTTTAATAATAAGGTTGATTAAACTGATTACTCTTATCTTCTGTTTCTTCTTACGTTCCAGTTTCCCCTCTGACACTATAGATACTATAAATGGAAAGGATTTTGTAGCTTTTGTACCTTTGTTTGTGTCACAATACAGAAAAAAACTTTTAAAATAATATGCATTAATATGGATATTCTCTCATGATTGAACCCCTTTTCTGTTTAGAAAGGCAAGCTGGGAGATGGGACTCAGGTAACGGAGCTCAGGCCTGCTCCCAGCATTCCTCAGCATTCCTGTCTCTTTGGGGTGACGCAAAAGGGGACGATAGCAGGCTGCTGGGCATGCTGCGGGCAAGCCGTGGGAAAGCCACTGCTTCTCAAGGCAGGGCGGCCACTGGCTACCCACAATGCTTTGGAATGTTGCTCTGCTGAGTTCATTCTATCACAGCTGCTCTGTAGCGTAGTATTGGTCTGTAGGTGCAATGATGGGGACCTGGGCTTTACGTACTGTTCTCACTCTTTGATTTTTTTATTTGCTTATGAATTTATTGTCTATACTTTTGATGTCTATTTTTGGTGTGAAAACCATTTACTGTTCATTATTTAGATCATCATTTGACTGTGTTTGGTGCAATGATTGTTCCTTTTAAAACCTGTTAAAATGATGCGACATAGCCACAGGAAAGGGACAAAGAAATTGACTTCCCATACTGGCAGGGCGTTAGTGAGAATACCATTATTGTTAGTCATAATTACAACCAAATTATTTACAGTAAATCAGTTTTAGGATTAGTAGTAGAACTAATAGTAGTATGTAGTAACTCTATTTAAAATTATCATTCACATTTGTTACAGAAGTAGCACTAATAGCAGGACTGTTATTATTATTATTAATAGTAGTACCAGTAATGAGATAGACATTATTATTATTATTATTATTATTATTATTATTATTGTTGTTGTTAGCCAGAAGACTAGCAATAGCAGTCATGGCTATTACCTTTGTAACTATTTCGTCATTAGGTGTTGGAGTGGCAACTGCTTCTTCTTCTTCTTCTTCTTATTATTATTATTATTGTTGCTATGGGAGCAGCAGTGGTGAAATGGTTTGTGCTGCTGTGTTACCAATTGGATTCAAATCCTCCCTCAAGTCCTTGTCCTTGTGGAGCTGATGCACTCCCAGGGGTTACATGGAATTTCCTCCCACAATTCCACAGGTTTGTTGATCAGGCTGCTTTGTCCTGGTAGGGTCCTAATGTGACCTTATTTACTATGTAGACCTCACCACAATACCCAGAATCCCAACTTTAGCCATTGTATGTTAACTCTTACCAGCCTGGTCAGTGGGAATACAAACTTATGCTTAAATTCAACACTCTCCAAAATGGTCTGAACAGAGACAAGAGTTTTATGACCAGATATGTGGACTAACAGACTGACTGACCAGCTGACTACATCAGTGGCCGATCTTACAGACAATGCACTTCTAACAAACCTTACAGGACTTTCTCTAGTGATGGTTATCTTATCTCTACATTTTATTAGTTCATTGTTCTCTTCTTTCAGGGTTAATTCATCTCAGGTGTATTCATTTTGCTAACATTTGAACAAAAAGGTTGTTAAGATGAAAGAAAAAAAATCACTTTGCTGTCCCAATATAAGCAAGAGTATTTTTCAGTTTCTTTGTTACACCTTGCCTGATGAAGGGGCCTTAGCTGCCTCGTAAGCTTGTATTTGTAATCTACAGTATTTAGTTAGCCAATAAAAAGTGGCATTTCACCCTGCTCTCTCCTGTATCCGCCTGGTCAGTGTCAGGGTTGACTGCTACTATAGCACAATGTGTCCCTCAACTTTCTTTTTCTTACATCTGTAACCCAAACAGTTTGGAAAGAAAGTTACATTTTTTTATTCGTACATAGATTAACTATAAGCAGAGTAAAACAAGTGTTAGTAAAATCATACAACCCGATTATAGGCATGCTTATCTACCAGGTGGCTCCTTGTCTTAGTGTGTTGTGAGCTAGGAGTCCCCATAGTCCTAAAAGCACTTCCAATAAAGCCCAGATGGGTGACAGAGGGTATCACACCTTCAAAATCAGAATACAAAATAAAATTTTATTGTAAATGTGTTTGTCCAGATCACTCACCTTACCCCGGCTTTGTGCGGACACGTAAGCGCACTGACAGGCGCCTCATCTGTGTCTCTCACCTGATGACTCTTGGGCTCCATGCCCACATATGTTTTTCTCCCAGGTTAGGTGCATTGGAGAGACGGGACTGGTGTATGTTAGTGACTGAGTGTACGCTGTGGTGGACCAGCATCCTGCAGTTACTGTAGGGGAGTCTGAAAATAAATGGATGGATCGCAATCTTTGTATCTACTGTCTCTGAGATTTTACCTAATATTATTATAATTTCAGAAGCAGCAATGCTAACCAATCTGCTTCCAATAATAATAATAATAATAATGTATTTTAAAGACACAACTTTTCCGTTGTAATTCAAATGCATAGTCATGACAAGGTCACACCTTATGTATCCATTATGAACCAGTTATTAACAGTCTATAAGCATTTCATTAAAAATAATTTTGACAAACAAACTATTATTAAAATAATAAGTCTTGAAATAAGTTATTATCTGTTTTCTTTATTTTATATCATTTTATAAAGCTTATAATATTTAATACCTCTTAATTGTTGCTTATAATGGATCCCTAAAGTGTTGCCAATAATAATATTTGAGTGGTGATAACCCTTCAGTTGTCCAGTTTTACTCTTCCTCTTATAAGCGCTAATTTTACTTAACCCTCCTTTTATTACATCCTGTTGAGTAATCCAAAGGATGGCATCATTGCACCTCCTTGTTATTCTCCATCATACCAATGTTAAGATTTTTGCCAGAAATATGAGCAATGATCGGAGAGATTTTCTAGTGAATTCCTTCTAATGGCTGGATTTGTTTCTCTGTTGAATGTGAAGGCTGATGCCTGCTTATTTAGTCCAGTTTATCATTTCACCCTTAATTCACCAGCATCGTTCAGATTTTTACTTGATGATAACTGGTTGCTAAATAATGTTATAAAACATGGACTAGTTATATTGTTCCTTTATTGGTTATGAGCCTAAACGTGAGCGAGGGTGTCTAATTCTGGTTAGCATCCCCATTAATGTACTTAAAGGGCTTAAATTTTCATCGCACCCTTCACACCTGTGGGCCTGAACCTTTTAGTGTTTTTGACAGCTTTTTTCTAAGTTTCTGTCACTTGAATGTCTTTCCCTAGCTTGAAGGTTGGAGATGCTTCCAGCCCGGCTACTTTGTATCATTGGAGTGCTGATTTTCTTTTGGTTTTGGTTGTCGATACTCTTTACATTGAAGAGATCCCAACACCTAAAGAAGCGTCTCAAAAGGCTGTAATTCTGTCAACTGGTTCACTGCCGGGTGTTGAATTGATGTATGCCACACTTAAGGAGAACTTTGTTTGCACTCTGAGGCACTTTGCAAGAATTATGAACAGATGAGCAAAAGCTGGTGTGTGGAATCAGTGTCATACTGGGTAATGTGCGTCAGATTGTGGGTGTAACGTATGGAGCTTGTGATGGCCAGGGACCAAAGTAAGCCTGACGTTGTTAGATCTCTACGGAAAGCAGTTCATCGAGCATAGCACAAAGAATGAACAAGAAAGAGAAAGTGCTACAAGGTACATGACCTCTTCACCAGTGTGTATGGAAATCAGTGGTTCTTTCTGTGCTCCAGAGTTCGGGGAAAACTGAAATCTTAAAAGAATTAGTTATGGAGAATGCCATCGCGTCTGGCATGAATGTCTTACACCGATGAATCCACCTTGTACTTCTGACCAGCATTATGCAGAACATCCACTTTTCTTGACTCACTCACACACACTTCTGTGCAGCAGATAAGAAGCCACCAACTCACTGGTTTTACTGTGATTCTCTGTTACGATTGTAGCTTCTTTTTATTTTTTTGGGTTACCATGAAGCTGTGATACAATCTTGGTGTTATATTTGGGGTTTTAACACCCAAAAAATCTAATTCCGCAATGAGAATTTTGTTTTGAGCTTCACTTTAGAACTTAAATGTTTTTACCGTCTTTTCCTGCACCATTTTGTCATGAGGCTATTTGATTGGTTTGCTTCATCCGTTTCTTGTGATGTTATTGAGGTATTGGTATAAAGATCAACCTAAAATAGTTGCAAGTTCTAAGATTGGCACAAACTTAGCATACTACTTACTTAGAACTTTGATTATTGAAATGTTGAAGCAAAGCTCTATCTTTGACTATAACTTTTGGCTTGCAATCTTTGAATTTGACGTTTCTTTCTTTTTGAATTTCTTTTGATGCTTGCTCCGCACTCCTGATCCTTACTCTTTAATTTTTCTGACTGACCGCCCTTTTTACAGTCAGTATATGTTTATTTTTATGAACCCTTTTTAAATGAGCATCTTCACTGCCATTTTGTGTAGATTTCCGTGTGACCATGGATGTATTTTTCCCAATCTCAAAGCCCACAGCTATTCACATAACGTGTGCTGTGTTGTGTCCCTATTTAAGATGGTGGCTCTCAGTATTTTTGGTCCATGGTTTTGGATCCACTAATGACAAACAACATATTGTGTGAAGCTCTAATTAGGGATTTCCACTTTAGCTTTGGCTTTTAACCTTTTGCATTTGTTTTGAGACACCCATTTTGTTTTTGTGTTCTTTGTACTTTTACTAGTTCCTTGATTTCGTGTTTTGTCTTTTCACAGAATTGAATTCTGAACTTCTTTTTTGTTTATTAATGCATTTTGTTACAGTTATTTTGAGTTGTTATTGTTCAGTTTTGTCACACTGCCATTTTGTTTATCACAACAACAATTGTGCCAACAATTTAAATATTTTTCTTGGTGGCAGCCAGACTATTGTTGGCATTCATGCTCAGGTGCCATCAAGTGACATCATCAACAGCTATGAACAACACCATATAGGAATGATTTGGCTCTATTCCTTCATGGTGACATTCATCTGCTACAGGCCCTCAAAGAACAGTGCAGGTGTCTGAGATTTCTTTTCCAAGTGTGGTATAAATCAATACGCTCGCTGTGTTCATGCATGCAGAATTGTGCTGGTCATTCTGGGATTTGGATATTCTAGTGACATAGACTTGCTCATGGTAGTTACAGTAGATGGTGTTGCATGTACCTGCCCTCCCTTCATCTCTGCTCCTCCACTTTCTGTCTTTAGTTTCTAAATGTTCCCTCTGTTTGGATGCTAATTGTGTGTTTGTCATGGATAAGGGCGACATCTCCAAATCGGACTCTGAAGACTTCTACTCCCAGAGCCTGGAAGACGTGTGTGGAAGCAAGAAGGACCTTTCAGCTTCAGCCAGTAGGTGGACACGTTGTGGTCTCTCTTGGATTCCAGTTACCCATAATGGTTGAGTAAGAATACATTTTGCAGGAATTAATTAATTTTCCAAAGTAGCCCAAAAAACACTTTTCTTTGCTTTAACATAGTCTAGTCAATGCCTGCCACATGGCACTTCCTATATGGCCATTCTGCACGGTGAATACCAGCCCTAGGTGCCTGGCACATTAAGGACGATTGTGTAATTGTTAAGATGCACTGTAGCTTTTACAGGTTAGTGGGAAGCAACTTGCTGCATTTGAGCCACTGTCTCTCCAAATGACTATTTTTCATAAAGTAGCTTTTCATTCCTGGATGACACTCTTATTTTAATTTCACCATCAGATATCCACTCCCATTGATAGAGCCAAAAATTCTCTTCCATCCGGAGATCTGCTGTCAAACCCAGAAAATATGTCGGCAGAGTTTTCCTGCTTTCATAAATATTTCTGTCCCAGAGCTTGTCGCCTCAGTTTGAGGGCCTGGTTGAATTTTCCTACTGGTCCTTGCCAGGTTTTTTCATCCTTTACCATTTTGGATTTTCTATGAGTTCCAGTGTCAAGCCAGAATTAGCAAGCTTTGTTGGGCCAAATGGCCTATTCTCGCCTAAATCTTTCTAATGTTCTAACATTCTAATGAGTCAGTTTTTAAATGTGTTTTTAATCAGTGTTGCTCAAAGTGTTTTAGACCGAGGACCGCTCTCTCTTAAATCAAAGATATGGAGAACCATCTGTAGCCAACATTCACACATTACCGTACATTCCATGTTACAGGGATCACATTCTTTTTTTCTACCTAAACTCAAGTAAAAAATCTTAAATAATCCAGGGTTCATAGAAGAAGAGTTGGTACACAGACTTAAATAGTTAGTTAGTAAAGCCGATGTCACATTATGCAGCGACTAGTTGTGGAGCTATGTCAGACTTCTTGACTGCTTTTGCTGATCATCTCGCCAGACTTTGTCAACTTACACAAGTGAAAATCTCTGGCCCTGTAAGATTTGCCAACCTTCCTTTTTGTGACTGCCTATAACAAGCTGGTGCTGTACAAAGGGCTAACAGGTACGCAGAGTCCAGCCACAGTCTCGGCCCTTTGTTTTCCTTTTTTCCATTTTGACGTGGACGGGACATAAGACAGACGAACTTCTCTTCTATTTGTGAGGGTCAGAACACCTGCTTTCCTTATTCCACATCACTGCATTATATGCTTTGTGTTTCCAGATGAGCAGTCATTGGTTGTCAGCTCTCATGCACACAAAAACAAAATCAAACAGGAGCGAGTAGTGGAGTGTGAGGTTCTGGGCATGTCCCATTACATGACGGCTTTGAGGGGGCATTTCGCCAATTGCATTCCTATTTGCTAAAATTATGCAAACAAAGGCTACAAACTGAAAATTGCTGGAAACATTGCATAATGTGACATGGCCAATAGCCCTAACAGCTGTGTTTCTTGAAAAGCACCTCCTTCATTTACGAGCCTGAATGTCTCCTGCTGTCATGCCCTTGGAAGGTGTCCTTAGAAAGTCGAGCACAAACTCACACTGCTCCTGAGTCTATTTCTGTATCGTAAGTTAATTCTCCTACTGCTACTCAGCCACCATGCTGGCTCCTTTTTGTTGTTCTACCCACAGGTCTCTGCCTCTCACCTGGTGTCTTCTCTCAGGCCTGGGTGGCATACGCGGTCCCTGTTTCATTCTCTTGCTTACCAGGTGCTCAACCCCGCCCACAATGTAGTAAAGTCTCCATTTCATGACCAATCAGACCCCACTGGGTTTACCTTTCAAAGTCCCAGATTTCAGTCAGTGATCCATAAAAAGCCTTGAAGATGGTGTTATGGTACACAGACGTAGAAAATGAATACGTCAGAAAACGAATGTGTCAGCATCTACATGGAATGAAGAGACTGCTACTGCCTGGGGTTGGATTTTAAAAAATAGTCCCATGTAGTGAAGGAGTTCAGCTTTATGATAGTGAGGTTACAAGTTGGAGGAATCTTAAAAAGAAACAGAAGGAACAACCACTTCAACCATACAGGATCAGAGCAGGAAGGAGTGGCAAAGTAGAAGTAAAAGATGCTATCATCTGCGAGAAAGTCGGATAGGGTGCTTGGTGGTCTCTGTCTCATCATGTGACATTATTTGCAAGTAAATTCTTCTAAGAAAGACAACTAGGTCAGCCCACAGACCATCTGACATATACTTGGTGGTCAATGGACCACTATTTGAGAGCCAGTGTTTTAAGCAATGATTCTATAATATTCTTTCAGATATACGAAAGAATTGTGCTTCTCTAGATGGTAATTTCTAGAAGTCCATGTTACATTCCTGTGTTTACTAATCTTGTTTTCTTTTCACTAGTGGTTCCCATCAATGGTCACGTGGAGATGAAGAACAGCTTGACCCCGCCTCTTATCACCCACACGGCGGCTACGCCCATGCCAGTGCCAAAGAGTTGTGCTTACGGTGACCTGGCTCTGGGTTATGAGTCTCGCCGAGGGAGCAGCGTCTCTGTTGACCCCAACTGCTATGATATAAAGTCCCCGGTTAGTAAGGAGTTTGTTGGGACAGGGAGTTTGGAGGTTAGCATTAGGAGCCAAAAATGGATGAATGATGCAGCAGTATACAAAGTATAGGGAAAGGATTGGAATAATCCAAAAATTCAATTTTGAGATTTTGATGAATCTCGTATAGAGTCTGAAAATGCCATTTTTGGAATTATGTCTGTCTGTGTGTGTGTGTGTGTGTGTGTGAGAACACGATAACTCGAGTACACTTTCACTTCGGTCAACCAAACTTTGCATACAAGTATTCGGTACAAAATGTAGATTTCTAGCAACTTTTCGGGTATTTCCATTAACCGGAAGTGGTGTTTTATGTTTATTCAAGTTATTCAAGTTTACTCTTATAATAATTGTTCAGTATATTATTAATTTGATTTATTTGTTGTTGGTTCTTTAATGTACATACTGTATATACTCATGGATAAGTCGGGACTTGATTTTACTGTATAATTTCTGGTATTTTACTGTATAATACAGTCGTGTAAGTTGAATGCGGAAAACTCATGCTGTTGGACAAGAGATTACGATATGCTAACACCCACCTGAGAGAGTAACCATGGAGCTCATGGCCTTGTTTTCTATGTGGGTGCGGTAATGCGCTGCATCAGCGTGTGCTCCTAACTTATCTCTCTCTCTCTATTGTGCCTCCTTGACCACACGGTGATACCCAAACTATTCCAAAGTGACGTTTGCATTGTTTTGTGTTTTTTGTATCTCACACCCTCATACACCTTATCTACAATGGAGCGTTCATTCGGAAGAAAATAAGAAGCTTGTTTTGAATGAAAAGTCGTTGAAGTTGCGAAAGAAATTGGTAGCTGCGCTGCTGCAACAACATTCAATGTGTCTTAGAAACTGATGTGAGACTGGAGGAGGCTAAAAGATGTAAAAAAAAATTAAGTGTCGCATTTTTGAACGGTAGTATAAGTCGGGGTCTGATTTTATGATCGATTTTTCAGGTTTCAAGACACGACTTATATGTGAGTATATACGGTAATATAAAAATTTTATCGTTGTCTTGTGGTTTACTTCTCAAATATCCATCCCCATATCTGAGTATATGAGAAAGTTGAGGGGAGACCACTCCCGATTTTTTTCCTGTAGCATTTTGCTTCTCAACAGGCCTCCTGGTCAACTGACTAAATTCAGCATCTTAATTTAAGATTTGGATATCAGTGCTGGTTTGAAGCATAAAATCAGGATTGGTTGATAGATGTATAAAAAAATGTGATGTGACGAACGGCTCCATTTTGTGTAGCAGTTGCTAGGGCGCTTTATGCTGTGTGGCCTGCTATTTCAGGTTGAGCTGTGCACTGTAGGATATGCAGACATTGACAATAACGGAAACACTCTGCCAGAGAGATTATTTTTGAAAGCACAGAAAATCCTTTCTGAATTATTTCAGCTTTTGAAATTGGTTTTTAACTTCAGCTTTAGTTGCAAATCTTAGATCTTCTATCCTTGCTTCAGTCTGGCTGCTCATTTTGTTTTGTGTTTAAGTTTTATGTCTATTTTGATCAATCATCTCAAGACTGAATAGCTACAGAAATGAAACAAAAGGCTTATGAGCCTCAGAGTTGGATTAGCCGAGCAGGAAGAGGGTCAGCAGCGTCAGTGTAGGCAAAAAGTGAAGCCTTCAACTCTTTGCCTGACCACTGACCACACATTTTGCCCTCTTCTTTGTTTTTTTTTTTTTCTGTGATGAAGTTGCAGATGTTCTGATTGCCAAAGTGTCAGTCTAAGAGTTCCCAGGTGCAGATCTAGGAGGGACAGGTTTCAGAATGCATACTGAAGAGGGTCACATTCTCAATCTCTTTTCTGTGATGTTAGTTACCTGCCCATTCAGAATATAAATGTGAGCTGCATCTTCTACAGGTGAGCGCACGGAGCTCCCCCTACACACCCTGGAGCACCGCCAGCAGCTGGAACAGCCGGCGCTCAAGCTGGAACAGCCTCGGCCGAGCCCCCAGCCTTAAGAAACAGAAACGACAGTCAGGGGAGCGGCGCTCGCTGCTTTCTGGGGACGGCAAGTCAAGCTCAGACGAGGGAGAGGGTTCTGATGGGGAAGGTGGCTCTGCCAGCAGCTCACTACATCAGCATCGCATGGAGTCCCTGGAGACGAAAAGTTCTTTTGAGCTACCCCCTGACACCCTACAGGTGCCCACCTACTTATACCGTTCAGCCAGCCTGCTCAGTGCGCGGCCTTCATTGGCTGAGCACCAGGACTGCAATGGGAAAACCTCACCATCGGCCATGTTGCATCAGTTTTCCATCGAAGAACAGCAGAGTGATGATGACAACATTGAAGAAGGAGGTATCATGGTGAGCAGCCCTTATCTCTTTTTTCATAAGAAGCCTTGAGGTAAAGTTTGGATTTTATATGTTTTTAAATTGCATTCATTGTTATGAGGTCAATGTTTTCATTAAGGGTCGATTTTATCCTTCATCCTGGAGCGTTCTTAGCCTTGTGTAATGGAGTAGTTCATGTCCTTTGTTTTATCATCAGCTCCATTCTTTAATATGCTTTTGTATAATGAGCACAAAGTTACTAGCAGTACATTGCTGACCTTTGTTACAAACTTGGTTGTTGTCTTGTCGAGATAGGGTCCTAGGGTGACCCTGTTTGGTGTTTAGGCCTGTTGTTACGTAGACCATAACCAAGTGCTCCAAACCATACTTTCACCACACTGTCAGAACTGACTGCTGTTGTAGTTCAAGTATGCCCCCCTATCTTTAATATCTGTAACCCCAGGAGATTCGATGGAGTACCAGAACAGCCAGAGAGAAACTTACATATTTATTCATGTACTATCATAAGGTTCCAAACTGTGCCCAAAATATAAGATTAACCATTAATGTTAGCAAAATAATACAACCTGCGTAATAGGCCACTGGGTGGCTCTCTGTCTTAGTATGTTGATTTGGTCTCTGGTCCCATATGGTAAACAGCTATTCTACTATCAGGAGAGCATCTACAAGTGGACACTATGCCAACATGTCCAAGTCATGCCACCCCAACAAGTTCAGCCAGAGAGCATAAACCAAGATGCTGATAAAAGTCTCTAAGAAGCCCAGAATTTCATCATGGACCACTAGTTCTTGCTAGTGTCGATGTCAAGGTGTGTTACGCTCCAGAATGACATTTTTGCTGTCCAGAAAAAAACATCAAGGAAAAGCTAAAGTTTGCCCATGAGAACCTTGGCAACAGCCAGGGCTTCTGGAACAATATGCCCTGGAAAAACAAGGAAGAGATAGAGTTATCTGACAACAATACCAGCAGACATGTTTGGTGAAAGCCACAGACAGCATTTGACCAGAAGAAACTGCACCAACCTGTAACACGTGGTAATGGGAATGCTTAGATGCATGAGGGCTTGGGTCGCACACCATCATACAGTCCACTGTGAATTCTTTATAGCACCAGAGGGTACCTGAGGATAATGTGAGATCATCTGTCAAAAGATTGAAGCTCATCCCGAAAGTGGACCTTATCAGTAAATCCAACAAGGAATGGCTGAAAGGATAAGAAATGGAAGATTCTGAAATGGCCGAGTGTGGTATTTGACATAGACTGTGCACGCAAGACACCCTCAAACATCACACACTTCAAACAATTCTACATGGAGAAGTCGATGACCAAAGCTACTAGACAGTTAGAAGAAACAAGGGGGCAATACCAGCTTTTAGGGCCAAGGGGGCACTTTCTTTTTCTAAAGATGGAACTCGATTATCTGTTTATTTTTCATTGACTACATTATTGTAAATTGAAATTTTCAATGTTTTTTATCTTTAACTAAAGATACAGTTTAACGGAGGACCAAATTTTGATATGTCCACATATGTCAGAAAAGAGAACAACATTTCATGGGTGTGCCGATGACTAACAACGATATGGCAGTAAAGAACTGGACAAGGCTTTGAGGTTGACATTGTATAACAGTTGACTCTGGATAATGAGACATTAAAAGAAAAAACAGGAGAAGATCAGCTCTGTATGACAGCTGGCTAATAGAGAATTAAAAGAAAAATACGACAAAGTTTGAGTTCAAGTGTTAAAAAATGACTGGCTAAAGACAATGGGACATCCAAAAAATGAGGCAAGGGTCCAAGATCAAATCAGTTTGACAGCGGGCTAATGAAAAGGGGCTCCTTGGAGAGGGGGTCAAGTTTGACATAAATGTTTAGATAACAACAATAAATTAGTAAGGAAAAAATCAGGAAATGTGTGAGGTCAACGTTACATAACATTTGACTTAAGACAATGAAGCATTAAGAAGTTGGACATTAGATCAATTTTAGATAGATAGATAGATAGAGAGACATGAAAGGCGCTATATAAGGTGCCAGTCTATTGCATGGCACACTTATTACACCTGGAACAGTGCAGAGTTCCAGTCAATAATTAAGCATATCTTTGAAAATTGTGAACTCAATACAACTGAACATGAGCAGCTAGGAAGAAATGCACCCAAAAACTACTGCCATGCCTGATCTGCAGTGACCACTGCAGATTTAGTGGCCTCATTAAATAGCACAGCCGCCTCCACAGGGAGACACAAATAATCAGGCTGAAGGGTCTGATTCAGCAGTTTACAAAATCCTTCCTGCCATCATATGGCACTGACGCTCAAGATGCGACAGTTGACATGTTACTATAAACTGGACATGTCAATTGGTAATCTTCAAGAGATATACATAGATGCCCTTTTCTCTCATTGTGTTATTTTCAGTGTATTTGTTTTAAATAGAGGACAGATAGCTCCTGTTTCCATGCCTTGACAACTTTCTTTTGCTTCTTCCAATCATTTTCCAGTGGAGATAATCATTTGCTTCTCTTTTTGCCAGAATGGCCGCCACTATACCCAATCACACTCACTTTGCTTTGTCCACAGGGTCGCAAAGCCAGGCTGGTTCGGTGGTTTGAGAAGCATCAGCCTGAATGGTGCCGGGAAAGAAGCACTTGGTCACTTTACCTCTTTTCACCTCAGTCTAAGTAAGTCAGATGCTTGTTTTTATCTTTCAGGGCAGAGAACAGTAGAGCTTTACTGCTCATCTCACCACATTGGGGTAATATCACTAAATAAGATTTGGCCTGAAGGGGCGCTCATGAGTAAACCCCAAAAACAAAAAAACTGTTCTCCCTAATATTTTACTCATAAAAGTAGCACCTTCTAGAAATCGCAACAAGTACAACTACAATACAAAGAGACCAAAGTAACGCATTTGTTTATCAAATCAAAAAGAAAGTGTGAATAAGGGGAACCCAAACACATGGTGGTGAAGCCTCCCCACCCAGGACCCCAGACCAGTGACAGTATCAGTGCCAGACTGTCAGTACAACATTCTACATCAAGAACAACATCGTACAACAGATACACGAATCATGCATGCAGTTCTTAGTGTAAGCAGGCCGTTGTGATTTGTTAGGTTTTATCATTTTCTGCAAGCGATCTATGATACTTAGCACGATGAGAGAAGTCACAAAATCAACCGGAATGTTCAAGCAAATTATAGAAAAAAACCTGATCTAAATCCGTTAAGTAGTTCTCTCATGGAAAGTTGACAGACATACAGACGTTGAATTATATATATATATTGTGGTAGATCGGGGACGCTCTCACTCCCTTAAACCCCTGTCCACGACTCCAGACACCAGGTAAAAGTCCAAACTTTGACTTTATTTAATAGCCACAGTGCACAAAGCACACTCTCCTCCACAATACTCATATACTAATCACTAATCACAATAATAAATCACAAATACAATCCTCCAGCTCCCAGACGCGTTGCCACCCTTCCACCCAGCTCAACTCGCCGTCTGGGAGCTCCCACTGTCCTTTTATATCTCCTTACCTGGAAGTGCTCCTAATCCCCAGTCCATGTGATTCTCAATCACTTCCGGGTCAGGTAAAAGTACTTTTCTTCAACCCGGAAGCCTGTCGCTCTTCCTATGATGAAACCGGGTCATAGGGCAAATGAGTCTTTGGTCCTCCCTGCAGCACCCTCTTGTGGCCTCTGAGGTATCCAGCAGGGCTGAGGATAAAAACTACAGCGTCCATGATTCCCTGCTGGTCTTCGGGGCACCTCCATACTGCAGGGAGGGCTCCATCTGGCGGCCTGGGGGTATTGGCCAGGATGATAAGCCGGCCAAATATCATATATATATATATATATATATATATATATATATATATATATATATATATATATATATATATAAATATGTAGATAATTCTTATGTCATTGCCCACTTTCCATGCACAAAGCACGATGGCATATTCAAGATGCATAATTAAAATAAGACATTTTGTTACAGAATCCCAAGTGAAAGAGAACAGTGCAACTCGAAATGATTTGCTCACAAATCAAATGAACAAGAAATCTCGAGTAGTGACTCGCTCACGGATCAAAAGGACGAGAATTGTTAGGCTGATTTTCAGGTAGTGACTCGCTAACTTGCTCAAGAGCTTTGAACAACATGCACTTTAACACTCTCATTGAGCTCCACTGAATTGATTCATTCCTGCTCACAAATTGATGCATATGGTTCACTGAAAAGAGTTGTTCAAAAAGAATGATATGTTTGTGAATCACATATCAATAGTAGTGGTATAAATGCAAATGGTATGAATGAAAGAGTAAGAAAAGTAACTGCTGTCCTAACTGACATATGTAATAATACTGTTAGCCTTGTGATATGTGGCCTGAATTGACAGCAGCTATTCCTGCAGATGAGGCAGAAGATGTGCACACTCCAAGCTCCCTAGAGGAAGCTACTGCTTGCCATTTCTGTCTGTGATTCATCTTTAGGATTGTGATTACTAAGATTGTAATCTTATTTGACAAAGTGCACATCATACTACCAGAACAACTACAATGCTCATCTTAAAGCTCAACAAAATGTCTACATGCAGCAGGAAATGACTCTTGGTGATTTTTCTTTTGCACTTTATTTAAAGAGTACTTTTTGCACAAACCACAGGTTTATTACTATTCATCACACAAAATTTATGGGAATCTGGAGCACATTTCTGCAACGTGTTTGGATGCAATATTGGGACAATTCATCTATGATCTTGATGTCCTCCTCTCATTTGTCAGACTTCTTGTGATCAAGTCCCCTGGGTGGGTAGGCCTGTGCACTTAGTGTCCAATTGTTGAAGGCACTGCTGAGGAAATCAAATGAATTCATCTGAAATAAATGCATGTGTATACTGACATTGTCATTCCTTAGTTACATTTGATATCCATGAATAATACATACATGAACCAAATGAGAATTACAGGAAGGAACCAGAAGCTCTTATGTAGATATGAATACTTTATGTGAGAGATGTTTCTGTATAGAGCCACAATAGAGCACGTCCACCTCAATAGACACTTCATGCCCAGCTTCAAATGTGGTGTCCTAATAATCTCACAAGCTAGAGGCTGGAAAAAAAAATCAAATTATACAGCCCAGTACTCAGTTTGAATTAATTCATAATGAAAGCCTGTTTTGGCAGGTTTTTGCTAGAAGAAGAGCAGCGACTTGCTGTCTTATTGAAATAAACTATTGTGAAAATAAATTGCACCTTGTCATTTAAATCTCTTCCAGCAAAAAGCAGTCATTTGTTTTTTGGGGCAGGCAGGCCCAGGATTGTTTTTGCAGACGTGCCAACTGCTGTACACAGCATAAACATTACTGTGATATTGTGAAATTAAAATGAAAATAATTGTGTCCTGTTATATATAGTAAATATAATCCAAATAAACGCGAGTTTATCCAGTGACTTGCATATTATATTTTCCTGATGAATTTCTTTCCATTTCAAGATTTTATTATAACTGTCTGTGTCCATAATGCATACTGCATTTCAGTTAATACTGATACCTTTTTCATTTTTTGTATTGTTTTAGCTTCCGGATGACGTGCAATAAAATCATCACGCACAAGATGTTTGACCACATCGTTTTAGTCATCATCTTCCTGAACTGCATCACCATCGCAATGGAGAGGCCCAAGATCGACTCCAATAGCGCAGTAGGCTCACACTTTCTCTAAATGTGTTCACTTTTATGTCTCCTCACGTTGAGTGGGTTTTCTTTGGTTTTGACATTTGTATTTTTATTTTTTGAATGTTCTTGCAAAAGATGTAAACGTGTGGATGTCGCTTCCAGTATGTCAACCTATCACTTGATTACACCAGCTTTTCCTAGCCCCTCTTAGAATGAACGCTTTATGTACAGTGGACTCAGAACGTGTACGGACCCCTTCACTTTTCACATTTTGTGATGTGGCAGCCTTCTGCTAAAGTCTTGTCAATTCATTTTTTACCTCATTAAGCAACACTCAGTACTCCAGAATGACAAAACGAAAACAGGATTTTAGAATTTTTTACAAATTTCTTACAAATAAAAAAATGAACAATCCCATTGACAGAAGTATTCAAACCCTTTTCTATGACATTTGATCAGGTGCGCCCCATTCTATTGATCATCTCTGAGATGTTTCTATACTTCTATACTTGATCCTGTGGTCAATTCAATTGATTTCACATGATAAGGAAACGCACACAGCTGTCTATTGAAGGTCCCACACTTGGACAAAAACCAAGCCTTGAGGTCAAAGGATTGTCCTGCAGAGCGCTTTGAGGCAGGATTGTGTCGAGTCACAGATCTGGAGAAGGCTACAACAAATGTCTGCAGCACTGCAGGTTCCATGATCACAGTGGCCCTCATCATTGTTAAATGGAAGAAGTTTGGGGACATCAACGAGTCTTCCAGCCAAACTGAGTAATCATTGAAGAAGGGCCTTGGTAACAAAGGTGGCCAAGAACCTAATGGTCACTCTGGCTGAGCTTCAGAAAACTTGTGTGGAGATGGGAGGCCCTCAGTAAAAGACACATGAAAGTCCACTTGGAGGTTTCAAAAAAGCACCTAAAGGACTCTCAGACTAGACTGTGATGAAACCACAATTATCATCATGTGTGGAGGAAAATGATAATGCTCATTAATTGTGCAATACCATTCCAACAGTGAAGCATGCTGGCCACAGTATCAGGGGCTGGGAGACTAATCAGGGCTGAGGGACAAACTCCAGAGATATCCTTAATGAAAACCTACCCCAGAGTGCCCAGGACCTCAACCTGGGCCAAAAGTTCATCTTCTGAACTATAACCCTAAGGAAAAAGCAAAGCCCACACAGAAGTGCCTTAGGGTGAACTCTGTGAGTTTCCTTTAATGGCTCAGTTAGAGCCCTGACAACAGCTGTCCACTGATGGTCTCCATCGAACCTGACATAACCTGAAAGGATCTGTAGAGAAGAATGGCAGAAAATTTTCAAATCCAGATGTGTGAAGTTTGTCACATCAGACCAAGAGGACCTGAAATGTCTTCATGGAATTGCTACCAAAGGGGCTTCATCTAAAATGGAGTAAACTGTCTCGAATGCTTGTGTCAGTGGGATATTTTTAGTTTTTTAATTTTAATAAATTTGCAAATATTTCAAAAATCCTGTTTTCACTTTGTCATTCTGGGGTACTCAGTGTTTCTTGATGACAGAAAAAAATGAATTTAAATTAATTTAGCACAAGGCTGCAACATCACAAAAGTTTAAAAAGTGAAGGGGTCTGAAGACCTTCTGAATCGACCCAAGAAGACTCACCTTCCAATTGAACAAAGCAAGGACAGCACAGGTGTGGCTTAGTAACAACTCTGGGAATGTCCTTGAGTGGTCCAGTCGCAGTTTAGACTTGAACCCAAACAAGCTTGTCTGGAGAGACCTGAACATAGCTGTCCACTGCTGGTTTCCATCCAACCTGACAGAGCTTGGGAGGATCTGCAGAAAAGAATGGTAGAAAAGCTCCAGATTCTGGTGTGTGAAGCTTGCCGTGTCAAACCCAAGATGACTGCAGGCTGGAATCGCGGACAAAGGGGTTCCAACAAAGTACTGTGTGAAGAGTCTGAATACTTGTGTCAATGGGATAGTTCCATTTCTTAATTTTAGCAGATTTTCCCACATTTCTAAAATCCTGTTTTTTTCCTTTTTATTCCAGGGTATTAAGTGTTGCTTGGTGATGAAAAAAATGAATTGAAATGATTGTAGCACAAAGCTGCAAGATAACAGAAAGTGTAGAAAGTTAAGGGTCTGAGAATTTCCTGAATGTACTGTAAGCCCTCCATGGGAAGGTCAGCAGTTCATTGTTCACTTGGCAGCACCCAGGCAACAAGCAGTTAAATAAAGTGGGTGTTTTAAAGAGATGATTTTAGTTGCAGAAAGTGGACAAAAGAGAAGTCACAGGGACAGCTTGAATAACTCACAATAGCAAATATGCAGACAGTGTAGAGAGAAAAGAGACAAACGACAGGCCTGCAGGCGTGTGTGCCTCACATGAACTCGTCGAGTCTGTTTAGAGCTCGCGGCTCTCAGGAATGGACAGTAGCACCTATCGGCGTTATCACTTCGGCTGTGTATGTAGCAGATTCCAAAAAGAGGGGATAGACTAAAGAATGCAGAGGTTCCTTGAGTGAATGAGTTGCTGCAGACTTTGTTTAGGGAGATAATGCTGTTCACTAAGGTGCACCAAAAGGAAGCTCAGAGAACATCAGCGTGAGGGGGGACACTGAGGGCTCTTCATTTTGTTATCCATAGAAATGGAGAAGGACAAGAATGGGCACCTTGAGCCCAGCCAGATCCCCCAGATATGGCTCTTATTCACTAAACCCTGCCTGCTAAGTCCACCTCACAAAGCCTTAATCGGAATCTTGACTGAGAGTGACTTAAGCAGACACAATAAACTCAGTCCGGTGTGCTTGAGAACTCAAGTCAGTAATGAATTAAAAATGAAGAAAATAACCAAGGGTCAAGAAAGGGGAAACATCAGAAAACCATTAGTTTTTGGGGAGACCCCATGGTTAAGGATACAAATAGCTACAGTGAACTTGCAAAGTCAATTTTCACACACTTTATTATGTTGTAAGTCTATTTTAAATGGATACGTTTTGCCAATCAGTCAACACTCAATAACCCATAATGACAAAGTGAAAACATGTTATGAGGAAGGTTTGTTATTTTATTTAAAGTCAAAAATGGAAATCTCTCATTCACAGAAGTATTCTGACTCTTAATTTAGGACTTTTTAGAAGTCACTTTAGCAGCAATTCCACCTTTGAGTTTTCTTGGGTAAGTCTCCACCAGCTTTGTACACCTGCATTTGTGCAGTTAGATAGATAGATAGATAGATAGATAAATAAATAGATAGATAGCAGTTAGATAGATAGATAGATAGATAAATAGATAGATAGATAGATAGATAGATAGTGTGATCCCCGGCCGGGGCTGGAGCCTGGCCGGGACGCCCAGGAGGACGTGAGGAGGGCTTGTGCCTCCTCCAGACCGTGAGGGGGCGTCCGTCCTGGTTCTGTTGGGAGCCACGGGTCGAGGGCTTGGAAGCCCAGCCCTGTAGGGGCCCGTGGTCACCGCCAGGCGGCGCCCCGATGCCGGTTTATCCCGTACGGTCCTCGGCTGGGGCTGGAGCCCGGCCGGGACGCTTTGGAGGACCAGAGGAGGGCGAGTGCCTCCTCCAGACCGAGTGGGGGAGTCCGTCCTGGTTATGCAGGGGGCCTCGGGTACAGGGCTTGGAAGCCCAGCCCGTAGGGACCCGTGGCCACCGCCAGGCGGCGCCCCAGTGCCTAATTATTCCGGGACCCCGGCACCTCCGCCACACCAGGAAGTGCCGGGGAAGACGACCGGGGAGACACAGACGGCTTCGGGTGCGCCGGCACTTCCGCCACACAGGGGTGTGGCCGTCGTTAAGTGCCGGGGAGCAGCTGGAGCCCATCCGGCTCCCCATAAAAGGGGCCGCCTCCCTCCAGTCAGCGGTGGACGTCGGGAGGTAGCAGGACTGAGCTGGAGAGAGAGGACGGGAGGCGGCCAGGAAGGCACAAAGACTGTGGGCCCTGGACTTTGGGGAAGTCGGTGCAAGAGGCACTGGGGTTTGTGAGTGTGCACTGGACTTTTGTACTTTGTAAATAGTGTAAATAAAAGTGTGATGGGTGACAATATGATGTCCGTCTGTCTGTGCCGGGGCCAGCGTTCACAATAGATAGATAGATAGATAGATAGATAGATAGATAGATAGATAGATAGATAGATAGATAGATAGATAGATACTTTATTAATCCCAAGGGGAAATTCACATAATCTAGCAGCAGTATACTGATACAAAAAAAAATATATTAAATTAAAGAGTACTAAAAATGCATGTAAAAAACAGACAATAACTTTGTATAATGTTAACGTTTACCCCACCGGTGGAATTGAAGAGTCGCAAAGTGTGGGGTCTCCTCAGTCTGTCAGTGTAGCAGGATGGTGACAGCATTCTGTCTCTGAAGCTGCTCCTCTGTCTGGAGATGATCCTGTTCTGTGGATTCTCCATGATTGACAGTAGTTTTCTCAGCGCCCGTCGCTCTGCTACAGTTGTTAAACTGTCCAGCTTCATGCCTACAATAGAGCCTGCCTTCTTAACAAGTTTGTCCAGGCGTGAGGTGTCCCTCATCTTTATGCTGCCTCCCCAGCACACCACTGCGTAGAAGAGGGCACTCGCCACAACCGTCTGATAGAACATCTGCAGCATCTTATTGCAGATGTTGAAGGACGCCAGCCTTCTAAGAAAGTATTGTTGGCTCTGTCCTCTCTTACACAGAGCATCAGTATTGGCACTCCAGTCCAGTTTATCATCCATCTGCACTCCCAGGTATTTATAGGTTTGCACCCTCTGCACAGTCACCTCTGATGATCACGGGGTCCATGAGGGTCCTGGGTCTCCTAAAATCCGCTACCAGTTCCTTGGTCTTGCTGGAGTGCAGGTGTAAGTGGCTTGAGTTGCACCATTTAACAAAGTCTTTGATTAGGTTCCTATACTCCTCCTCCTTCCTACTCTTGATGCAGCCGACAATAGCAGTGTCATCAGCGAACTTTTGAATGTGGCTGGACTCCGAGTCATATTGGAAGTCTGATGTATGTTGGCTGGATAGGACTGGAGAAAGTAAAGTCCCTTGCGGTGCTCCTGTATTGCTGACCACAATGTCAGACCTGCAGTTCCCGAGACGCACATACTGAGGTCTGTCTGTAAGATAGTCCACGATCCATGCCACCAGTTGTGAATCTACTCCCATCTCTGTCAGCTTGTCCCTAAGGAGCAGTTTAGCCCATTCTTCCTGGCAGATCCTCTCAAGTTCCATTAGATGGGACTAGGAGGGTCTGTAGACTACCATCTTCAGGTCTCTCCACACACGTGTCTGAGCTTTGGCTGGGCCACTTAAGGACAGACGGAGACTTGACCTGAAGCCACTCCAGCGTTGTTTTGGTCGTGTGCTTTGGGTCGTCATGGTGCTGAATGGTGAACCATAGCCCCTGTCTGAGGTGGTGTGCATTCTGGAGAGGGTTTCCTTCAAGGACTCCTCTGCATTTGGCTCCATTCACCCTTATAATAATAATAATAATACATTTTATTTATATAGTGCCTTTCCCATGTTCATGGCACTTAAATTAATTCTTCCCTTCCCTTAATTCTGACCAGTCTGCTGCCCCTGCACCCCCATAGCACCATTGAGTTGGCATTAGGCAGGTGATGAGTATGTGGAGTTCTGCCCAAAGAGTTCACTTTGTTCATCAGACAAAGGATTTTGTATTTTCATGCTGTTAGAGTCCTTTTAACTATCATATGCCTTTTACTCACGAGTAGCTCCCATCTAGCCATTCTACCATATATACCAGATTGATGGAGTGCTGCTGAGATGGTTGTCCTTCCGACAGGTTCTCCCATCTCAGCGGATGACCTCTGATTCTGTTAAACTGACCATTGGGTTCTTGCTCATCTCCCTGACCAATCTTGTACCAGTTACTTGGTTTGGCCTAAACGTCAAGTCTAGGAAGACTCCTGGTGGTTCCAAACTTCTTCCATTTCACAATCATTGAGGCCACTGCACTCCTGGGAACTGTCAGAGCTCCAGAATGATTTTATCTCCTTGCCCTGATCTGTGCCTCACCAGAGTTTGATCAAAGAGATCTACAGAGAGTTTCTTGAACTTCACAGCTTGGTTTTTGTGCTCACATGCAGTGTGAATTGTGGACCTTTTATAAACAGGCACATATGTGCCGTTGTAAATGATGTCCAATCAGAAATGAGAGATTTCATTATTTGACTTTTAATAAATTTGAAAACCTTTCTGAAAACGCATTCTCACTTTGTCATTATGGGAATCTAAGTGAAGATTGGTCAAATATGTCACATTTATCCATTTAAAATTAAATCTACAACACGATAAAATGTGCAGAAAATGAAGGGGCTGAAGACCTACTGAATCTACTGTGCAAAAAGTGCCAACAGCGCAGTCATTCTGTCTGACACATCAAAATCCACTGGTGGCCTCAGCCTGGAATTTTATCATCCTGCTTTATCATGTTAGGGTTGAATTCATGGATGGACTGAAAGTGTTTTCTAAATTTACATCTCTTTTTGGCACTTTCACTGTTTTTGTTTTCTGGCTTTATTTTGTTATTTGCTATAAATAGAAGTGCTATAGAGAGCTTGTAGGAAGCTGGCTGTTTCTTTTGTTTCAGATTCAACTCCTAATTACGGAAGCCCATAGATATTAATAGCGGCAGAGGTACAAATCTCTTACTGAGAAGACCACGACCTTCACATATGACCGCATCCCCAGCACATGCTTCATAAGTCTTTCTCTTTTTGCTAGCTGCCCTCTTTTTTCACCCAAATGCCATCAGGCTCTATTATGACCTTCGTCTTGGCCACACTTTAAGTATTCCATATGAATGGGTACAAATCCTGCAAACACTCTGTGATGACCTGCCTCAGTGCAGTGTAACTCTGCACTTCCTGTATATGTTATATATCTGTGGTCCGTTATATATGCCACCATGCCCACCTGTGGTCGTAAGCTTTGGTAGCAACCAAAGGGAAGAGACTGTAGGTGCACAAGAAGTGAGGTTCCTCCACAGCAGACCATGATAGTGTGACAAATCTCAGTAGAGATGCCACTTGTCCTGACCAAGGGGAATGAAGCATGAGCTCCACCAGCAGGCATTGTACCTGATAATGGCGGCAACACAAAACCAAAGTCCTCAGACAAAGCTCTGTATTTTCTGGCCACTCGAGTCTCAGTAATAAATGACAGAATGAAAACACATCCAAACCGCATCTGGTGGGGCTACCATTTCTCTATTTCCCCTTATAAGCAACTGTATGGGGTTAAAAAATAACATGGAGAAGGAGTCCATGGCAATTCTTGAAAGTCTGTGTGAGACCTGGAGTGGAAGCTGCATGTCTGTGCTGACTGGATGCATTTCCTTTGCTTTTTCTGCATTGAGCTTCTGTTGTGTTACCCTTCTATGACATTCCCTCAGTTGCCTTGTGTGCCCATCTGAGGGTCTCTCTCTTTCTCACTTGTTCTCTACAGGAGAGATTTTTCCTGACACTGTCCAACTACATCTTCACGGCGGTCTTTCTCACCGAGATGACAGTAAAGGTAAGACATTTTCTCTGTTGTTTTTACATGATTCTGTGGGCATAACAGCCCTGTGCCTTTGGCCCTCTTTATTAATCCTTCATGATTACGTTTTAGCTCCAAGTGGTCTGATTTTATAAACCCAGTCTTGTTATTTAGTGTTTAATAACAGCCAAACATATGCCTCCTTGCAGTGCCGCTCACTGGGGAGAGTTGATAACTTGCTCAATTAATGAGATAACAGGCTGATTATTTGTTAAATAAGCCCAGGGTTATTGAGGCCTGCGATTAAAACAGCTCTGCTGAACTGATCAGGATGTGCAGCGTGAACTTCCTTAGCCATCCTTCTTTTAGAAAGAATGAATAAGGAGAGTGTTATAAAGAGCAACTTTCTGTTTTGCCTTCTAATATTCAGGCTACATGTGGAAGAGTGAGCTGCTGTCTGTCTGTCTGTCGTTTGTTTGGGTCAAACCTTTTCCATGCTGGTTAAGGGCTAAAATGGCTTTGTTGTTTTATTTAGACATCCCAGACCACGATTTGAATAATTTTAGAATGATGATTTTCAGCGCGTGTGCATCTGTGTCATACTAAAAATGAAAACTCAAAATAACACTTGGTCAAAATGAAACCTGGCACACTTATCACCATTGTAATGTCGCCCTTCTGCCATTCCAGTCCAAGAATCTAGAATGCAGAGTCCACAAACAGCTCCCCTCTTTTCTCGATGACAACAATCTACTAGAAATATCGAGACTGGACTGCTTTCAGTCACAAATGCTCTTAGATCTGCTTGAGCTTCTCTCTCCTCCGCCCTTTTTCCTTTCCTTCAAGAAGTCTTTGTTCTGCCTCTGCCTGTTTGTGCTCTTGTGAGATGTGCCGAGATTGAACAATGCTTCTCCATTGTTGCTCAAGGCTGTGGAATGATCTCCCCTTGGCTAGTCTATCCATCCATCCATTATCCAACTCTCAATATCCTAACTACAAACTGCACCCAATTTTCTCCTGTTTAGGCGTCTTTTGAAAACACACCTCTTCATTAAATACTTTGGAACTGCTTTACAGGACAGCTGCTGTTGGACTCACGGAGTTGAGGAACCTTTTTTTTGTCTTTGTTTAGATGCACATGTCATTATACAGCAGCAGTGTGACTCCCTCTTGCTTGTTTTTTTTTATCTTGTTCTCACTTCACACCTTCTGATCTTTCTTATATGTATTATAACTGACTTTATAAGTTGCCTCAGATAAAGGTGTCTGATAAATGAACAATAATAATAATAATAATAATAATAATCTACTATATCAGGTCTATGTGTGTGTGTGTGTGTGTGTATGGTCCCTCAAAGCAATCTGATTGGTTAGTTTGGCTTTGGTGACGCGATTGAAAGAAGAAGTGCGAGTGAGAGACACACGAGGAGGAGTAAAGGCATAGGAGGCACGCTGAGAGTCGCCTTCAAAGACAGGAAATATAAAAAAGGTCTCGAAATGACAGAATCCAACTAGCAGGCTTTACAGAAATGTGCTCGACGTCGAGTGTGCCAGGCAAGGGAGATTCAGACGCATGAGGATAAAGAGGAAAGGTGCTGAAGGTACACACAAGTCTCAAGATATCAAATATTTTGTAATGTATTTTATTACCCGTCTTCAACGGGTGACAAGCAAATAAAAATATACTAGAAATCCATGGGATTTTTCTCTACAAATATAGTGAATGTATAAGCAAATAAAAATGTTTAGCTGCTGTTATGCTGATGGACCGTCAAGGCAGAAAGGTCAACTTTAATGCACATTTGATTTTCTTTGTGCTCAGTCCTACCTCTAACAGCATTTGCATCTGTTTGTAGGTGGTAGCCATGGGCTGGTGCTTTGGGGAAAAAACATACCTGAAGAGTAGCTGGAACATCCTGGATGGTGTACTTGTCTTCATATCAGTCATCGACATCCTCGTCTCCATGATCTCCAACAGTGGAACAAAGATCTTGGGAATGCTGCGAGTCCTGCGGCTTCTGCGCACCCTGCGGCCTCTCCGGTAAGCATGCTGCTTATTCGACATTTCAATGCCAAGACGTCAGTGAACTTTAAAAAGTGAGTTGTGGTAGGAATCGTGCTGCTCAGGACACAGGGTTCCTGTGGTTCTGCACTTTTGTTTAGGTGAGGACTGCTTTCTTGTGCTTCGAAACTCCTAAAATAGCCAAAGGCTAAAAGTCGAAACACTCACAAAAACCAAATGTCTATATGCTTGAGATAAAAATTAACAAAAGGAAAGTTGACCTGAAGATACAAGAGCAAAGGGGGCAGACAACACAGAGAAACAGTCAGTGCCTTGGCCATTAGCCTGGGGCTCTGATGGCGGTCCTATTATAGCTGGCTGCAGTGCCAGAAAGCTCTGCCCCTTAGAGGAAAGAAAAACAATTGAAGGACAATACAATATGAGAAAATAATTGACAAAGAACAAGGTCAGTAAAAAACAAACATATAATAAAAACATGGAAAAAACAGAATCTTTAACAGAACGCGGGATGTGTGGCAGTGAGACAGACTCTCAAAACGAGTTCAGAATTGGTGGAGATGACTCGGCAGGGAGAATAAGAACTTGTCTCATCATTTAGAAGCTTCCGTGTTAGCTTCCAAATGATGAGACAAGTTCCTATTCTCCCTGCCGAGTTCATCATTGCTGTTTTAAAACAAATGAAGGGGTTAACATCACTTATTAACCTATAGTATGCTAAAAGTGACAAATGAAATTTTAAATGAAACAAAAAGCCATGGTGTGAGACATCCACTGTCTGCCGCTGTTGGTCTAACAAGTCACGTTCACTTCCAGTTGGTGTTTCCTTTTAGAATCTGAGAGGTGAAAGGGGTGGGGTCAGGGGCGGAGTCAGGGCTCTCTTCTTTCAGTTATTTGTCTTGTTGGCTTTGGTAACAAAAGAAAAGAAAAGGCAGTGAGCAGATGTGTAACCTCCAAACCCTTCCTCGGAGTACCCTTTCCTGTAAGTGACATGACGTGCTCCAGAGTGCACCCTTTGGACCCTTTCATTTGTTTTACATTTCCTTATGTTGCAGCCTTGTGCTAAAATCATTTAAATTCATTTTTCGGCACCACAATCAGGCAACACTTTATAACCCAGAATGACAAAGTGAAACCAGGCTTTCAGAATTTTTTTACAAATGTATTAAAGTTAAAAATTTGAAATATCCCAATGATAAAAGTATTCAGACCTTTTGCTGTGGCTCAGGTGCATCCCATCCCAGATCTGGGAAAGGCCACAGAAAATTCCCTCAGCGTTGCAGCATTGTAGGCTCTCAAGGGCACAGCTGATATAATTTTATGATATTATATAATTTTTCAATTTTCTACCCATGACTCTTCCTAGAGTCCTTGAAATGGTCAGCTACCAAACTGAGTAACTGTGGGGAAAGGGCCAGAGAGGTGAACAAGAGCCAGATGGTCAGTCTAGCTGAGCTCTAGAGCACCTGTGTGGAGATGAGAGAACCTTCAAGAAAGACAACCATCACTACAATCCTTCACCAATCTGGTCTTTATGATAGAGTGGCCAGTCCTCAGTAAAAGACACATGGAAGCCTGTTTGGAATTTGCAAAAAGGCAACTAAAGGACTCTCAAACTGTGTTAAACAAGGTCCTCTGGTGTGATGAGTGTCATGTCTGAAGGAAACCATGCACTGCTCATCACCTGAGCAATACCACTGCGATGGTGAAACATGACGGTAGCAGCATCATGCTGTGAGGTTGTTATACAGCATAAGGGACTGGGAGACTAGAATGGGTTGAGAGAAAGCTGAACGGAGCAAAGTATAGAGATAACCTTAATAAAGACCTGCTTCAGAGTGCTCTGGACCTAAAACCGGGCCTCCACACAGAACACTGACCCTAAGTATAAAGCAAAGACAACACAGGAATTTCTTAGTGACGACCATGAGAGTGTCCTTGAGGGCCCGGTCAGAGCCCAGGCACGAACCCAACTGAGCCCTGACAGTAGCTCTCCACCGATGGTCGCCATCCAGTCTGACAGATCTGGAGAGGATCTGTGGAGAAGAATGGCAGAAAATCCCCAAATCCTGGTGTGTGAAGTTTGTCACATCAGACCAAGAGGACTTGAAATGTCTTCTTGGAATTGCTGCCAAAGGGGCTTCATTTAAAATGGAGTAAACCGTCTTGAATACTTGTGTCACTGGGATATTTCAGTTTTTTAATTTCAATAAATTTGCAACTATTTCAAAATTCCTGTTTTCACTTTGTCATTCTGGGGTACTCAGTGGTTTCTTGATGACAGAAAAAATGAATTTAAATGAATTTAGCACAAGGCTGCATCATCACAAAATGTCAAAAAGTGAAAGGGTCTGAAGACTTTCTGAATCGACCGTAAACTACAGTGCAGCATATTAATTATGATATTAATATCATCATCATCATCATCAATAGTCTTTGTTATATTATTTTTATTGTTATTCACATGAGATACAGAATAACCCTTGGTAATAAATTGCACATATTTTTAACACTTGAAAGTTAGCAGAGCACACCTTCTGGAAATTCACAGGCAGACCCCAATTCTCATTTTGCCCAGTGGAGCAAGTTTATCAAAATGTGAACATCCAGACGCTCCCGAAGAAAAAAGGGGGCTCCTGTCATTAAATGCCAACTCCAAGTGGCTCTTCTGTCAATACTCAATTAAGGAAGCTGTCAGTTTTTCATGCGTTGCCTCGTCATGAACAGCGAAAGCCTTTGGCGACACCCACTCACTAATTTAACTTACATTTAATGGAGGTTAATCAAGTCAATTTTAAAATTCTGCTGTGCCCTGCTTTGTTTACTTTTTGTAGATAATTAATCAAAATTTAAGATGTCCAGAGGGAAGGAGCAATCTGTGCTGCCTCTGAGAGATGCGTCTTCATTCATCGCTTCAATTGTGAGGTTGCACACGGCAGACTCTTCAGTTAATGTTCGCCAAGTCCATGTGCTCCTTCAGGGGCCATGTCTGGTAAAAGAGTTGGGTATCTCAGGAAGGTTGGCTTCGGCCTCGACAAGAGGCCTTTGGGACTTCTGAGGTTAAAAACCTCCAAGTGAAATGTTGATTTGTTTTTGTGGTTGCCGGTGATGATTCTCAGGGCCACAAGAGTAAATTACATTGGATTCAGCAAGTACACCGGCCCCTTCGCTGTGGTGTGTTGTAAATTTAGTTTATCTGGATACTTTTGACATATTTGTGTCCAGCATTCTACACTCTTTAGCCAATAATGACGTTTTCAGAAACGTTTGCAAATGTATTAAACATCAAGAACTGAAATCTCTCCTTCATAGGAGTTTTCAGACCCTTAATTCAGTACTTTGTAGAAGCCCCTTTTGTGGCAATTCCAGCTTCTTGTCTTTTTGGCGAAGTCTGCACAAACTTTGCACACCTGGATTTGGGCAGCAGTTTATCTCACTCTTCCTGGCAGACCCTCTCAAGCTGCGTTAAATTGGACGGGAAGTGTCTGTAACCTGCCATCTTCGAGACTCTGTGGGGTGGATATCTGGGCTTTGGCTGGGCCACTGAAGGACACTCAGAGAGAGATTTGTCACAAAGCCACCCCAGCGTTGTCTTGCCTGTATGCTTTGGGTCATTGGTGAGCCATCACCCCAGTCTGAGGTGGTGTGCAGTCTGGACCAGGTGTTCTTCAAGGAGCTCTTTGTATTTGGCTGCATTCACCATCCTCTCAGTTCTGACCAGTGCCCCCCATTTCTATCACGTTTTGCTGCCACCACCTTGCCACTTTGCAGGGATGGTGTTAGACACGTGATGAGCTGTGCCTGGTCTTCACCAGATGTAGTGCTTGACGTTCAGCCCAAAGAGTTACATTTCTGGCTCATTACACCAGAGAATCTTTTTTGTTGTGCTCTCAGATTCCTTTAAATCCTGTTAGAAAGCTCCCAGGAGTAGTTAGCCGCTTTTCTATACCCACCTGATTGATGGAGTGCTGTGAGATGGTCGTCCTTCCAACACATTCTTCCATCTCAGCAAAAGACATCTGTAGCTCTGTTAGAGGGGCCATTGTTTCCTTGGTTGCCTCCCTGACCAAAGTCCTTCTTGCCTTGTTAAACAGTTTGACCAGGCGACCAACTCTAGGAAGAGCCCTGGTGGTCTTCACCTTTGTGCTCCCGGTAACACTCAAAGCTTAGGAAATGTTTTCCCCCTTGCTCTGGTCTTTGCCTCACCACAACTGGATTGCAGAGGCCTACAGAGAGGCCCTTGGACTTCATGACTTGGTTTTTGTCCTGACATGCAGTTTGATTTGTGGACCCCTCTATACAGAGGTACATGTGAGCCTTCTAAATCAGTTCAGTTGGCTACAGGTGAACTCCAGTCAAGCTCTGGACAAAATCTCAAGAAGAATTAAAGTCAACAAGAGGCATACTTCTAGGAGTATATGAGAGATTTTAGGTTTAGATTTTTGATAAATTTGCAAGCCTTCTTGAACACATGTTTTCACTTTACCATTGTGGGTTCTTGAGTATTGATTAATGCTCAAAATTGGCCAAATGATCCATTTCACATTAAATCTACCACACAATGAAGTGTGCAGATAGTAAAGGGGTCTGAATACTTATGAATTGTAGGGTGTGCTGTTGTGCTATTCTCCAAATCTAAATGAGCACCACGAAGGCCACAGGAATAAATACAAAGATTTTATTTTTTAATAAAGAGTAGGGAGTGACATAGGCAGAACACAAAAGTACAAAGGCTTCTCGGGTTTTTCTTCTTGGAAAAAAATACCCCACTATTCTTACAAGAATCTCCTCTTGAGTTTCAGCAGAGATCTCGGCAAAGTCACACAGTGGGCTCAGATCTTCCAAATAATGTCTTAATGTTCAGTAATATCTGGTGAAATGTATGAACAGTTGTTTGTGGGAATAAAACACTTTACTATGATTATGCAGTCCTTGCTTCTGAATAGTTTTATTAGTTGTTTTAAATTATAAGCCCAGAGTCCTCCTGGGTCCAGCCATATGCGTGGTGAAGCCCAAAGACCCCTTGGGACGCCTGTTCCACTTTGCCACACTCATAGTACAGGGTTCCTTTCTTTGCTCACTCCAGTTGTTACACTCCTTCCCTTACACACTTGCTTCACTTTCTCCCACTGCCTCTGACTTTGCTCATTGTACTGGTGGAAATTGAAAACAAGGAGAAAGCACAAATTATCTTAATATAATTGGTTTATTGACTGAGAAAACGGTAAAGCCAAGAAATACCAAAATGATCCACGATCCAGGCCAAGTGATTCACAAATAATCAACAGGGAATGAAGAGCTGTTATGACTATGCGTTCTGAAACTCATAAAATCCAAAAAATGGCAAAGGCGCTTCCATTAATGCCCACTAGAGGGGAATATACCACCAAATCCCAGCTAGATAAACCGCCAAACACAAAAACTTCATACAAATAAAAGGGGTCTTATTCTTCACAGGTAATACTCTGTCATATTGTCGAGCTCTGAAGAGCAAAATGGCAAAATCAGGTTGACTAAAACACAAGGTAATTCAAACAAATAAACTCCAACAGCAGAATCTCAAGGCAAAGTCAAAAAACAGAGCAGAAAGCCAAAAAAAATACAAAAGGCACAATAAAACCACAGAACTCACCAAACAGCCCAGCCAGGTATTGTGGGAGATCCTCCAGGTTTATACCAGGCTGTGATTGGCAGGTGGCCCCACCTCTTGGGCCCCACCCACAAAACACATGGAACATAACCCAGGCAGCTTACATACACAAACACAATCAAAAACAAAGAATAATGCAAATATTCAACAAAAGTAACTTTAATGTATATAAAGGAATTAAAACTGAACAAAACAGAACTAAAACATGAAGTTGGAACCCTGGCTGAAACACCACAAAAGTATCAACAGTCCTCAAAATTCAAAAGGTCTTGTAATTCCAAAAAGGGCTAAAGGCCAAAAATACTCAAAAAGATTAAAAAGCTAAATACTCAAAGTGACGAAATGTTGAAATACTCAAAAGCCAAAGACAGAGAAATCAATAAAACATCCAATGGTGAAGCATGGTGGTGGTAGTAGCATCGTGCTGTAGGGTTAGGGGCTGGGAGGCAAGAAGAGTTTGAGGGAAAGCTGAACGCAGCAAAGTACAGAGGTATTCTTAATGAAAACCTTCTCCAGAGCGCCCTGAACCTTAGACTGGGCCAATGGTTGACCGTCCATGGGACAATGACCCTAAGCACAAAGAAAAGACAACACGGGACAACTCTGAGAAGTTCCTTGAGTGGCCCAGCCTGAGCCCGGACCTGAAACCAATTGAACATTTCTGGAGAGACCTGACAACAGCTACCCACCGGCAGCCTCAATCCAACCTGACAGAGCCTGAGAGGATCTGCAGAGAATGACAATGGCAGAAAATCCCCAAATCCAGGTGTGTGAAGCTTGTCACGTCAAACCCAAGAAGACTCCAGGCTGGAATCGCTGCCTGGAGCCTAATAAATTTGCAAAAAATGTCTAATATCCTGTTTCCGCTTTGTCATTCTGAGGTGCTGAGTGTTGCTTGATGTGGGGAAACAATGAATTGAGATGATTTTAGCACAAGGCTGCAGTACAACAAAATGTGGAAGAAGTGATGAGGTGTGAAGACTTTCTGAATCCACTGCATTTCTCTCCTGTTTATCAGGACAGTCTGAGGTCCTGCGTCTGTCCCGTAGAAACCCCTGCTAGCTGACATATGGGTTACTTCTACCTGTCCTGCCTTCTTTGTGATTAAGTTGAGCTTCATTCCTTACAAAGTTCTGTGGAAATCGACCCTGCATGATGCCAGTTGTGTCTCCAAAGTGCTATCGAAGGGTCCTAAAGGCAAGCCCTCCCCACTCTTGCCTGGCCTTTTTGTTTTCATTTGCATTTCTTTAATGACACCATCCTGTATGTGCAAGGGACATCTTTAAAGAGAAATTAAGCAATAGCATCCGTGCTTCTAATGCAGCCCCCTCATCATTCCACTTTTTTCTCAGTGAAGGATAATTGTATGCTTGGCTTATTCTGTTTTGTTTTTTTAGATAGGTGAAAAGGCAAGTAGATTATTTTATGGAGAGTACCCTCAAGAAGCCTGCAGATAATAGGACTGTTAGTTTTTGCATTGATTCATACCGAGTGCTGAAACGCTCAGCAGTCTCCCCTGTAAGCGGGAAATTGCTGGCAAAGAGAACCATGGCATGCCGTTCTGTAGATGGCAGGCAGAGACAGTCGTCTTCAGAGTGTTGGAGTCGACATAACAGAAGGTGTCAGAGATTT
This sequence comes from Polypterus senegalus, assembly GCF_016835505.1. Classification (NCBI taxonomy): domain Eukaryota; kingdom Metazoa; phylum Chordata; class Cladistia; order Polypteriformes; family Polypteridae; genus Polypterus; species Polypterus senegalus. The sequence continues at coordinate 93,014,483 of NC_053170.1, forward strand.
GTTCAGCTCTTTAAAAACTTTACATTTCATGCTCTGTTGACACAACACAGACGCCTATGCAGCCTGCCATGGAGAGCCATTTCTAAACGAGGCTATGCTACCCTCTGCTGGCCAGTTGTAAGCACTGCCCTGCCACAAAGTGTGTTACAGCTAGTCAGTATCCACGCGCTCCCTCCAGTTTATCACATGCTGCTTTATAAACCCCCAGATAAACGCTGCAAAACTGACAAGAATTCTGCCAGTGATATTTAGTACTAAACCATTAAGCCCTATTTATTTTCCTCAGGGATCCATTTTGGGTCCTATTTTATTCTCTAAATACCTTCACCCTATTAGAGCTATTTTTAGGATATTTAACATTTCTCTTCACTGCTATGCTGATGATACTCAGGTTTATATTCCCGTCTGCAACTCTGCAATAAATCAACTCCACAACTGTCTTTCTGAACTAAGATCCTGGATGCCTAATAATTTTCTTGATCTGAATCAAAATAAAACGGAGGTGCTTATAGAGGGTCCATCAGCTAAAGCCCAAATCGGTCTTGGACTTCTCGGCTCTTTCTCAATCTTTTGCAAACCACAAGTCTTCAGTCTTGGTGTTATCTTTGACAGTAACCTCTCTTTTGAGAAACAAGTTAATTCTGTAGTCAAGAGTTGCTTTTCCAGCTTCGTCTATTAGGTAAGATCAAGCCTTTTTCATCTTCTAGGGATCTTGAGAAAACTACTCGTGCTTTTATCGTTTCTCGCCTTGATTACTGCAACTGGCTGTATTCTGGGATTAGCAAACCCCTGATACGCAGGTTTCAGTTGGTCCAGAATGCTGCCACTCGCTTTCCGGTTGGGGCAAGAAAGTCTGATTCTGTTTCTCCAATACAGTACTAGCTTCTTTACACTGGCTGCCTGTCAGTTTTCGAATTGATTTTAAAATCTTGTTGCTTGTTTTTTAATCTTTACATGGCCTTGCTCCTGCCTATTTATCTGAATTGTGTGTTTTACACCAGCCATCCAGAGTGCTTAGATCTTCTGGTCAGTTGTCTCCTGTTGTCCCTCGTACCAAGTGTAAAACTAAGTGGGACAGACAGGACTTGTGCTGCTGCTCCTCGCCTGTGGAACTCTTTACCTCGTCACATAAAGGAGTCGTCGACAATTCAAAACGAGATTAAAGACTCATTGCTATTCACTTGCATTCCGTGACCTTCAGTAATAATGATGGTTTCCTAATTGTGATTATGTAATCTGACTTCTAGTTATTATTTATTTTATTTATGTTCATTTATTTTATTTCTATTTATGTTATTCATGTTAATTGTATGTTTCTCTTTTATTCTGTCATTGTAAAGCACTTTGACCACAGCATTCCTATGTTATTTTAAATGTGCTCTATAAATAAATTTGACATCGACATTATACGTACTGTGTTAAGCTAGCGAGCAGACCGCAACACAAAGTGTGCACACTAACAGTTACCGAAATGCATTTGTACCTGTAGGGGTTTGTTCAATCAGCACATGGCTATTCTCCTAGTCAGTAGGTGGCAGTGTTTGGTCAATGTGCTGGGTGCCAGTGAAGATGGATACAACACTATCACATATCTTCTTTTGTATAACAAAGAAGTGTTATTCATTGGAAAAAACAAAAATGGCACCAATGAAGCAGGTCGCAGTTCCAAGACTAGAGCCATTATGGCCATTAAAATGGATAAAATGCCAAAAAGTGAACTTCAAATACCCCTTCAAGAATCTGCATTTTGGTCCAACAGCACCACAGCAATAAAATACATTTCAAATGAAAACACTCGATTCACAACTTATGTCACTAACAGAACCACAGTGATAAGAGATCATTCACGACCTTCACAATGGGAAAGCGTCACATCTGCCCTAAATCCAGCAGCTCGGGCACCAGGAGGACTGAGCCAAGCGTAGAAAGCTTCACCAAAAGTAAAATCTGGACACAAGGCCTAATGGTCTTCATGAGGGACCAAAAAAGACTGACGATGATCCAGAGATGAAAAACTATGCAGTTAGCTTGACAAGTGCAGAAGAGATCAGCAAACCTGTAGATAACCTACTACTCAAGATGGCCACACTTAAAGAGAGAGGTGGCATGGTCTGTCAAGTTTAAAGAAAAACTTCATGCGTTTAAAAGATGTTGTGTGATTTGTCTACTTAAAGGATAAGTTTGGTATTTTTCAAGTCAAAGTTATTTCTTCATAAAAATGGTGTATGTGCATTTTCCATGCAAAGTTGTGCTCTAAAGTTATCTTTGCCTTCTATGAATTTAAAAAATGTCTTGTCTGCTCTGGAGCTTTACAATTTAAGGTAAGGGGCATGGAGGAAAAGCTTAAAAATGTACTAAATACAGTATGTCCATTTTACAAGCAAAGACAGCTGTGGGATTGCCAGAGAAAAGCCCACAATGTCAAGGGGAGAACAGGTAAACCTCACACAAGAGCAACCAGGTGCAGCATTTGGATCCAGAATGCTAGATACACAAGGTATCAGGGATGACCACTGTGTCACAATCAGTGTCATTTCTATTTGTATTTATTCTCTCCTACCTTATTAACAAGAGATTTCTGAAGTACTGATTGCGTATTTGGGTGCCATAGAGGCAGGGTGTTTACAATGCCAACGGAAAACACACTTTCCTCCCACATTCTGCAGACATACACAGAAGGTAAATTTGCCGTATGTAAGCAAGTGTGCCCCCCAGTCAAAGCCGGTCCATCCTTCAGGTGACATAGGTGGCTGCCTAGGGTGCCGTTAACCAAGTGGCACCGTTTCTGAAAGTTAAGGGGCACACTCCCCAACATGCACTCCAAACCCACTCCTCCACCTCTTTCCATGCTTTGGACACCAATTGGCACTGTTTAGTCAAATCAAGGGGCACCTGCTGTAAACATGGAGGGGAACCCCACATGCCTAAGGCTCTATATGAGCCTCGCCTGGCACCACCTCCAGTGGATTGGCATATCTTTCAAGATTGGATTGCGCCTCGTGGCTGGTTCTGCTGAAATGAGTCCATGGTTTCCATGGCCCTGTACTGGTGAAAAGCAGCCCTGAAAATCAATGGACTGTTGTGTGGGTGCACAGTTAATAACATTTGAATCTAAGCTATGAATTCAGAAATAGTTATTTTCTTATTAAAACCCAGAAGAACCCTTCCTTACCATCCTCTTGTTTTATTCCTCTTTCTTCTTTCTGTAGGGTGATCAGTCGAGCACCAGGCCTGAAGCTGGTGGTGGAGACCCTCATATCCTCCTTGAAGCCCATTGGCAACATAGTTGTCATTTGCTGTGCCTTCTTTATCATCTTTGGCATCCTCGGAGTTCAGGTAGATGGGGACACTTTCTACTTGTCCTAAATGTTCTGGGAGTTGTACGAGAGGAGGCTCACAGTTTGCCCGCTGGCTTTTTTGGTTTAGCATTCTGTGCTGGTCGACTAGTTTTTAAAGCTCAATTGGGGCCTGATGAGACTGGAGCAGCCCTGGCAGGGTTGGTCATGTAAGTCATGGGTCAAATCATACCTTTCTTTGTTTCTATCTTTCTTTCTTTGTTTCTGACAGCTTTTCAAAGGCAAGTTCTTTGTGTGCTTTGGAGAGGACACCAGCAACATAACCAACAAGTCGGACTGCCTCCAGGCGCATTACAAGTGGGTCCGCCACAAGTACAACTTTGACAACCTAGGCCAGGTCAGTGGTGCAAGAAAGGGCACAACCTGTTAGCGAAGTTTCTTGAAATTCCCGAGAGGCTGAGAATCTGTTTCGGTGTCCCAACTGAGAGCACACTATGGTGCAACAAACAGACGGGGCAGCGCCCTGCATTATATGAGGCTGCCCAGGTGCCTGTGCAATACTTGCCGGGCCTTTTTGTATTCATTTACATTTCTTTGATGACACCATCCTGTATTTTTTGTGCACAGGACATTGTTGTTTGCAATTTGCAAGAGATGCCATTAAAGAGAAATTAAGTAATAGCATCCATGTTTGTAATGCAGCCCCCGGAGGAAATATAACAAATACAGCCTTCTCAAGGATTATAGATCAGCATGTTTATTTCCAGATTTACAAAGACAAATCTTCTTTTGAGAAAAAAATCTCCTGCCCATATAGTGCCATGCTCTGCCCTTAGTTACTATTGGCATTTCTCATTTTCATGATTTTTAAACAGTAGACAAAGGTGAAATACCATGCATGTGTCCTGCAATTCAAATAAGGTCACCAGCCCTCTTGAATGCCAGAAAAGGCAGCTAAAGGAGGTTGGCATCAGGATGGGCATCTGTTTACAAGTTTAGCCAGGGTACAAAGCAATAAATCATCCCAATATTCTAACCTTGATGTGATGAATACATGAATCAATGTCTCAGCTGCAGAGTAGGATGGCGAGGAACAAAGTCTTGAAATGTTACAAAGGCGGTAATTGATGTGAGACTGGAAATCAAATCAAATTTTATTTGTGTCGTCGAGTATGGAAATAACACAGCCCAAAATTATGAAAAGTTCAATTACCTGATAACTAAACAAACACAGCATGTGATGGCACAATTTCAATAGTAGGGTCCAAGAGCAAAAGCCATGGTGGGCAAACTAGAGCCGTTCTTTGAGCAGGTCTTCTTGAACTGGATGGAGTTCTGTCTTGCAGTCAGCTCAGTCCAACAATAGATGCCCCTCTCCCAGGGAGCCATGGCTTTATAGGGCTCTTGACTGGAAGGGGTGGAGTCAGTTGCCCTCACAGGGCGTGTGCTTAGAGCTGTGGAGAGAAAGGGAGGCGACATGGTTAGTGACAGTGCCACCTACATAGACGAACTCAGAAGGTGCTCCTCTGGCGTTCATGCATGGCATTTGTCACATACAAATTTTACATGCAGTACGGTTGCTCAACTCCAATGGCTGTGCCTTTAAGAAGAATGTAAAGGGACAATAACAGTAATACATAACTTTATAAATATCAAAACTCTTTAACAGAATTATAAATAGTTGATAAATAACTTAATGCATGAGAGTAGGCCATCATGTAGCTTCAGACTCTTCCATTATTTAAGATGTAGATGGACTGGGGACAGAAGCTCCACCTCAGTGTCTCAGCACTGGACTTCAGGCAGCCATAGTGTTTACCTGACCACAGCACAGAGGAGAGGCTGTTGTTGGCACGGCTGGTGTCACTGTTAATATTCATTGTCCTGGTCCATCATCGCTTGGTGTAGACGTCCTAGAAGTGCACACCCTGTGATGCATTCAGCTGACCACACCACTCTCTTCACAGCCTTGTGGTCCTGGTGCATGCCGTTCCCAAACCATGAAGTCATACTTCCTGACAAAGTACTTCTGATGGTGGATTTATAGAAGTTCTTTAGTATTTAGGAGGGGAGACTGAAATCCCTGAGTCATCTGAGGTGGTCAAGGCTTTGTTGTGCCTTCTTTAGATAGAATGTTGTCACGTACAACACTAATGCTCTTGACTTGAGGGCGTGAAGGAATAAAGATGTTAGCATTTATACATTTTGAAAGGAGAGTTTCAGACTTGGCACTATTAAGCTCGAGCAGATGATGCGTCATCCAAACTTTAATATCATGGAGGCAACTAACCAAAGAGAACCTGAGGTGGATTTTGCAGAAGTATAAAGCTGGAGGTCATCAGCACAACAGTGAAACTACCATAATTGAACCAAGGGGGAGGAGGTGAGGGACGCAGTGCTGATCCCTGTGGCACACCATGGGTAGCAGATGGATTCTGAGAAATGATTTTATTCAGTTCAATAAATTAAAACCTATCAGTTAAGTGAGACTGAAATCATGAAAAAGCAGTTATACCCAGTGAAGACAGGTAGCGTGTGGGAAATAGTGTCAAATGGTGAACCGAGAGCAAGAAAGACAAGAATACTTAGTTATACTTAGGAAGTGGGAATGAGCAGATCTCTGAGCATCAATCAAAATGAGTCTGGTGTCCTCTGATGTTCTGGCTAAATTTCCCATCACACCCTTGTCATTCTGGCCCCTGATCATCCCCTGCCTCTAACTGGCTAATTATCCTAACATCAGATGTGTGGTGATCATACTGGCACAAGAATGGCTGCTGTTGCATCATCCAGGTGGGTATTTCACATTGGTGGTCATTGAAGTGGTTCCCCACTATCTGCCAAGCACCTTGAGTACCTTGAAAAGTGCAAGGTAACAATTAAATTAAATTAATTAAGTGTAACAAATTCATTTAATACACTGAACGAACTGAACCCACTCAAAAGTTCCCTTGACTGTCTCTAACAGGCTCTGATGTCGCTCTTTGTGCTCGCCTCCAAAGACGGCTGGGTGGACATCATGTACGACGGCTTGGATGCAGTGGGGGTCGACCAGCAGGTATGTTGTTCTGTTGTCTTTTGTCAAATGTGCTGCTCCCCAACCCTGCTGGGAATTTGTACCCAGGAAGCTGTCCAGATTCCCGGAATCCATTCTAGGTGCATGGTGGCTTATATTAAAATGGTTTCTTCTTCTGCTCTTCCAAAATGAAGCCTGTGCCTTGAGCAAGGGGTCTGAGGGCAAATGAAATAAACAGGGATTTAAGGAAAATGACAGCAGGGCAACAAGGAGAGAACAGACAAACAAAGAGGCCAAGTGGTAGTCAAAATGAGCAAAATGGAGACAGGCAGACCGATGAAACAAAAACAAGCAGGATAGCGGGCACCCAGCATAAAAGACAGAGAACAATAAGAGAAAGAGAGAAGCACAGAGTAGTGAAGTAGAGAGAAAGGGAGAGGAGTCAGAGACAGACAGAGAAACATGCAGTGTGACAAACAGACTCAGAGAAAGACCATCTAAGAAGGAGACAGACTGATTGACAGACAGATGAAGGGACAAATGGAATGATGGGCAGCCTGACATAGAGATAGTTAGACAGACAGATGGGCACTAAAAGGCTGAGAGAACGACCAATGGGTAAGCAGAACATCAAACAGACACACGGGCTGAATGACAGGCAGACAGACTGACAGATGCATGGTATCATAGACAGACTGTGCCAAAGACAGACTTACAGATACACAAACTTCTGCTCACACACGTACAGACAAAATGCCTGAAAGGCACAGAGAATGAGAAGTCAGGCTGACAGACTAACAGACACATGAAATGATGGACAGACAGACCCACAGAATGTCTCACATGCCGAGAGACTCATCGACAGGCAAGCAAAATAAAATAATAAAAAGCAGCCTAAAGAGAAACAGTCGGAAAGACAACAACATGTGAAAAGATGGACAGGGGGAGACAAAGACAGATGGAAAGACCACCAAATGCATGCAGGGAGCAAAAGACAGACTGACTAACAGACACCTGGAAAGATGGACAGACACAGAGAAGGCCTGACCGCCTGAGCTACAGACAACAAGCGAGCAGAATGGCAATCAAGCAGAATAATGTCTGACATACAGAATAACTGGCAGACACATACAATGAAGTAGTCCCAGACAAAATGAACGATAAACAGTCAAGCCGAGAGACGGACACACAGACGGACGCAAAGGACGATGAGCAGACTTACCGACAGACAGACACAGGGGATGACAATAAGGCAGATATACAAATAATGGGCAAAAGGATGTGCAATCTGACAGACACAGACAGAAACCCAGAAAGTGGGTCAGACAAACACACAGGACTGACTGACAGACAGACACACACGCAGTGTGATAGACACAAAGAGGAAAGGAACAGACAGGCAATTCCAAACTGGCCCTGGCATGAGTGGCTGTGTGCCCTGCAGAGAACTGCCACCCTGTCTAAAGCTGCCTTCTGCTGCCAGGATGGGTTCCGGCCCCTCTGTGACCCTATAAGCAGGTCTGAACATGTCATGTCTGTATTGTCCAACAAAGAAGCCTTGATAAGATGATGCAGGCTTCTCTCAGCTCTTGGTAACAGGTCTGTCTTTTTAACAGCCCAGGTTGAACTACAACCCATGGATGTTGCTCTACTTTATCTCATTCTTGCTGATTGTGGCCTTCTTCGTGCTCAACATGTTCGTCGGGGTAGTTGTGGAGAACTTTCACAAGTGTCGGCAACATCAGGAGGCAGAGGAGGCCAAACGGCGCGAAGAAAAGAGGCAGAAGAGGATGGAGAAAAAAAGAAGGAGTAAGGAGAAAGAGCTGGCTGGTCGGTAGTCTTTCCACATCTTTCTGAGTCCTGCTTGACCTTTGATTACAAGAAAATGGAATAATAACCCCCACTCCTTATAACTACCCCTCGTCCCCACCCAAGCTATTGCTCAGTGCCTGGTAATTTAATTTTCCAGCGCATGCCCAGGTAGAAACATCTGCATGGATAGCAAATAGTAAAACAGAAGAAAGGAAAATGTGATGGAGTGGCACACGATTGTTATGACAGTGCCCCCTTGTGCCTTGTGCATGCCATGCAGTGACCAATGTACAGTACAGTACTGCACAAATAGTGTTCTGCAGAGCAACAGTGTGGCCAAGGGACGACTGTTGTCATAAGAGTCTGTTCACTATTTGTTTTATTACAACCTTGCTCGAGCTCAAATGCCAATTCCCTCATTGTACAATTATTTGATGATCCAGATGATCAAAATAATACAAAATTGTGTCCAAAAGACCTGTGAAAACCCACATGGAATAAAAAAAAAACAAAATTGTAATGAAGCGTCAGCTCAAGGCTGTAATAACAAGCGTAGCCCTTAGTTTGAACTGTGCGTGTGAAGTCATATAAGGTTTGAGAAATACAGATAAAAAAAAACAAGTGGGAGAAACACTGTGGCTCCTAGAGATATGGTTATCCTTAATATGTCACAAGAGCCCCCCGTGACTCATATAAAGGGAACCACAGTTGTTTTGATTGGCTGGGCACCACACGTTCCATCTCTTAGCTCCTCCCACCAACAGCAAGTGTCCCTTCAGTTTATCTCCGATGCCAGCCACTCAAGTGGCACACCAGAGACACTGCGTGAGGCTCATGGTATGACAGAGTGACGGAGCCTGCAGGATCAGAGGTCAGAGGAGCTCTCCCATCTCATGTGCTTCTTGGTCTATTTGAATGCTCACCTTTTATTCTTTCACTTTTTTCAGCCTCACCTCATCTCTTCAGCTGTCTTCTCTTCTTCACTTCTGTCACCTCCTTTCTGCTTTGATTGTTTTAAATATTACTAAAGAGATCTCACCAGCACTAATCAGTAAACTGCCGTGGTACAACTTCCCAGTCTAATCTACCAATGGAATGCATCTTCCCATTTAGTTAAAACATCAGTGGCCACCGAGGATGGTTCTGGTCCTGATCCATGTGGAGGGGCAGCACTAGAGGCACAGATGCTGAAGTCGATTATCGGTGCACATTTTACTGTAATACCTCACTTGCATCACCATAAAACAGCAGAAGGTGTATGTGTTGTCACCTAAGAACTCCAAACTGAGAAAGACAGTACCAAAGTGCTGCATGATAACCGCCTGCATTTAGCACCTTTCAATAGTAAACACGATCTGAAGGAGTACAGATACACAGAACGCCTGTTACACCTGACCTTTACTGTTGGAGTGGGGACATGTTGTGTGACACACTCAAGATCTCACAATGAGTCAGTCGGGCGTCAGGGCTTCCTTAGTCATTGGGACACAAGGTCCGCCTCCTACCAAGGGAGGTCAGTGATTGGCCTGTCAGCTTGTCAGTCACTAGTGGCCTGTAGTGTTGTCAGCAGTTACAGTGCTGGAGGCTGGGAAGCATGTGGCTTAGAGAGTCCCTGAGAAGATGGCCACAGCAAGTGAGCTGTTTGTAAGTCGAATTTATGGAATGTTCTGGGTGAGGGAAACAGATGTTTCTTAATTTCACCTTTGTATGTAGATGAAACAAATTATATCAGACTTTTAGCAGCCTATTTCTTTATTACTTCATATTTAAATTGATATGTGCTTATACCTTAAGCATGAACTGTTGAAGCTTTGGCAGTTTTATGTTACTGAATGCGCATATCAATACCATCCATCCATCCATCCATTCTCTTCCGCTTATCCGAGGTCGGGTCGCGGGGGCAGCAGCTTAAGCAGAGAGGCCCAGACTTCCTCTCCCGGCCACTTCTTCCAGCTCTTCCGGGAGAATCCCATGCTCCCAGGCCAGCCGGGAGACATAGTCCCTCCAGCGTGTCCTGGGTCTTCCCCGGGGCCTCCTCCCGGTTGGACGTGCCCGGAACACCTCACCAGGGAGGCGTCCAGGAGGCATCCTGATCAGATGCCCGAGCCACCTCATCTGACTCCTCTCGATGCGGAGGAGCAGCGGCTCTACTCTGAGCCCCTCCCGGATGACTGAGCTTCTCACCCTATCTTTAAGGTAAAGCCCAGACACCCTGCGGAGGAAACTCATTTCAGCCGCTTGTATTCGCGATCTCGTTCTTTCGGTCACTACCCATAGCTCATGACCATAGGTGAGGGTAGGAAGGTAGATCGACTGGTAAATTGAGAGCTTTGCCTTACGGCTCAGCTCCTTTTTCACCACGACAGACCGATGCAGAGCCCGCATCACTGCGGATGCCGCACCGATCCGCCTGTCGATCTCACGCTCCATTCTTCCCTCACTCGTGAACAAGACCCCGAGATACTTGAACTCCTCCACTTGGGGCAGGATCTCTCCCCCAACCCTGAGAGGGCACTCCACCCTTTTCCGGCTGAGGACCATGCTCTCGGATTTGGAGGTGCTGATTCTCATCCCAGCCGCTTCACACTCAGCTGCGAACCGATCCAGAGAGAGCTGAAGATCACGGCCTGATGAAGCAAACAGGACAACATCATCTGCAAAAGCAGTGACCCAATCCTGAGTCCACCAAACCGACCCCTTCAACACCCTGGTTGCGCTTAGAAATCCTGTCCATAAAAGTTATGAACAGAATCGGTGACAAAGGGCAGCCCTGGCGGAGTCCAACTCTCACTGGAAACGGGCTCGACTTACTGCCGGCAATGCGGACCAAGCTCTGACACCGGTTGTACAGAGACCAACAGCTCTTATCAGGGGTCCGTACCCCATACTCCCGAGCACCCCCACAGGATTCCCGAGGGACACGGTCGAATGCCTTTTCCAAGTCCACAAAACACATGTAGACCGGTCGGGCAAACTCCCATGCACCCTCCAGGACTCTGCTAAGGGTGAAGAGCTGGTCCACTGTTCGCGACCAGGACTAAAACCACACTGTTCCTCCTGAATCCGAGGTTCACTATCCGACGGACCCTCCTCTCCAGAACCCCGAATAGACTTTTCCAGGGAGGCTGAGGAGTGTGATCCCTCTATAGTTGGAACACACCCTCCGTCCCCTTTTAAAGAGGGGACCACCACCCCGGTCTGCCAATCCAGAGGCACTGGCCCCGATGTCCATGCGATGTTGCAGAGACGTGTCAACCAAGACAGTCCTACAACATCCAGAGCCTTAAGGAACTCCGGCGATCTCATCCACCCCGGGCCCTGCCACCAAGGAGTTTTTGACCACCTCGGTGACTTCAGTCCCAGAGATGGGAGAGCCCACCTCAGAGTCCCCAGGCTCTGCTTCCTCATTGGAAGGCATGTTAGTGGGATTGAGGAGGTCTTCAAGTACTCCTCCCACCACCCTAACGCCCGAAGTCGAGGTCAGCAGCGCACCATCCCCACTATATACGGTGTTGACACTGCACTGCTTCCCTCCTGAGACGCCGGACGGTGGACCAGAATCTCCTCGAAGCCGTCCAAAGTCGCTCTCCATGGCCTCTCCAAACTCCTCCCATGCCCGAAGTTTTGCCTCAGCAACAACCGAAGCCGCGTCCGCTTGGCCTGCCGGTACCTATCAGCTGCCTCCAGAGACCCACAGGACAAAAAGTCCTATAGGACTCCTTCTTCAGCTTGACGGCATCCCTCACCGCCGTGTCCACCAACGGGTTCGGGATTGCCGCCACGACAGGCACCACCACCTTGCGGCCACAGCTCCGTCAGCCGCCTCAACAATAGAGGCACGGAACATGGCCCATTCGACTCAATGTCCCCACCTCCCTCGGGACGTGGTTGAAGTTCTGCCGGAGGTGGGAGTTGAAGCTACTTCTGACAGGGGACTCTGCCAGCCGGTCCCAGCAGACCCTCACAACACGCTTGGGCCTACCAGGTCTGACCGCATCTTCCCCACCATCGAAGCCAACTCACCACCAGGTGGTGATCAGTTGACAGCTCCGCCCCTCTCTTCACCCGAGTGTCCAAGACATATGGCCGCAAGTCCACACACCACCACAAAGTCGATCATCGACCTGAGGCCTAGGGTGTCCTGGTGCCAAGTGCACATATGAACACCCTTATGCTTGAACATGGTGTTCGTTATGGACAATCCGTGACGAGCACAGAAGTCCAATAACAAAACACCGCTCAGGTTCAGATCGGGGGGGCCATTCCTCCCAATCACGCCCTTCCAGGTCTCACTGTCATTGCCCACGTGAGCATTGAAGTCTCCCAGCAAAACGAGGGAATCTCCAGAAGGTATGCCCTCTAGCAACCCCTCCAGAGACTCCAAAAAGGGTGGATACTCCAAACTGCTGTTGCGATACGCACAAACAACAGTCAGGACCCTTCCCCACCCGGCGGAGGGAGGCCACCCTCTCGCCCACCGGGTAAACCCCAATGCACAGGCTCCAGTCGGGGCAATAAGTATGCCCACACCTGCTCGGCGCCTCTCACCGGGGGCAACTCCAGAGTGGTAGAGAGTCCAGCCCCTCTCAAGGAGATTGGTTCCAGAGTCCAAGCTGTGCGTCGAGGTGAGTCCGACTATATCTAGCCGGAACCTCTCGACCTCGCGCACTAGCTCAGGCTCCTTCCCCTTCAGAGAGGTGACATTCCACGTCCCAAGAGCCAGTTTCTGTAGCCGAGGATCAGACCGCCAAGGTCCCGCCCGCCACCACCCAACTCACACTGCACCCAACCTCCTTGGCCCCTCCCATAGGTGGTGAGCCCATGGGGAGGAGGACCCACGTTACCTCTTGGGCTGTGCCCGCCGAGCCCCATGGGTGCAGGCCCGGCCACCAGGCGCTCGCCATCGAGCCCCACCTCCAATATCAATACAACATTTTCAAACCTGTTAAATCAAAAAGTTTATCTATCTATCTATCTAATTCCACTCAGGGTTGGGGCGGGCTGCATCCAATCTCAGCAGCACAATGCACAATGCAGGAGCCAGCCGCCCTAAACAGGCACCAAGGCGCACACACATGTAGCTAATGTACAGTCACCACCTAACCTAAAATGCTACAATCTTTGAGAGGACATTTCAAGCAGACACAGGGAGAACATGCAGAGTCCACACAGACAAAGACCAGGAGCAGAACTTCAACCCTGGATGCTGAATCAATGAGGCAGTGGAACTAATCATTGAAATGAAATTGTAAATAGTGCAATTATTGTAATGTTTTCTTTTACTTACATGTTGCTTTCAAATTATTCTTTCATGGTTTTCCGTAAGGGCAGAGGTCCTCAATCCCAGTCCTGGAGAGCCGCAGTGGCTGCAGGTTTTTGTTCTGACCTGGTTGCTTAATTAGAAAGCAATTCTTGCCAATAAAGCACTAACAAGCTATGAAATTAAATTAACTCTGCTATGTCAGGTCATTCTCATATCCTAGATTTTCTTTCCCTTTCTATCATGCAAATGATTTGAAGGCTAAAATGGACGAGTAATTCTCAGTCCTTCACTTTTTTCTCTTCATTTTTCTTCCAAGTATTTAATTAAACCCAATAGTGCAGATAAATACACACAGGTGTAAATGTAAAGAAGCTAAATGGAGAAATGCTGCTCTCGCTTGTCATTTGCATGTTATTGATAATAAGGAGCAATTAAAATGGCTGTTTAAGACAAAATGAAGCAATAAGGGCTCAAAATCACTAAAGTGAAGCAGAAGTGTTACTTTAGCAATAAGTGCTTTTTATTAAGCAACTGGGTTGGAGCAAAAACCTGCAGCCACTGCGGCTCTCCAGGACCGTGATTGAGGACCCCTGCCTAAGGGCAACATGGTGGTATAGTGTTGATCAAAGCTGACTAATGATTCAGGAACTTGGGTTCCATTCTATGCTTGATTATGCTCTGCTATGAGAAGTAGGTACAGTAGATAAGTAGTGCAATTCAAGTGTTCTGTTAAATTAAAAAGGAGGAGGACCTGGAGGTGACAGGTACAAACCACAGACAATCTAATCAAAGCCTAAATAATAGAATCAAGATTCTTTATTCGTCACATGCATAGTTTATACAGGACAACACGCAGTCAAATGCATCCTGATCTTTTCAAAACGAGTCAGTGCACATTGCAAAACCAAAAAAAAAAAATACTCGAGCTGCAAACCTTTTGAATGTCCACAAAATTTGGACAGTGAACCGTCCCCACTGGCAGTTCTTTATAGTGTCACGCGGATGATGCAATTCGGGGCGACTCCTAGGGAACACGCCCCCTAGCAACACTAGAGTCACATGTAGTGACCGTGACACAAAATGACGTCACCGTAATGCACAAATAACGCTGGTGCTCTTCACCATTGGCATCCTGGTACAGAGCCCTCAACAGATGGTCAGCATGTACCGAATTAACTAATGAAGTAATAAAGAAGTGAAATCGTAATAATATAATAACAAAATAATCGATGAATTAATTTTAAGTTATTAATGCAATGGCAAAACCATCACTATGTGCAATATGACATGATCTGTGCTGATATAACAGTGTAATATTTAATATAAATATAATGAGCTCTTCATGACCCCTGGTCAGAGGACTAAAATGTCAAATTATTTAAGTAAATAACTAATAAGTTCACCAACAAATGGATTAATTGGTTAATTAGCTAACTAATTATCACATTGACTTGATCATAATCAAATGATGCCATTATTTAGTTAATTAACCAGTTAATGAATGATGTCAAGATAAATTACTAGACGTACTCCAGTTTATACTTGATGGTATGTTTTAATTGAACTTTAAATTCTTGAGTGCTCTTTGCCTGGTCACCGCACGTTCTCCCAGGGTTCTTGCCTACTGTGGTTTCCTCCATTTTTTGCAGACATCATGTGAGGTTCATTTGCAATTTGAGAATTGCTCCATTCTTGTCAACTCAACCGCCTGCATTTCACTTCTCGGTTCCTTACTTTTACCTGCGGCTCCCAGGAGGCGCATTTGATTTCCTCAGGTTTCGTTTATGCCTGGAGCTTCATCAAAGTTGTCTTTCCAAGCCAATTTCCTTTCCGTCCACTAAATCAGAATTAAATTGATTGTTCATTGATGGTACGTCTGATACCACTGGGTTTCTGGAGCCATTCACCTTCAACCAATCATCTTTAAAGTTAGCCTTTGACATCACGAAGCAAGGACTGAATGCACAAGCGCATACAATTTCACGTGCAGTTTAAAAAAATCACAGAAGTGGTCCTCATCCCTGAATCAGATGAAGCCAGTTTTGATCACGTTGTATTCTGTTACGCTTACTTTAGCCATGTAAATATCTATCTATCTATCTAAATGTTAACAGATTGTCTTCCCCACCATGCTCCGAGGACGTAGCGTGTGTTTTCATGAATCACAAACGAAGGGTTTGCTTTTTTCATGCCGTTGTCGGAGGCTGCCTTGCATTGCGATTGGTTGGCGGTTACTGACTCTTCTAGAATGACATCTTTGATGTGGATCCAGCAACAACTGAACCGTGACATTCTTTGAGCTGCCATCTTGAAGTGACAGCCTTGAGACCGTTTTAAGATCAACAGAGATCAGATCAGCTACTCTCAGGATGAGCTCGAGTTCTCCGCAGCCCCTTAATACAGGATCAGCTCTTAAAGTGGGTGCACTGATGATTGCTCTCCCCAGAGTGAGACATGGCCACACAGTCCTGACCGAATATGACTCAGCATTAAACTGGGAACCTGTACAGGCATTTTTTTTTAAACAGTCTTAATATTTTTAGCTTGTCTTGCACACGTTTCTGTATTTATTCCCATCCAAAGTTTTTTTTGACACACTACTCCGTCCTTGGATTGAATACACACGGTAGAGGGTGGCCGATATGCTGCTTTCAGACACACTCACCCTCACTGCTGTGTTTCAAATGGCATATTCAGTGAGTATTCCAACCCCAGGGCCGTAAAAACAACAATATGAAACATGGCTTCACTTGGAAGTGAGCTGCAATTCCAAGAGTGTCAAGATTTTGGTGTCCTTGGAGTGATTTTTGTTCCTTGTTTATTTATTCGTTGTATTTTTAACATGATGGCAGTCAGCATCCTGCATCACCGTTTTGGGCCCCTTGTATATGGGCACCACCTTTTTTGTTCACAGTTGCTATGGAAACCACCAGTCACATGACTGCTGTGCGACATCATCACCTCACTGTGCAGCTATAAAAGATGGTGGCGTGATAGCAAAGGAAACACAATCCTCGCGTACTTTATTTACTACTCTGACTACTTTTTATTTTTTTAAACAGGTTTTTTTTTTCTCTTTCAACTTGTTATAATTTGGACGTTTGGTTACATTTGTCTGCATTTTATTTTCTCCATCATTTTAGGAGAACAGATTTTCTGAAGTCAGTTTTCGATTATCTTGTGTGCTGTTATTGTTTTGCAAAATTTTGGGCTGAATGAGCCATTGTTTTGTTTCTTCACAGCCGAGTCCAAACTGTGCTCCTGACATTACGTTTTCATTCCTTTTTCTTGCTGTTTTTGTGTGGTTTAGCACTCAGATTGGGAGCATCAGCCTCAAGGGCTCTGTTATAGGTTCAAATTTGTGTTTTATGTCCTATTTGTACATTTTTGAATCCTTTGTTTATGTGAATTTTTTTTGTTTGTTATCTACATTTTGTACTATGCCTTGGTTATGGTTTGTGGGTGGCACCCCCTGCCAATCACTGCCAGGAATTGCCCTTCTCCCCTTCTCTTCTGACGGTTCATTATGAATGTGCTCTGAAGTGGGTGAGTTTTTGTG
Organism: Polypterus senegalus; assembly: GCF_016835505.1. NCBI lineage: Eukaryota > Metazoa > Chordata > Cladistia > Polypteriformes > Polypteridae > Polypterus > Polypterus senegalus. The sequence goes on from NC_053170.1 coordinate 93,031,429, forward strand.
ATTTTCGGGATTTTTTAACCTTTGCTCTGTTTTTGATCGTCTTGATTTTGTTTGCTCTTGGAATTGCCTTTTATAGGCCTTGTATGCCCTTTGTGCTCTTTGGAGCTTCACAGATTTATTCAGAGCATTTTTGTTAAAAATATATCTTATTTTGTGCCTAGCCAGGCATTTTAAGTGTTGCCACCATAGACATAGAATAACTAGACGTCTCGTGACCAGCAGAATCGTATGTCAACGTCGCCGCCATATTGCGAGTCGCACTGCTGTGTGTGAAGTCATGGATAATGTGCTGCTTGGGATTGTACAAACCGCTGTACGCTCTAAACCAGATCCCAGGGGATTACATTTAATGGGTAAGGCTGAACAACTGTTTTGGTTATATTTGGCCATTAGAAAATCCTGTTTTATAATCTTTATTTTAGCTACGCCAGGTTAAACTGGCAAAGCTATGCATTTATGTGCCCAAGTGAGCCTCCAAACAACGTTTCAGCTAAACGTATTTAGTCACTAACTATTTAGATTTGTTTTCTCAAGGAGGACAATCGAGGTTTGAAATTGACAACCATCATTTCATGCTCATGTCTTTAGTTGTGTCTGTGTGCCACTGACTAAGGCTGCACCATATTGCCAGACTGAATACTCTCAAATTACAGGATCTGAGTGAGCCAGAGGAGTGCAAGTCTGGAGGAGATCAGTGAGGCTGTGGAGAGCTTTAAATGTTAAGAGCGGGATTTAGTAGTGTAATCGGTAGTGAACAGGGAGCCAGTGAAGCTGAGAGAGAATAGGCGTGATATGTTCAGTGGATTTACAACAGCAGGTTATTATCCTGGCAGCAGAATTCTGAAGAAGTTGTAAGCGATGGATACGTTTTTGTGGGATGCCAGATAGAATAGCATTACAGTAATCTATACGTGAGGTGACTCTCACATAAACCAATACTTTAGTACTGTGTTGCGTAAGAACCGAATGAAGTCTAGAAATGTGTCGGAGATTGAAGAAGGCAGCCCGAGAAATGTTACTTATATGGGAGGAATTATTTAATAATAATACTAATTATTATTATTATTATTATTTAATAATTGCCATTATTTGTGTATAAATAGATATATTCTATAGATATAGAATAATTGCATTTAAACGATTCGCCAAAATCTGTTGTATGTAAACGATACTGTTTTAAACGTTATTGTTTTTTCATCAGAAAACCCGGTTTCCAGGTCTACCCGTATTAGTTTAAATTGCACTTTTGCCACTCGCAATATGACGGACACGCTGACGTATCGTGTCGACTGGGCAACACAGTGAATGCAGCGTCTATCTATATATGTCTATGGTTGCCACCCCCCTCCCCAAGTGGGCATTATTGGAAGTGCTTTTTGGGACTCCACATTTATGTCAGATTCTGGTCATGACATTAATTGCTCACCCTGTTTTGTTTTTATCCTTTTTTTTGGGTTGTTTTAGCCACTATTTTGATTATTTACCAGCAGTGTCCTTTTGAGCTCTCGCGTTGTTAGTCCTCTGAGGTTGTGGACCGTCACTTTAAAAGCTCACCTTGAAGGCTCACAGATTAAAATCAGAACGTTTGCCCTTGTTAAATCCTTTTCCTGATGATATTTCTGTGTTTTCGATTTTTGGCTCTTGTTTTTCAACGGAGATTTTGAAATCGCGATTTTGTGTTGCTCACGGTCACTGAGCTTTTTGATTTCCCTGTGCTTGACTCGTTTCTGTTTTTTGACATTGTCTTTTCTCCTGGTTTCTTTTAAAATACAGTGTGCGTCTTAGATTTCAAACACCCTTGCTCATTTGCTAAAGTATTTTTTTGGCTCGCTGTTTTGATTTTTTTTTTAATTCTTGTCAGATTTTTGTTTTTTGTAATTGTGCGGCTATCTGTCTAGTTTTGACACTTTTTTGGCTTCGTGTCTTTGTGAGAGCGCATCTCAAAAATATTTTTGCTAGATTTACTGGTCCGTGTAAGATGATTACGCTTGTTTCCCCCCTTTTAGGCTTGTCGCCTGGCTTGTGGTTTTGAATTTTTCTTTGGCTCTTTCATCAACTTTTTTACCAGTCCCTTCATCCCCTGGTCGGCCTGCCATTGCTCATTTAAAGGACAAGTCTGCCTTTTTTTTTCTCATTCAGGGACAATCCTGAGAATGAAAGACTTGGAATTGTGCGATGTCCTTGCTGAACTTTATGTAATTACTTTGTGTAATTGCACATTGAGAACTTTCAATCTGAAGCCTTGTTTTAATCTTATATAATTGCTCTTTATGTTAAATGTAAATGCTGCATAATTAATAGAGGCAGTGTTAGTGATGCATTTCCTACTTTGCATGATTAGAATTGTGCTAATCACTGGGGGCTAGAAGAGAAATGCACAACATTTAAAAAGTTGCACAGTTCCAGAATAACTAAATACAAAGTTCAAGATTACAAATTAGAAAAGGTGGCAAAAGCAGTTGCCATTCATCAAGCAGTTTTTTAAATCCTTAAAATGAGAGCCCCGTGTGGATTGCAGAAGGCACAGGCAGTGTAGGGCTTTTGCTTTTTTGGTTTATTTCTATTATTAATATTATTATTACTTTTCTTATTGAAGAAGCACAATTACATTGATAACTTAACAACTTGGTCTCATTCTTTTAGATATAATGCTGGATGATGTTAGACGGATCAGCTCAGGATGTGCAGTCACAGGTACAGAGCCGTCACACACCCTGTTTGCTTTCCTCTATGCACATACTGTATACCGTAACATGGAGGAGAGGGCATGCGAGTTTGGGTGCTGTCACCTTCAGTTTCTGTCTCACTAAACTGTTTGGCAATGTTGTCTGTCCGACTCATCACATGCCGCACTAACACCCTCACACCATTAGTCTTTGGCGTCACAGTCCCGTTCTCCCCCACCCCACCCCCCGACCACCACCACCACCAAGTTCACACGAGTTAACAGACCCCCTTGGTTTGTACGTCACCAGATGGAGGAGATGCTTTGCTCTAAGTTTATTTTCTTCTTCCTCTCATACACGCATTCTCAAACCCCCTTAGTGCAATTCAGTGCCATGGGAGATTGGTGCCTATTTTCGTCAGTTCTGAGTGCAAGGTTGGAAACACCTGGGTGGGCAATCCTGGGCACTGACACCCACATTGATGCCAGTTTAGAGTTTCTGCTTAGCCCAACCTGCTTGTCTTTGGGATGTGGGAGGAAAACTGAAATTCTGAAAAAAAAAACACCCAATGCACAGGAGAAACATGCAAACCCCATAGAGAGTTTCAATGGTTCAAGTATCTGTGAAGCTACTTTGCCACCATGTCACCAATGTGCCAGGTTCTCCTGTCTTGCTGCCAGGTGCTTTTATTTCCAAGCACCCTTATGGCCTTAATGTCTTATACATACACACATAATTTCATGTTTTGGATATTCACACCACAAGGCTTGGTGAGGTCAGCCGTATCATTTCATTTATAGCACGAGAAATTTCGAGAAGACGTCCACTTGTGGATCTACTGTACATCTGCAATATTTTTGAGGTCTGGAGGTCTTTACATGTGTATTGTAATTACACATGACTACATACGCATTCAAGATAACGTTTGACAGTTATAAAATATTTTAGATTCATCTGAATATTACAAGGATGACCAGTCAGGTGAAGTCTCAAATAAAAGGATGGTAACGTAAAGACAACACCAGTTAACATCACATTTAAATAATTTTTTAAGTAGTTCCAATTTTTGACCTATTTATCAGATACTTAGTCAAGAGCATTTTGAAATTAATGTATATACTAATACATTGCTAGGAAGCCGATGTCATATTATGTGACTTCTAGTTGTTAGTTGTATGTCAGGCGTGTTGCATGCAGCTGCTGATCTTGTTGCCTGTCAGTTTACATGAATGAAATTTGTGGGCCTGACAAATTTAGCGACTTTCCAGCAGAGCAAAGCTTTTCTGTTTATGTGACAGCCAATAACGTGCTGCCTGACAGAGCTCATGATATGCATTACACTTCTGGATCAACACACAAGGACCGCACCTACGACTACACAGAAAATCAAACCTGTTTGGCCTTGGCCCTTTATTCAATTTTATCCATTCTGTCAAGGTATATAAAACATGAGATATTGCAGACTAGTCGCTGGCTACGTCAAATAAGACAACTGACCTTTACATGAGCTTGCCGCTGACTACCTTCACCTCGCAAAAATTCTAAGACTGAAAATCGCTAGAAATGTCGTCTTAATGTGACATGGCGTGTTATGTTTAGTGCTGTGGCCCCACTGCTTTAGAGTACCAGGTTTATATCCTTGTGCACTTAGTGCCTTCATGGCATTTGAATGCTCTTTCCTTGGGTTGTCTTTCAGATTCTCTGGTGTTCGTTTCTTAGGTTAGGTCAACTGGTGACACTAAATTGGCATAGAGAGTGACTGAGTATGCCTTTCAGTGTACCAGTGCCCTATCCAAAGCCCCTTCCTGCCTTGTGCCCACTGCTGCCATCAAATACAATGGCACTACATGGCCCAGAACTGCCCAGGTGGGTTAGAAAAAGTTTGACTGAATATTTACAGAATCTGAAATAAAATGTTTGTTTTGGCTGTTTGGTTATAGCTGATCTTAAATCCAACACACACTCTATAATGTATACATACTGATATATATATATATATATATGTTCCAAAGTTTTACTGTCAAATAATGCAAAGAGTACGCGACACGCGTTTCGCCCTAATTCTGGGCTCATCAGGCGTACACACTCACTGCACCCCCTCTCGGGAATCGAACCTCGGACCACAAGCGTTAACTGGTAGGTAACCACCCATACAATCAGATTGTGATTCAGACTACGAATGCCATGAATATAATTACCTCCATCTACATGCTGTCAAATAAACGAACGTCCGAGGTTCAATTCCTGAGAGGGGGCGCAGTGAGTATGTACGCCTGATGAGCCCAGAATTAGGGCGAAACATTTTGCATTATTTGACAGTAAAACTCTGCATCATTCTTTGATCTGCTTCTCGCAACTGAAAGAGGGCACCATGGTGGATGTTTGCCGACTTGCAGACCAACCACAAGCGTTACCTGGTAGGTAACCACCCATACAATCAGATTGTGATTCAGAATACGAATGCCATGAATATATATATATGTATATATATATATACTGTATATATATATAAATATTTTATATATATATATATTGTGGCAGTAGGGGGCAGTAGTGCACCCTTGAACCCTCAGGTATGACTCCAAACACCAGGTAAAAGTCCACGACCTTTTTATTATTTTCCACAGTGCACCAAGCACCTTCCACACTACTCATAAACTCTTTAAACCAATACAGTACTTTAACAAACACAATAACCTCTCCTCCTCGCCCAGACACTTTGCTCCTCTCCCACCTAGCACAGCTCAGTGTCTGGACTGAGGCACCGCCCTTTTATAGCCCCTGACCGGAGGTGTTCCTGTCCCAGCAGTCCACAGTTCCCTATTCCTTCCGGGTCAGGGCAATCAGTCTTTACTTCACCCGGGAGCACGCCATTCCTTCCCGTCACGTGACTGTGACGTACTCCCGGGTCATAGGGCACAACAGATCCCACAAGTCCTCCCACAGCGACTCCTGGTGGTCCCCAAGGTATCCAGCAGGGCTGTGTATAAACACTACAAAGTCCATAAGGCCCTGCTGGACCTCGGGCACGATCCTGGTGTCGGGAGAGCTCCTCCTGTCGGCCTGGGGTGCGGACCGCCTGGGAAGCCGGCAGCCTTCCACAGTTCCCCTTAGCGCGACTTCTGGGACGGAGCGTCCGCCCGAGAGGGACGTCCTCCTCCAGGAGGACGCGCCATCCGGCCTTGAGAGCGCTGCCCCTGTCCTCGAGCGAACCTTGGGGGGACGGTGTACCTCCTGTCTCCCCGGGACAATGGCGCCTCACGTGGCCCGGTTGCCGGCAATTATAGCACCACGAAGCCCTCCTGGTTGCTTCCCTCTGCGGGACCAAAACATCTCGAAACTCCGCCAGCCGCCTCCGCCCCTTCACCTGCCAGGGAAGTCATCACGCCGCCTGGCGCCCTAAGCCTATTCTCCATTATGTCGGGGACCCACCTTTCCTTTTGGGGATCTCCCGCTTGATCTGGGGCTTGCGCCAGCCTGAGGCTCTCCATGGAAAGAGGAGAGCCTCTTTACTGTCTGCACACCCGCTTCCTTCCGCTTACTAGGAGCCGGCGCATTAGCACCGCCTCGCCCGATGAACAGCACCAGTCAGCTGCACCGGTATGAGCGGCGCTTCCCCCGGCACTCCCATCACCGGCGTTACCCCGCACTTAAGACCGGTCGGGTCTCCGAGCCGTACTGCTCGAAAGCCACGCCACGCCGCATGCCCCGGCTGTTTGCTCCAGTCCCCACCATTCGGTCATCATGCCCCAGTCTCTTGTCGGGCACACAGTGCTTTGACACGCGCTACTCAATCTCAGCGGTGCCCGATCGCACTGTGTCCCTTACTCTCACGACACGGAGGGACTCACCTGTACTCCCGATCGATCCTCTCCGAGCTTCCCAGCGCAGCCGCTGCACGAACTCCCTCAGTGCTTTCAACGGAGCTGCCGCCATCGCTCCCAATTCCAGTACACGTTCCTTTAGTACAGCATATTCCTGTAAGAAACTGTTTAGGGGCGCGAGGCATTCCTCGAGCCCCTGTAAATCCAAACAGTTAATGTTTACGGCCGGAGTTGTTAGCGCTTCCGCATTTTGCTTACCCTCCGCCGGAACCAATGAGCACGCCCCTCCCGGCACGTGTTTCGCTGGGTCGCGCAGAGGCTCCTGGGAGTTGGAGTCCTCAGAGGGACGGCTGGCTACTACAAGCCGGCTGCGATCTGCCTTTTCCTTTACGCGGCGGACTCGCCAGCCACAACCCGTCCCTCTTTGTCGGTGGCTTCTTGTTTCGGCGACGATTCGCCCGCCTTCCCCTCCCTTTCCAGGAGGCTCGGACCCGTTAGGGAACGACCGCCTCGCCGGAGGACTCCGGTTCCTCCACCGCCCCGACATCCACCGCTGGTGACCAGTCTGTCGCTGACTGGAGCTGTCGGTAGCCGCCCCGCCCTGGCCTGCCTTCTGGGAGCCGCGGCCATTTTGCCGAAGCACGAGGTAGTCAGTTGCGGCACCGCTGCAAGTTTCTCGGCGGCGCCTGCAAAACATGATAAAACAAAGTCGAAACGCCGGGCGCTTTACCTCCAGCTGCCTTCAGAGCGGATGGCGACACCCTCGACTATCTAGGGGTCCGCGCCGACAGCCGTCCGTGTCCCGAAGTTCGCTACCCGGCTCGCTCGCCCGGATTAGCGCTTTGTCTTCCTCGCCCCGGTCAGGAGGGTCCAGGACATCTCGGCGTCCGTCATGCCCTGCAGGCGGCTGGGACTGACCTTCTTTTTCCCAGTTTTCTTTCCCATGGCCCTATAGAGCGGGATAGCACGCACTGTTGCCGCTTTCTTGGTAGCGGGTGGTGTTGTGCACCTCCGTGAACACGGGGAATCGACCGAGGGTTGTCTGCCCACACAAAATTTGTTTTTTATGCAGGTCCTCTGCCAACAGACGGCCAGAGAATCCTGCCGCACGCCAGTGTGGCAGTAGGGGGCAGTAGTGCACCCTTGAACCCTCAGGTATGACTCCAAACACCAGGTAAAAGTCCACGACCTTTTTATTATTTTCCACAGTGCACCAAGCACCTTCCACACTACTCATAAACTCTTTAAACCAATACAGTACTTTAACAAACACAATAACCTCTCCTCCTCGCCCAGACACTTTGCTCCTCTCCCACCCAGCACAGCTCAGTGTCTGGACTGAGGCACCGTCCTTTTATAGCCCCTGACCCGGAGGTGTTCCTGTCCCAGCAGTCCACAGTTCCCTATTCCTTCCGGGTCAGGGCAATCAGTCTTTTACTTCACCCCGGGAGCACGCCATTCCTTCCCGTCACGTGACTGTGACGTACTCCCGGGTCATAGGGCACAACAGATCCCACAAGTCCTCCCACAGCGACTCCTGGTGGTCCCCAAGGTATCCAGCAGGGCTGTGTATAAACACTACAAAGTCCATAAGGCCCTGCTGGACCTCGGGGCACGATCCTGGTGTCGGGAGAGCTCCTCCTGTCGGCCTGGGGGTGCGGACCGGCCTGGGAAGCCGGCAGCCTTCCACAATATATATGCCTTCCAACAATAATTACTTTGGTTCAGTACCAGCAGTATTGAAGTTGCTAATAAAATCCACATAGAGTTTGGTTTGTAAGGTCTAAAGCTTGTTCATCATTTAGCGGAGCGGAGCACCTATTTAGACGCACACCCAGTCTCTAACCAGCAGTTCACTGAGTGGATCCCACTATAAAAACCCATTTGATTCATTCTAAGTGCACATCCAGCTCCACAACCTCATTAGTGGCCATGTTAACAATCACCACTAGACGGAGACTCCATTTCAGCATTACTATTGTACATTTGCCCAACATCTTTATCTGCAGGTAGAGTTTGAACCACCAACGCTGTGGTTTTAGGAGCAGTGCTTATCCAGGACACCACGCTGCCTGCTCTTATTCCAAATGTGAGCAATTTAAATTTAAACTGCAAGCTAAGTAAAGGAATTGTAACACATGGACAGTGCTATGTCCCATCATAGACTCTATGTCGGCCACTCAGACAAGTGTTAACCAGTGTGCTGGAGATCTGTTTTGCTGACCAAATCATTTTCGGCCATGAGTTTTAAAATGGCTTTAAAGACGAAATGCAGAGGACATTTTGAGAATTCAGCTCTCCAGCCCAGGCCCGACTTTCCTTGTTGTGCTGCTAATGCTTCTTGTCTACAGATCTGTCTTCTCTCTTTTTTGCTCCCCTTCTCTTGCACTGGAATCACTTCTGACATGGCCTCTGATTCATTTATTGACAACAGACATATTGCGTCTGGCAGGATGTTTAGCATATTTTTTGAAATGTCACATGTTCATAACGCATGTAAGAAATTCTGCATACAGTAGATTGTTAGTTGATAATTTAGAAACATCGCTGAGATGTTTTCTCGTCACCATTGAATGCAGCAACTTTAAATTGTTCAATAATATGAAATCCGTTGCTTTGTATCTAACACTGTTTTCATAATTAATAATTCTGCCTGCACAAGTCCACCTTATCTTAGTGATTAAATTCCAGATGATATAAAATTTGCATCAACAAAAATCTCAAAAGAAGTTACGTGAATACAAAGGAGATGCTCTCTACAAGGCTGTCCATATTTATTCAACGGAAAAGCTGTACAGCCAACCCAAACAAAGTTATCAGGAAAGTGCGGATGACTACTGACTTCCCCTTGTATATGTAAGCCATAGTTATCTTGAATGAATACACCTTCAGGGATTTCTTGACCTTTTTAATATCTTTAAAAAAAGAATGGCCCTCTACATTTTTTAAAAGCTTTCTGTCAAATAACCAGTTACTTAACGTAACATTTACACCCAAAAGGTAGGATTTAAAGAATTTGTTATAGGAGACTTTCGATCAGGTTGAACTTTTAATCATAATGCATGGCCTTTATTACAAGTGAAGATATTAGGCCGTCAGCTTCTCATATTTTCCATTAAGTGATTCCACTTTTAAAATGTCAGTCGTTTTTTTAATGTTCAGTACATGTAATTTATGTAATGCCTGAAGCATGTGATACATTTACTGACTTAGCATTAGCTCCTTGGGCAAATTCACTCGTGAAACAGCACCAGGGCCTGAAATCCCAAGTGCTTGTCCAGGACGCCACCCTGGATGAGTCTGACTCAGTCTGTAAAGAGCCACATCTGCTGTCCTCATCCGTTACAATGCAGAGCTTCATCATTCTTCAGTCACATGAGATGGAAAGACAGCTCAGACAGAGTCTTGGGTGAAGGTCACCAGTCGTCAGCTGCGCTTGACCCGGCTCTGTGTGCCTGGAAGGGTTTTAAAATAAGAACTTTCTGAATGTTTTAATACATGGACAATATTAGCCAGTCTTCAATAGCGGACTTGTAACTATTTGGGTGGTCAACTCAAGTAAGAAACCAACATGTTCTCTAACATCAAGACAAAACCCTCATTAACCTCTGTCTGTGCCAAGGGCTCCCACCGTTACATAGTCTTCTTCACTTTGATTTTCCATTCCCAAATGGCTCATTTTTCTCTCAAGTCTGACTCAGAAAGAGATGTGTGGTTTGTTTACCATGTGCGTGTGTGTAAAATGTGTGTCCTTGTCATGTCCTGTCATTTGGATGTGTTGTGTGTTGTCTTTTCTGCTGGGTTTCTCAAATGTTTTTGTATTCTCTCATTTTGTTTGTCATTAATTCCCTGTTGACGTCCGATGTACCTCTGTTGTTGGGAAATCCAGCAGAAGATGTTTCTGCTTTTTTATTTGTTATTTTTTTTTTATTACAGAAGCTTTCAGGTTTATTGAATGTTGGCTGTAAATAAATCTTTTTCTTACTCTTCTGTAGACAAATTTAAAGTCTTGCCATAGCAAATCCTTATTTTGTTAATGTCGTAGAAACACAACTGATAGGCGACTTAAGAAACATCATGGACGGCTCCCAATGTCCTCCTCTGAGGAACGCATGGCCCAAAACATTTTGATAACTGAATCCCAGCATCAGGCTATTATGTCTTTAGTAATCTTTACCTTTGCAAGTTGATATGTAGATGAGTTCTTTGAGCTGGACTGGCACAAGCCAGAAAGCAGAATGGCATGTGTCAAAATCACACTGTGCTCAGTAGTTGTCTGTTAGAGACGCAGCAGTGCAGTCAGCCATGAAGGCACACAGAGAATTCTGTCCAGTAAAGACAAGGACATCTGCTTCAGAGTATAGTTGACATACTGTTTTAGCAAAAAAAACACATGCGTTTTGTACGTTTTGAGCATACAGTTGGATAACAGACATGTGGGTTATGCAGCACAAGGAACATGAGGATAGTTTTCTTTTTTCCATGGACGTTTTCCTCATCGTTTGCCATGGTAGAGCATGAGTCCCCATTAGGGTCTAATATATCAGGAACTTTTTTTCTCTCGTTCTGCCCAAAAAACATGGGATTAAGAACATATCTTGGCCATCACCACAAACTACACGGGGTAAGTAACATATAAAAAATATCCTTTTTGGTGGTGTTTTCTTTGAAAGTTTTCTTGCCATTCTGCGTAACAAACCCTTTATTAGACTGAACTGGACACGACAACACCAGGATGGGAGCTACCTTGGTGCATCTGTTAGACCGGTACTGCTACATAATAAGACGTCTTTATACAATTTACAAAGCACTAGTGACAATCCTTTAGAATAGGGTCTGCCCATAGACCACCACTTAGTGCTGTGGAGCGAGACCTTCACAGACACTTTGTTTGTACTTTGACTTCTAAATCAACAGCAGCAACTTTAAAAATAGGACCAGAAGTAGCACATCTGTTAGTCACACAGCGCTGTGTAACCAGACATTAGCAAAGGCTTTGTTTGGTTTTATTACAATTTACAGAGCACCAGTGACGATCCTTTAGAATAGGGGCTGCCCATGGACCACTCCTGCTATGTAACGAGACCTTACCAAAGACACGCTTTGTGCCAAACACCAGTTAGTGACTAACAGATGTGCTGTAACTCCTGAAAGCACCTCGGGTGTAAAGTGTTAGTGCGCTTCATTAGGGGAGGCTTATACTATTACACCTTCAAGAGCCTTTTTCTGCTGATTTTGGAAGAGTAATTGGGCTTGACTGGCGGGATAAGATCGGATAGCAAGCTGTCTGCTTCATTTTAAAAAAAGCTACACAGCAGCGACACGTACTTTGAATCTGAAAGCTTCTGTACTGCATACATCGCCATACTTACTGGGTGCAGTGCGTCCATGTGCAAAACCAGCATCTGGTATAAAAAAATATAAGAAAGTAAAATCCTTCATTGTGCCAACATATCACTTGGTTGGCCTTCAATAAAATAAAATTTAAAAACAAATCAGCCAAGCAGATACCAAATGATGATGGTTTTGCATTCATTTTATTTTTTTCCCACGGACATTGCTGCCATTCCCAGCTGCATTTATCGCAGTCTCTTCTTTACGAGGCAAACCAGGTCAAGTCAGTAACCACCATGGAAGGAACAGCTTACCAGCGACAGAGTTGAAATCTGACACGGCCCCTTCCCTTCTCTTTGAAGTCATTTTGCTGGGTCAACTGGTAACGTGACTGATTTACCCTAATGAGCTCGGCACCAGCCTACAGGCTTCACATTTGTTGTTTACATTTACAAATGGCTTCTCCTGCACTAGAATACCCATCTTACAATGAGACAGGTTTCCATTTTGAAGTAATTTTAACAGAAGTGTAGATCGAGGGGACAACGTCAACATCTGAGGTGTACACAGGTCAGGCCAAGATGAACATTTGGCCCAAAGTGGATTCAACTCTGAGGATGTTAGCAAAGCAATCTGACCAAACTGACTTTGTCTCTTTTACAGATAACGGACTTCTTCACATTATGTCAAAAGTAGAGCTTAGCTCACTCCCTGACATGACGTGATATGAATGAATAACAAAGAAAGGCATCTTCTTAAAGTAACAGAGAGATTGTTAAATATGAAAGGCGCTATATTAGTTAGACTATAGAATGACACCATTGTAGTTTGAGACAATTGAATACGTAGCAAGGCTAACGCATTGTTCATTGTAGACTGGAATCCAGTTGACATTTGCCTGCTGTACTCAGACTTGGATTCCTCCATGGATTTATTTTCCCTAAACTTTACATGACCCTAGATTTTCAGATTTCGCTCCTTTTCTGCTCCTTGTCTTCTAGAGTACAGTATTAACCATTCAAAGTCCCGTGTATGCTTCAAGTCTGAACTGTGGAACTCTCTGAGCTACCCAGCTGTGCATACTGAACGTGGCAGTTGTGTGGTTTGTGGAGCGCCTTCAGAAAGAGCTCAGGCGCCTTCACTTTGTTTCACATTTTGTGGTGTTGCAGCCTTGTGCTAAACTCATTTAAATTAATTTTTCCCCTCATCAAGCAGCACTCGGAATCACTAAGTGAAAACTGGATTTTATAGTTTTTTGAAAACTTATTACAAATAAAAAAGTGAAATATCCAGCTGACACAAGTATTCAGACCTTTCCCTCAGTGCTTAGTTGAAGCCCCTTTGGCAGCAATGGCAACCTGGAGTCTTCTTTGGTCTGATGCCACAAGCCTCACACCTGCATTTGGGTATTTTCTGCCATACTTCTTTGCAGATCCTCTCAGGCTCTGTCAGGTTAGATGTGGCCATCCAGGTTTCTCCAGAGAGGCGTGATTGGGTTCAAGCTCAGGCTATGGCTGTGCCACTCTAAGACATTCACTGTGTTTTCCGTAAGCCATGTTTTTCTTTGCTTTTTTTTTTAAGCATCTTTGTCAAGTTAGAAGAACCTTTGGCCCAGTCTGAGGTCCAGAGCACACAGGAATTGGTTTTCATCAAGGATAGCATTCTACTTTGCTCCATTCAGCTTTACTCAACCCTGTCAAGTCTCCCAGCCCCTGCCACTGACAAACAAACCCATAGGATGATGCTGTCCATCACTGTGCTTCACCACTGGAATGGTACTGCACAGGTGATGAGCATTGTCATGATGCTTAAAATGTAAGTCAAGCAGGCCCAAGAATATTGTTTCAAATTCTCTGAAAGCCCTTTAAGTAACTTTTTGCAAACTTGAAGCAGGCCTTCATGTGTTTCCTGGCCTTAAAGACCAGATTAATGAAGTGTTATAGTGACAGTTGTATTTCTGGAGTTTTGCCCAACTCTGCAGAGGTTCTCTGTAGCTTAGCTGGAGTGACCATCAGGTTTTTAGTCACCTCTCTTACCAAGGCTCTTCTCTTCTGATTACTCAGTTTAGGTGGACATCCATCTTTACAAGGAGTGGTGGTTGTTCCAAACTTTTTCCTTTTAAGAATTATAGAGGTCACTGTGCTCTTGGGATCCTTCAATGCTGAAGACATGTTTTGTACCCTCCCTCAGATCTGTGCAGACACAATCCTGCCTCTAAGCAATTCCTTTGACCTCATGGCTTAGTTTTTGATCACCTCCAGAACCTTCTATAGACATCTGTGTGCATTTCCTAATCAGTCCAATCAACTGAATTGACCACCAGTGATGATGATCAATAGAATGAGATGCACCTGAACCAAAGCAAAGGGTCGGAATACTTGTCTCAATGGGATATTCTAGGTTGTTGTTTTTCATAAATTTGAAAAAAAAATGATAAAATCCTCTTTTTGCGTTGTCATTCTGGGGTATTAAGTGCTGCTTGATGATTATTTTACGGCTGCACCTTGTGCCACATGACGTCCTTTATAACATGTCACAATTTCCTCATGACGAATGCATATATACAGTGGAACCTTGGGTCATGAACTTCTCAGAACATGTACAAATCGGGTTACGATCAAAATGTTCGCCAAACTTTTGCATCTGCTCACAACCACACACTCGGGTGACAAACAAGCCAGTTTCCCTTTCGGTTCGTACGCGCCGGTGATTTCTGCACGTGTTCAGTGTCTTTCCTTGTGCATCCGCTGTGCAGCGAGTGACAGAGAGAGAGAGAGAGCGAGAGAGAGAGAGAGAGGGCTGGCCGTGAAAGGCTGAGAAGGCAGTTAAAGAATGCACCAGGCTGTTTTTAGAGACTGATTCAAGCCTTTTTTTAACCTCATTGTATTTAGTGAAGACTTTTTTCTGTTGGATTTTAACCTCCACTTCACTTCTGTTTACAGCAATCGGTTTGTAGCGTGCATTGTTGCAATGTTACTTTTCTTGGTTGTTTATTAAATTATGGATTTTTCAAATGTTCATGTTTTTCCCTGTGTTTAAAACTCATTAAAAAAAAGTGTTTATAGTGAGCGGATCTTAAGGCTATAGCGTGAATTCTTGCAATGTTACTTTTCTCTGTTCAAGGTTTTCTCAGTGTTATTCAATGTTTTAACATTTAGTTTACTGTTACGCTGTGCATTCTATGGTATAATTAACTATTTTTGTGCTTAAAAATCTTTAAAAAAATATATTTACATACAGCTCGTACGGTTTTGAACGGATTAATTGTATTTACGTACAATCCTATGGGGGAAATTACTCAGGGTCATGACCAAATCGGGTTACGACCAGAGTTTTGGAACGAACTATGGTCGTGACCCGAGGTTCCACTATACTATTTTTGTGAAGAAATAACTGCGACATGAAAAATAGCGGACTCTATCATTTAAGATTTCCTTCCAGTGAACTTTTGCATTTCTCCCTTTGCCCACTTAAAGGTGATGTCACAGGTCACCTCGCTCAGACTCACATGAACTCCTCAGCCATCAAGGTGCTCATGGAGATGCCCGTCTATGAAGCAGTGAAGCCTTTAGGTGTGGTGTCTGAGAATTTGGTTCAGTCATTGACAGTTTCCCTTTTCGTCTAACAGTACAAGTGTTGCTACTTTATCAGTACATGTGGTAGATATCCGCGGTATCCCCAGATTTTATTTCTTAATTACACAAATATTTATTTGTATGTGTCTGTGCCGTCATGTGGAGTAACTTTTGAAAAGCTGTGTCTGTATTTCCCAACTAATGAAGGCTGTGTTGATATTAACTGCTAACAGATTATCATCTTCTCTTTTCTCCAAAGGGCTTCTGGACTTAACAAAACTTGAAATATCTAAATGTCTAGATTATTTAAATTGGACACATTCTAAGGTTATAAGAGTTGAAGGCCAATGCTCGTCATTGGGTCTTCAAAGTCCATGCCCTTTGTTAAGGACCGCCGTTGAATCTGATATTGGTGCTGATCAATCAGTGCATGCACCCAAGAGAACAATCTAAAATGACAGCATGGCCGGCATGTTGCTGAGTGATCAAAATAGAAGAAGTCAAATCCCTGCACTGTCCTTCTTAACTTGTCTCGATGCCTCAAAATGGCTGGAGAAGAATGCACTTTGAAGTCACCAATAATAACTAAGGTTCTTCCAATGTGGTCATTTGTGTATGTCAATGAGATGAATGGATTTACTGTAACTGGAATTACTAGAGTCATGTGTCACAGGGCAACATGGGATTGCAAACAGCCAAGGAAAATCAGTAATGCAAGGGGCAGTGGGTTACAGGTAGGTGTGGAGTCATTTTGTGTTTTGCTGATTGGTTACTGTTCCTTCCCCAAAAGTGATGCATTTCATCTTGAAGATGCCACTTTGAAATGATTGCATGTGTCGGGAGTCACTAATGGCATGCAGCTTGCCTTCATAATCCATAGCTGCTTTGGACTTTGGTGGAGATCTTACTAGTGAGCAGTCGTAGGTCATCAAACTGGGATGTGACTTTCCTTGAAATTCTCTGGTGTTCCTGGCTGTTCTTAGCAGTTGACTCATCTGTGTAGATTTATACGCGACACGTGACTCCAGCTTCTGTTCCAAGTGCATTCTTCTCTTAATAGTTTTCCTTTTCCAGTGGGCTTCCATTGTTATAATTTAGCAATATTCGTGTGTACATCATCAGCTTAGTAGTCCCTGTAAGATTTAGAAGTTGAATAGGTACAGTTGTATTACATGCCTATGAAAATGGGGTGTTTTATGGATTTTCATGTATATATTCCTCACAAATATTCCTGATTAATGATAAAAAGTAGGAATTTTCAATAATTTGAAGTAACAGAATTAGCATTTTGAAAAGTTGAGCTGTTCTTGGCTATTTGAAGTCCATTGTATTTGCACCTTGACCGGGACATCATAAGAGAGCAAATTACTTTAGAAACAAGTATGGACCACCGTATAGTCAGACCACACTTCTTTTGCAGTGTTTGCTTCCATTAAGCCTTGCATTATGGGTATTGCAATAACAGGTTAATTATTTTTTTTGCTTCTCTCTTTATTGATATTAACATTTAATTAAACTCCTTCCTGTTTTTTTTGTCCAAGGAATCTATTTCTCTTACCAAAATTATGTTTCAACATTTCATTTAGATTTTATAGTTTTTTTATAGTTTTATTTCCATTGCTATTTTTTTTTCCCTTATTATAAGTCTTAACCATAAATGTCCTTAACTCCTAAAGTGTGCCTTAATGCTGAATCAAAGCATTCACATACAGGTGTGGAATTTACCCCAAATACAACCTGGATGGATAGCAGAGCATCTCGTCCAAGGCAAGACACCCAGTGTGCCTTCTGCTCAGGTGGAAGCTCTTTTTGTGTGACACAGTGAGCTGCTCAAGTCTGTCTGGCAAGACTTTTGGCTCAATGGCTGGGGTGGAACCCAGCCATCCACTTGCCCAGGTGTTTATGTCTTTTTCACACTTCCCTGCGGCATTTTGGGGAATATGGGCTGACACCCTTTCAGTGGTGGCTTCTGGCTGCTTGACCAGTCCCATCCAGGTTCTGCCTTTCTTCTCAGATCTTCCATTCATCGATGTTTGGCCTCACAGGATGTACCTCATGGTTTTATACCTTCAGCCCACACTGACCTCAACACCACCCCTACATTTACCGTTTCTAGCCAGTCATGTGGCAAGCCAACAGCTCAACACATCTTATAAAAGAGTCATTTCTAGACAATGTACATTTACCCTAACCTTTCCTATGTTTTTCTAGCACATTCTTTTATCACTGTCGTAGTATGTGTCTAATCCATGCATATACTATACATAAGGTAAAGGAAACACACAGCATGTAATCATCTATAGTCCATCTCATATCAGACATGTTGATCTCAAGTCACTAAAACAGTCAGCTGGACATTTTGTATTTTGTAAAGCACTATAGAAAGTAAGGTTTGCCATATGTTGTCACTTCCTGAGAAATCAATTATTGTATCTTTTGCTAGCCCAAAAACACAACTGCACACACCCACACACACAATACTGAGCCTAGTCCCGAAACTAAGAAGTTCTCCTTCCTCTTGTTGCTTTTACACATGTCAGCTGAGTTTAAAACATTTGCATGTATTCTGTGCCACAGTGTGGACGGCCATTGAAGCTGTGCCTCTAACGACTGCAGCCAAACTGCTTTGGCCTACTTTCTTATTTTTTTCAGCATTTTATAAACTTTTTTTGATCAGAATTTTTTTCCCATGAACGGTTGTGAAGATCAGGAAATCCTTTGGCATGATTATTTCTGGTGTAATTGTGTGCTTGGAAGAATTGCCATTTATTGCATGTTAGGTTTTGTGGTTTCCGAAGCACCATTTTGTTTTGTCGTAGACGCTCCTGTTTTGTGTGTTGGTTACCATAACGCTGTGAACTGTTACTCGGAGGTGTGGTCCATGGACGTAACAAATGTGATGCTTAATGAGCTGGCATCACATGTTCTGTAGCATCGGAGGTTGAGGTTGAGGGTAAAAGTCTCAAAATAAAAAAAGAGACTTTAGTGGTGTTACTCGGTGTGTTTGGAGTTTGAAGGGTTATAGAATTTAGCATGTCAATGTCTACTACAATTTCAGTTTATTGGTCTTCAGTGGCTCAGTTTGATGCCTCTTTTGGTTTCGATGCCCAACATATCCAGCTCCTGATCCTTGAATTATTTGTCTCGTCTGGATGTTCCTGCAAGGCATATTAGCCATCATCATGGCTCAGGGTCAAGAGGATTTGCATGAAAATTCTTTATAGTAAAAGGTATGTCTGAAACAAAAATCTGTCCCATTTGGACCAAAAAAAAAACCCATACTGCACATACAAAATGCAATAGAGGCCCAAGGAAAAAGAAAATTGTGTAAAAGAAAAGTGTGGCGATGCTCCTGATTAAAGTTGACTCTTTTGTTTACGTGGATACAGTTTTGAAAAGTGGAGGCTGCAAAATGTTAAAATGGTACCAATCAAGCAAATCATCTTTCTCGGACTCAAATCCATCCCCAGAGGACTAGCACTATAATTAAGTGAGGCTTGTTTCGGTTGATCGGTGACCAACACGAATAAGTGAGAGTCAGCCATGATGTGCTCTGCATTCACAGAAACAAAAAAGGTCTGCGTTAAGAAAAATGCCTTGATGACTGAACGTGTCCATGTAGTTTTGGTCCTCAGTGATTGAATTGGGGGCTGGTTTTATTGAAAGATTTCTTTAAAATGGAGACAAAAGGAGTAATACATTAGATGACTCTTCCCCAAATCAAAGTCCGAGTATTTTGGGTACGATCATCAATCCACTGGCAGTTTAATACTCAGCAGCCATTGACAAGAATACTAAAACTAAGCAGTGGCCAACATGAATTGCCAGATTTACAACGATAAATAACAGATAGTTTTCCAATGGTGAGGCTCTGACAGATTCATGGAAGTTCTCTCCCAAGGAAGGGAATAAGTAAAGTAGAAGATGTTTTAATCCTAGACATTTTGAAATATTATCTTGAGTAATGGTAAATAATATGTACAATATATTTTTTGTTAGTTTTGCTGTTCTTGCGCGACACCATTTGGTTTTAATTTGGAATATGGCAGCTCCATTTCGTGCGTTTGTTTACATCACCAACAATTCCCGTTATCACTTTTCTACAGTCAGAAATGAAGTCCAATGATGCCAGCGTGCTAAGGCTAGCTTGAGTACCCAAGTCTTTTGATAAATCTCAAACAATTTCACACATAGCTGCCTTCTGGAAGTCTTGGGCATTTTGGATCTTTCTGCATATGTTTTGGCGGTGAATTTTGATTTATGTTTTGGGATTAGCAGCCCATTATTCATTGTCTTTTGGCTTCAGACCCCAGCTAGTTTTTTTGATAGCATTTTGTTTCATTTCCTGTCTTTCTAAAATCAGGCAGAATAGAAGGCAAGGTCACCCAAAGCATGAAAGAAGAATAATCTTGAAGGGCATCTCTCCGGTTTAAAAAATATCTTGTGGATATCACAATCAGCAGACATGAAAACTGAAAGTGTTAGTATGTCACAAAAGTGGGAAAAAATGAAAATGCTCCATCACTAGCCTGAAAAGAGAAATTAAAAACAGAAACTGCGAGAGTTTTGTTTCACAAGTGAGCTCCTGCCTACTTTAACTAATCTCTAATGGGTGCAGTCCTGCTCAATGATGAGGACTGAGGAGCAAATTAATAAATTGTATGTTCACTCATGACACTTCAGCACATGACTAACTGATGCCATGGGTCTTGGGTTCTCATCCCAGTGGTTCAGGCCTCTGCTGAAAATTGTAATATGTGTTATTCGAACATACCTGACAACTAGAAAGGAACAGGCAGGGCACATGGAGGCAAAGCAGCCTGTGCTCAGTTGCTAATTTGATAGACCGATACCTACGTGTAATGTAATGGGAGGTTATTGGTCATGTCGCTGACTCAGGAATGGGAGAATAATGACAAAGAGCCTGAGTGCCATCAATATCTTATCTGTGTGATGAGTTCTTGCAGGAATCGAGCACCCCACACGTCACAGGGAGCAGCACATCACAAATGAGATCTTTCTTTTCTCTTTCTAGTGTTGTCAAAGTTCCATCCACAGTTAAGAAACCATCTTCTCCGCCAACCTTCAAGCTCAATGGGAGCCTCCATAGCGAAGCCAAATCATCAACCCACCCACATCACCCTTATACTGAGGTGCTACCCTAAAAAACAAAAATCCAAGCTGTCCATGGGTTCACTTCTTAATCTCTTGTCAACTCCAGTGAAGCAGGCCAGATCTTAACCATTGCTCCCTTTCACTATTTGCCCTTTTTCGTCTGGATGTCTTCAATCCAACTGAACATAACATCAACAATAACATTTATTTATTTACCACATTTTTTACAAATAAAAGTAGCTCAGAGCATCCTAAGCATTCTGATGCTGAATTCAGTCTTTTTTGGATAAACATAGAAGAGCAGCAAATTGTCTGCTTTTGTATGCATAACTTACAGCTCAAGTCCCAGAGATCACCTTTAAATATTATTGCTTACTTGTGGTAGACATAATTGACGTGACTCCAGTGCATTGCTTTTGTCTGTCAGTGCATTAAAAGAAAAAAGACGCTGTACGTTTTCAAGCAACAGTCAATCTTCAGGAAATTGTGCTGAGCCCGGCTTCATTAAAAAACAATTACCTTGTTTCCCAGGTGATTTTCCTTGTGTTTCATATTAAAAAAAGAATGAGAGAAAACAAAGCTGGTGTGGAGTAGTGAGAAAGAGAAAAAAAATGTCCTCGTACAGAAATGGCCTACTGGGGATGAGTGTGACCCATACAGCCGATTCGGGTCACGGCCACTTTGCAATAAAAACAGCAGCCTCCACATGTAATTACTGTTTCACTGTATTCAAACAGCACGTCAGGAACTCCACTGCACTTCAAATGCTAACATAACATTGTAGACATAAGGTAATATAAAGGAAATGCGGTCTTCTGGTTTAAATAGAGAAAGCCAAAACCAGCCAAAATATCCCCCAGTCCACAAACTCACTCCACATTACTTCTGCATGCAGCCTTTTTGGTTTTCATTGTTGTTCTTTGGAGAATGGAACCTCTGCTCAGATTTAGGAGGAAACAAAACTGAGATCTTTGAATCTGCCCGTTAGGGTTAGAGTTAGGCTTAGGGTTAGGGTTAGGTGGGGGAGCAGTATGAGGTATGATAGTGTAACACAAGGTTAAAATAGCAATGGTAGGATCTGATATATTAGAAGAAGGAAAGATAAAATAAGACAATCCAAACCAAGATGAGGGGCATTGCGATGAGCAGTTAAGATAAACTGGGCTAGGATACCGTAAGACAGGATAAGCCAAATCAAACTGAGATAAGCTAAAGTGAGGCTGGGTGAGATAGCATAACACAAGATAAGATCATCTCAAAGGAGCAAAGTAAGAAGAGGTAAGTTAAAGATAAGACAACACAAGGTTCAATAAGCAAAAATGGGATTACATGCATTAAGACAAGGTAAAACAAGATAATCCAAATTAAGATGAGATCATCTAAGGAAAGGATGGAAGAGACAGGCTAACACAAGACAGGGAAGATAAGATTACAGTAGATAAGATAAGATTTGCTAAGCAAAGAAGATAAGATAAGATCGGGGAAGTGAGATGAGATAAATTAATATGAGGTTACACAAGGTTAAATAACCAAACATGCAATTTGATACATTGAGGCAAGATAAGACACAATCCAAGCCAAACTCTGATAAAATGAGGCGTAGTGAGATGAGAGGTTAAGACAAAGTAAAATAAGATGGACTAGGATGAAGTAACATAAATAAGCCAAATCAAACTGACATAAACTAAGGGAAGGCTAGAAGAGGTAGAGGAAGATAAGATGAGATAAGATAAGAGATCAGGAGAGGGAGATGAGGTAAGTTAAGGTAAGGCAATATAAGGTTAAATAAGTGAAGGTGGGATTAGATACAAAATAAGACAAGTTAAGATGAGATCAGCTAAGGGAAGGCTAGATGACATCGGTTAACACAAGATAAGATGTTTGAGACTCTGTCCACACTACTGTGTTCTCATTTCAAACGCAGACATTAGTCTCAGTTCCACAAAAACAGAGATGTTTGAAAACGCTTTCCAGAGCTGTATGTTCCTGAATGCCCTGGCTCAGCATTATGGTGTGGATGGGTTTTGAAAACACGTAACTCTAATTGTGCACTGATTGATTTGTGCTTATTATTATGCAACCTTTCCCTGATTAGAACATGTCCTTTGCCTGATTGGTAACCTTTCACAAAAGAAACTCGTATTCCAACATAGCGGACACTGAAGTTGCTTTTCATGCTGCTTCTTGTGTTGCTTACCCGTGTGCATCTGTTTGAATGCTGCATATAGACACTGATCTTCATCTGCTAGTTTTATAATGACAATAGTGGCTGTAGCTTTATGATAAATCCAATCTCTTCAAGGAGGACATTTCTGCTGGTGCGCATGTGCCCAGTGTAGGCAAACAACTACGTTATATGTACAGTAGTTTTTGGTCATTTTAGTGAGGGTCCAGATATTTTTTTTAAAGAGTATTTTTAAATGAAAACGTAATAGTGTGGGTGTAGCCTAAGATAAGCTGAAATGAGGCTGATTGACACACGTTAACACAAAGTAAAATGACATAAGCTAGGCTGAGTGCTGTACAGTGATAGATACAAAATCATTAAAAATGATAATTTAGTATAGAACTGAATGCTAATATTTAACGAGTCAAATAAATTCGTCAATTTGTATGTTGGTCATTTAATAGATTACTTAATTAATTGGTATCATATCTTTACAAAGACTATCAAAGTGCAGATTATTAATGTGTATAGAATCAATTATTTATGTGATTTGTTGATTATTAATAATTAACTGTTTAATTAGTCATAGATTTAGCTAATTAACCAATTAATTAGATACATATGATAGGATACTGGATTCATGACTACTGCATGCAGTGTCCTTCACAGGCTTAGAATATAAGATGCAGAGATATTCAATTAACATAATATTAACTAACAGACTGATTCAGTTAAAAATAAAACTAATTATAATATGAATGTTTATTTCATTTGTTTATTTATTAATCAAGTCATTAGAAATACATATCTTATAAAGTACCAGTTTAAGTACCACGTATAGTGCATTTCACAGTGGGTTGACTGAGAGGCCTGTACAGATGTCAACATGCAAAGATATTCAAAAATTAGCATTGCTTGATAAAATGAATTTGTGAATTGTGTCATTAGCTAGGAACTAAATTGGTTAAAGAATGAATTTGATGTAATTAACGAGCAGTATGTAAAGACAGATTATACTCAATGAGATGAGAGAATCCCAATCCTTTTTCAAAGCAACTAGTAGATAGGTACTGTGTCAAAAACGTGGTCTTCTCCAAACTGACAAGAAAACGGCCAAGGCTGTATGAAAGCCCCCCATGCAGAAGGAATCTATGAGATGAGTTTCTAGAGAATGTTGTAAAGGGAGATACTGGACTGGCTGAGGTTTTTTCTTTTTCTTTATTTCTTTTTTTTGCTATTATGCATGTCAGTAGTGTGGTAAGTATGTTGTGTGTATATGGAGGGTGGAGGTCCACATTTGTCAGCTCTGACAGTCACCCAGTTTGTTCCTGCCTGTTCCCTTGTAGAAGCGCAGTGTAAACCCTACTATTCTGATTACTCTCCCACACGCCTTCTCATCCACAAGATGTGCACCAGCCACTACCTGGACCTCTTCATTACTGTGGTGATTGGCCTCAATGTCATCACAATGGCCATGGAGCACTACCAGCAGCCACAGGTGGGTATCCCTGTCTGATATGTGGGTGAGTGGACAAGTCTGTCTGGTGTGTTCAAAGTGCCCAGTAAGTGTAGGCTTTCAATTTGTTATTTTAAGTAAATTCTTGAAAATTTGAACCCACTAGATAGATAGATAGATAGATAGATAGATAGATAGATAGATAGATAGATAGATAGATAGATAGATAGATAGATAGATAGATAGATAGATAATACTTTATTTGTGCCCAGTGGAAATGTAAATGTTGCAGAAGCTCAAAAGAAAATGTAGGTGGCAGGAAGATGTGGTCGGATCTGCCCAGTTATGCCTTGTGGTTTACATTTAGAGACATTAACATTTGACTTGAGATCGTCCAGTTTGTTGCATCCACAATTAGAGCGTCCTGATAGAAGTTTGTTCCTTCCAAAGCTCCCCTGGTTGAAGTCTCCAGCATTCTAAAGTCAGAATGATTTATCAATAGCATGTTGGTAACAGAGAGAATCATTTCTGTTGCGGAGTTAATAAATATTAACAAGGGTGATGCAACTTATTTCCCTTATCTCCCTAGGCTATAAACTTAACACATTTAGTCAGTTTTTTTTATTTATGGATTACACATTTTAGTTTTAATTGAAATCTGCCCATGTTTTTACCATTAATTATTCACATAAATCTCCAGTCCCCCATCCTGCTTTTACTACTCAGTCTAATCGTATCATTAAAATAGCATCTGAAGTAAGAAGTTTAATCTTGTTCTCCATAGCAGCCAAAAACCCACCAAACCTGAACTTGTCGTAACTCGTACTAGCTGAGTATGGGAATATTTAACATATCCCACTTTTTGTTCCTCGGAGTCTCTTACCTTCTCAGATGTTGTAGATGTAAGGTAGCCTTTAGATCCTTAGAGCACACCTGTGACATCATTGAAGTGCACAGTTTGTCCGAAAGGCATTTGAGATGAGCCAACACTCAGATTTGTAATGACAACAGCATATCTTCAATTTAAAAATGCATTTAAAAATTTATAGTGGCAATTCAAGTGGCAGAGCACATTTAATCTTAACATACAGCGAGACCCCCAAGTTAACAGAGAGTAGAGTGGACCTCCTTTGCAGTGTGCACTTCTCAGTGGTAGGCAACTGGCATTCTGTAGCATAGGGAGCATTTGGGGCCACTAGAGGGAGCTGTAAATACAAGCCCCTATTCTTCCGTGTGACACCAGAAGTCATTGCCAGGAAACGGGCGTAAGCAGTTCATAGCTGGGGCATAAACATCTACTGGCCAAGTGGTCACTGAGTTTGGACTCGAGAGGAAAACATTTGGCAAAGACTCAGCTGGTGGAATGAAGCAAAGGCCAGGCTGTGGAGAAGGAACTGGTGAAAGATAAGGGAAGGTAAGCAGAGAATGTTATGTGTAATATTTTTTGGAAAGTGGGCAAGCCACCACTTCTGATAGTTTTAGGTATTTTGTATATAGGTGGACCTTATGGCACATCACTTTGTTTATAAATGTGTTACTTTTTTGTACTTTGTTTTCTCCTATTTTTTTAGAGCTTTCCTATAATAAAACCTTGTTTTTATACTTTTGGCCTACACCAGACTTCTTTAGGTTTGGGGTCATCTTGTGAGTGCCCCCTACAGTCAACAAGGCCTCACCTACCATGGTGGAGTAATTTTTATACTTCTTAGGTGGTGTTATTTTTTCCAAAACATTTAATTCCTGACATTATGCAAAGGATGACATTTTCAGTTAACACGTTTAAACACTTTAGGCATAAAAAGTTGACTGGATTTTTGCAGGCTTCAGACCGACACACACTGATTCTGAGCATTTTAAAGAGGGTCTTCTTTACTATCTCAAGCTTCGTGTAGGCAGACTATGACTGTCCTTGAGGCCCACAGTGTCTCTTTTGCCCTCCTCTGTACAGCATGGATTCTGTCCAGCACAAATGAACACGGCAAGAAGCCTTTTGACAGGATGTGCCAGATGAATGACCTTCAGGCAGTTCTGATAGTCTGTTGCTCTTGTGCTCTACAGGTCCTGGATGAAGCCCTGAAGATCTGCAATTATGTGTTCACCATCATCTTCGTGCTTGAATCAGTCTTCAAACTGGTTGCTTTTGGGTTTCGACGATTCTTTAAGGACAGGTATGGTTAGTCAGGTAGCATAAACCTCTGATGTGATCCAACACGCCCCATTATTGAACATTAGAGCAACACAACCAAAAACACGTTACCACCAAGAAGTGTGAAACATCTGATAATATTAAGTTCCGTAAGCTTGCTAATTTGGAGAGTTGCCCTCCTGCCATGGTTACTAACAGTATGGCAGACGTTGTGGGAGTGGGATACTTTGGGACAGGTGGGGCACAACATAGACATTAGTGGAGCAGAACCTTTTCACTCTCACACAGATGGGAATGGAAGGTCAGAATTGAGATTGTGGGATAAAGGTGAGATGACAGAGTGCCTATAATATTTAATAAAACTCCTGCAAAAATAATATTGATTTAAATATAAACAATAACAATTACACCGTCATCACATTAGGTGGATCAGATTAGTGCGCTTGTTAAGTTGAATGGCCTGTTTCTATCAAAATGTGAAAAAGTGAAGGGGTCTGAATACTTTGTGAATGCATTGTATGTCCAGTATCTCCTGTGACATATCCAGCTGGCCAGCGGTCTTCTCAAAGACTAACTAGTAGGTCCTGTTATCTTTAAATTTCTGATGAATCCCTATTATTTGAATGTAGGTCATTCATCCAAGGCGACACGGCTCTAACTGAGGTTTTCCTGTTGTAGGTGGAACCAGTTGGATTTGGCCATAGTGCTTCTGTCCATCATGGGGATAACACTGGAGGAGATTGAGGTCAACGCTTCATTGCCCATTAACCCAACAATCATCCGCATCATGAGGGTCCTGAGGATCGCTCGGGGTTTGTATGGAAACATGAACCTGACCTTTTAAAGTTAGCAGGCTTTTTCAGGGGAACATGATCTTTAGTGTTCTCCAGATGGTGTGCCAGTTCTCTGACAGCTCACTGCCTTGTCACAGCTGTTAGGCTGATTTGAAGGATTAAGCCAAATTCACGTTACCACCCGGGGGTGCCACTGAGCCCCAAACCTCAGACACAGTAATGCCCAACACACTTTTGGGTCTAAATAAAAGATTTTTATTAAACCATAGAACCATTCCAACAATCACTTGTGCAAAGGTCAATAAACTGAACAGAGCTCAAATCAGTTTCTGCTTTCTTCCATCCTAAAAGAGTGTTGCCCACTGCCTCCCAACCTGCCTCCTTTTCAGTCCGGAGCCAGGAATGCTTCAGGTGCCACAGCATGTCTTCTTGGAAGCACTTCCAGATCATATGGAAAGCTGCGAGGTCCTCCCCTAACAGCGCCCTCTGTTGGCACCCATGGATCCTGACAGGGTTATATTTCCGGACTTCAATACCCAAACACCCCTGCAGGTGTCCCAAGTGAGATGCCACAAGAGGACCTCTGCTGCCTACCCACTGGGGGATGGAGCTTCTCCCAGCTTCTGGCTTCCACTGGTCCAACTATTGTATTATTCTGGCTGGGTACAAAGTGGTTTCCATCTAATCTGTCCTTCCATCCTAGCCTCCCATCCAGGCAAGAAATTACCTTCCTTCCTGGCTAGGATGCCCGTCCATCCTCTTGGGCACTTACACACATTACACAACTCTTTGTTATGGTGTATGTTAGATTCGCTGACTGCAGTTGTTGAGCATGTTGCTGGACCAGGTCAGATTACACAACCAAGCTCTGATCTTCTAGCACAGGTAATGGCGTGGTGCTTGACGGCGACGGTGCTGTATGGTGGGTTAAGAGCTGTAGTTAGTTCAGACGCAGCATCTGCCCCTTTTCTTTTTCTTCCATTTTGTTTTAGTATGTAAAACATGAGACATCTGAAAAATTAGTTTCTCTTCCATTTGTGATGTTCAGAACACACATATTACTGACTCCTCATTGCTACAGTTTATACCTTGTGGTGTCAGAGGAGCATTCATCAGTCATCAGTTCTCCAATACACACACCCACCCCTCCGACTAAAGACATAAGCAAAACTGTTTGACTGTTAGACTAGTTGTCTATGTCATGTTAGGTGATTGATTTCATGGGAGTGTGTGACCAACTGCTGCTGACTCGTTATAATTATATAAATGAAAGCTGCCATTTAAAATCGCTGGAAGAGTCATGTAATGTGTCATAAGCGCAAACCTCAATATGGAAACCACTAGTCCAGTCTGTGTCTGTCATTTTATTAGTTAATTAGCTGTGCTACCTGTCTAAGGCCGGTTGAAATCTAAGTAATCAACGTACACCACAGCATTAACATTTGCAGTTCACCATATATTGGAATGTACTTTGAAGTGCATGTAGTAATAAAATACATTGCATTTGTCATTCCAACATCTGGTGCTTCACAGACATTAGTAGTAATAAAATGCATTACTACAAATGTTTGTATTGCGCCATAGATTGGAATGACAAATGCAATGCATTTTATTACTAGAAATGTTTGTGAAGCACCATCTGTTGGAATGACAAGCAGATAAACACAGAAATACATAAACACATAGACATAAGGTGCATGCATGCAAAATGTATCACAGTTGCTGATGCTTGTGCTGCTCTTGTAATATACTGAATGTTGGCCTTGATGAAGTAAGAAAGCTCTCACAGGAAAATATCTGCTGTTGGAGTTTCTCAGTGTCCATTCATCAATTCATTTTTAAAGCTCATTTTGTCCTGGTTAGGACTTTAGGGACTTGTAACCTAATCCAGCAATCAGAACCAGTTTGCAGTGTGCTAGTTAATAACTGGTATCAAGCACATGTGCTTAGGGGACATCCTCAGGTCTCTGAAAGCTAAGCAATACCAACCCGAGTCAAGAGGTGGTGTTGTCAAGTAGCAGTCTCAAGACAAAGCTTGATCTGCATGCATTCTTTGTCTTTTGTATCAATTTTTATTCAGAAAAAGGCAGAAGATATGTGTGTCTTTGAACCCACCTTTCCCGACACTGGTATAAGGGGCTGGGAAACCATAAGTTCTCCAGATTGGTGAACATAATATTGCCACGTGTAATGCACAAAGTCCTAGAACTTTCTGGTCAGATCTCATATATACAGTATATGCTATGCATTTCATATTTAATTCTGTACCTGAAACATGTAAAGTGCTGCTAAACACCAAGGCTACCAGGGCTGGTGTGTGCTGTTGGGTCATCAGCTCATGAGTTCAATTTCTTGTGTGCAGTGCTGAAGCTTCTAAAGATGGCCGTGGGAATGAGAGCCCTGCTGGACACTGTTATCCAGGCGCTGCCACAGGTAATCTCCACTTTTATTTGCTTTCAGTTGTTCCCACTGTAAAGGTTTTCATGGTCAGTGACTAAATTAAATTGATTAAGCTGGCAATATGGAAAAGAAGGCCAATATTAAACTAGCGATGTCAAGAAAATGGAGGGGCAGTTGCAATGGGAGGGGCACATAAAACGATGATTGTCATCTCCAGCCCAACAGCGGATGGCAGCAAGACCTTCAGGTGTGATATACTGTCACACATTTTTATGCTGTGGGTGATCTATCTATCTTTCAATCTATCATATAACATCTTTCATTTCTATCTGTCTATCCATCCATCCATCCATTATCCAACGCGCTATATCCTAACTACAGGGTCACGGGGGTCTGCTGGCCAACACAGGGTGCAAAGCAGGAAACAAACCCTGGGCAGGGCTCCAGCCCACCGCAGGGCACACACACACCCACACTCACACACCAAGCACACACTAGGGACAATTTAGAATTGCCAATGCACCTAACCTGCATGTCTTTGGACTGTAGGAGGAAACCGGAGTACCCGGAGTAAACCCACGCAGACACGGGGAGAACATGCAAACTCCACGCAGGGAGGACCTGGGAAGTGAACCCAGGTCTCCTAACTGCGAGGCAGCAGCACTACCACTGCGCCACCGTGCCACCCAGTTGTAATTGTAATTCTCTCTTTTAGCTCTTGTGAAGGACTTTGGGTTGCACTCCTTGTCTATGAGATGAATGTTGTTGTCCTTAACTTCTGACTCATTTGCGCGCTTTAGAGGAGTCACGTCAAAGTCAGTGTGCCGTTTTCTGTCTGTGCAGGTTGGAAATTTGGGGCTGCTCTTCATGCTTCTGTTTTTCATCTTTGCTGCCTTGGGAGTGGAGCTGTTTGGTGATCTCGGTAAGTAGCAGGGATTTCAGAGAGCAGTCTTCTCAATCATCAGCATAATAGAACATATTACCATGTTACATTACCTAAAACAAACGTAGCTTTATTTAACAGTCACTGATTGGGATTTCTTTTTCTGTATTTTGGCTTCTGTTTGTTATCAAGAATGCAGTGAAGACCACCCTTGTGAAGGTCTGGGACGCCACGCTACATTTCGGAATTTCGGAATGGCTTTCCTTACCTTGTTCAGAGTGTCCACAGGAGACAACTGGAATGGCATCATGAAGGTTGCTGTCTTCACCGCTCATTTTCTGCCTACCTTTTTTCATTTTTGTGATGTGATGTTTTTATTTGGTAATCTTTGAAGTTGCAGATCCATTGTTATCTCTCTGAAAGAGCTGAAATTCCACACTCATAAGACCTGAAATAATAATTATGATATAAACTCTGGCCATTTTATTAGGACTGGAAGGATTATTTCCAGAACCTTCTTGAATGCTTCCCTTGAAGAATTCAGTCTGTTTTGACTGCCAGGTGGCAGCCTACCTAGTGCCAGATAAGGGTGCCTAAAATGTGGCCACTGAGTGTATGTCAACAATACCTTTCCATAAGAATACTCTTTATTTTATATGACAGACCTCACTATACGCTGAACTAGAAGATGGCAGTGGGTGGCGCTACATGTAGAACAGACTTGTCACGTAGAGACGGGGCATGCTGCCTTCCCTTAACTCTGTTGAAGGTGGCACGTCCCACTGTAAAGGTCACACTAGAAAAGTGCATTTCTGTCACTTTACCAAATCTCTGTGGTTTGGTGGGCACACAAAGGCGTTGAACAGCAGTCACTGGGTACCAGTTGTGCCCTGAATGTCAGCACTTTAAGAGCTCCTTACATCTGAGGGCCATTGCAGCAGAGAGCTCTCAGACTGGAAGGACATGAGAGATATAAAGGAGCAGATGTATCAGTGCTGTCATGGTCTGTGGCCACTAAGAGAGCAGTTTTAGCAGTAACACAAATTGAACCGTTCAGAGTATTCAATGCGAGAAGCATGTGTGCATGAAAGGCATTCCAAACCTGTGTTCATTTTCTTCTTTCTAGGACACACTGAGGGACTGTGCCCAAGATATGGGCACCTGCTACAACACAGTGGTGTCGCCCATCTACTTTGTTTCCTTCGTGCTCACAGCTCAGTTTGTGCTGGTGAACGTGGTGATCGCAGTGCTCATGAAGCACCTGGAGGAGAGCAACAAGGAGGCCAAGGAGGAGGCCGAGATGGAGGCTGAGCTGGAGATGGAACTGCGCAACATCAACAGCCCGTCTCCCCTAGCTGAGGGGCTGCCTTGGCCAGGCGGAGTGGGAGACATTAGAGACAGGCCAGATAGTCCAGGAGGGCCCTCTGACTCCAGCCAGGTCAAACTGGACTCACCGCTGTCGCTAGATGCCCCACTGGTAAGTTCGTTGACCAGCAGCAGATGGTAGGCATGGAATTAAAATTTCTCAGTGTGAAAAGCAGGAAGGAACGGATGACCGTGGTCGATGCACTACATGGGGAGAGGTGTTACAACCTTTGGAATAATGTGTGACTGACAGACATCGCAGACAATGCTTTGTGTGTCCCACTTCACAGAAACTCAAGAAAATTATAAATATTGTGACTAATCACAACCCCTCCCAAACATACACAAGAACTTCTGGCTTGGACAGTAAGTGAGCTGCTGCTGTCTGATACCAGGCTTGTAGGCGGAAGTAAGATGGACCAGATTGTTGTCAGACCGGCCCCGTTGTGCCACAGGTTTACGTTTAAAGGCATTAAGATTTGACTGGAACACGTCCAGCTTGTTATGTCCACAAATGGAACATGCTAATAGAAGTTTGTTTCTTCCAAAATTCCCCTGGTTGAAGTCACCAGTGTTCCTGTGTCAGAATGATTCATCATTAAAGTGTTGGTAACAGAGTGAATCATTTCTGTTGATGAGTTACTAAATAGTACTAAGAATGATGCAACTTACCTCCCTAGGTGGTAACATGGACAAATATGGTCAGCATTTCAATGTCTGGATTGCTCATTTTAGATTTAATTGTAATGTGCTCGCGTTTACACCGCTGCTTATTCACATACAGTAGATGTCCTGATTGTATCAGATAAAACACATCCAGCATTAAAATAGCTTCTGAAATAATACGTTTAAGCCAGTTGTCCACAATTCCCAAAATGCCGCAGTACCTGAGCTCGCCATGACTCACAATGAAATGTGACAGTTCATCCAACTTTTTTTTTAGAAGCGATCAAACATTCCTCACTGTATGGAGACAGTGCAGATCTAAAACCTTTCCACCTTACCTAAATGCTTGCTTTGGATTTTCGCCCTTCCCATCCTCTGATGACCTGCTTCTCTGATAAGGTGTAAGAGAGCTCCTTAGGTGGTAGTGATGGTAGACGGACACTAACTCAACCAAAAGATGGTACTCAGTAAACGAGAAAAATGGCGTTGCAATTATACGCCGTAAAATTTCACATTTAACCAATTTGAAGCTCATAATCCTCATGGTTCAAACCCCCACAATCCTATGTGATACATGTACCCAAAAACCAAAGAGAAGGCAGGAAAAATAAAAAACGTTTAAAAGTTAGGGCCGTGTCCTGTGGCTAAATGACACGATGGGTGACAAGGCCAGCCCAATGATCACCTCCTCTTCCAACTTGCAGATTCAGGACCCTTTCTGCTAAGTCCTTCTGGTTCTGACCTTCTGCTCTCATACTTTTAACCTCAGATCTCAGTCTCAGTCTCTAATTTTGGCTTTGTCAGTTTGTCGATTAGAGTGATCCCAACATCGAGACTCATAATTTGTTCTTTAATGTCCCAGCGAGTCATTTTATCCCTTTCGAAGTCCATTATTCCAAAATCTGATGTACTGCATTCACCACAAACTGTCATCGGTTTCCTCACCTGATGAAAGGGTAACATGGGCTCTGGGCAGCACTTTAGAGAGCTAAACTGGTGTGTGAGGCCACCGATTTCTACTTCAGCCCTTCCTGTTGCATCGGTCTCAGAAAACAGAACCTGTTAGCTTAACACTACTTGTTGCTTTATTTAGGCAAGTAGAAGGAGTTGCTGCCCTCGTATTGTGGTAAGCGGGGTGTGACTTGTAAGGGCCCGGCTTTCTCTGTGGCTCTCATTCTGTCTATTTGTTGTTTTTGTAATTTATTTGTTTCTTCTTTCCTGTCACTCTCTCTCTTTCTCTCTCTGTCATTCATTTTCCCTCCCTCCATCTCTCCTCTCCTTTTTATATCTGTTCTTCACCACCTATTTATCCCTTCCCTTTCCATTGACACTCTCTCTCTGTTCTTTTTCTCTCTCCATGCTTCATATCCTCTCCTTCTCCCTCCGCTCAACCCTTGCTTATTATTTCTCTTTCTTCACCCTGGCATTTTGTATCTGTTGATACTTCTCTTTCTTCATACCCTATTTCCTCCTCATCCCTGATTACTTCTTTCTCATTACTCTCTGTTGTGCTTTCATCCTTCCTTTTTTGTGTAACTCTTTTTTGCCCCCATTCTCTTTCACTTTTTTCCTTTCCCTGGCTTCACTTGCTCACCACCTACTCCTCTGTCACCACTTTACTTCTTTCTCTTTTTTGATCTTTCACTTCACGCCAATTGTTTACTGCCCTCCCCTCTCACACTTGCTATCTTCCTTCCTTGCTATCCACCTTCTTCCCAATGACTTCTCTGTCCTTCGCTCTTTTTCTCTCTCACTTCTCTCCTTGCATGCCGGCCTATGCCATTCCCAGGCAAGACATTTACTTGACACCATCTCCCTACTGATCCAGGGCTCGTTGGAAGGAGAGCTCACCCTCATGGACAACCTCTCGGACTCGGTGTGCCATCACTACGCCCTTCCGAAGTCTGGCAAGTGCGCCACCGAGAAGCAGGTTAATATTTCCACTGGCCCTTCTCCCCAGGCGTTTTTGTGAATGTTTCTCCTTGTCAGTGAAGTGGAGGTACTGGGGCAAGCAGCTGTAAAGACAAAGGTTTGGATGGCTGCTGAGTGAGATTAGATTTGTGGGGACCCTTGTATGGTTAAGTGAATGACAAACGCAGGAGTTATAGGCATGTATTGGCCAGCATCACATCATGGAAAAATCTGGCACTCAGGAGGCTTAAAGTTAAGGAGAAGGTCAGACAGCTGTGTGGCAGGCAGACATGACAACCTCGTGACTTCAAAGCTGAAGTCCTGGAGTGTGCTGATTGGAGGGAAGGGGTCAGTCAGCTGAGGGGTTTAGATGAGCAAACACCAAGCCAATGAGAAGTGCCGTAACTTCTCATCACCTTCTAAACCAAGCACATGATGTGCAGAGAAGATAACCACAAGTTCTTCCAAGGTTGCTACCCTCTTATACTGTAAGTTGGGATTTAAAGAAATACCATCTTTGTGACCCCCTCCGGTTTTAGAGTTGCTCATCTCCCTGTTCCAATCTCTAAAGTTCAGGCCTTGAATGGTTTTCTTATATATATTGGTGTCCTGTTGCTCACTACTGGCCATGCTATTCACCCCATGAGCCCCCAAGATGGAGAGCTCCACTCAATGTCTGTAGTGCTGGCACCATTCACTCATGAAATTTTGTGAAGCATCTTTTCTTATTTAGTGGAGTGAACAAGTCCAAAGGGTGCCAATCAGTATGTCTGGGGCAACATTTCTTATAAAAAATTATTTGGCCAATGACACGATCTGTGATGCCGCCAGTTAAAATGATCACAAAAGTGCAGATAATTATTAACTTACCCTCAAACATGGCCATGGCCTTCAAAAGGAGATTCTTTAATTGTTGCATAAAAGATTTCCCTTTGGACAGTTTTCTTTCCAAATGAGCATAGTCTTTAAAAATTAACATATTCCTTAGGTTTCTTAGATAGGGTCAATCTTTTGAACTTACTAAAGGGTGCCCTTTGGAGAATTTGTAATTAAAAAAGACGTAGTGATGAATCCCTTCAGTTACCCAGTGGGTGAGCGTGGGGGTATCTCTTTAAGACAATTTAAGATATGAATGGAAGTGACCCTGAAAGTAAAGATCAAAATGGGTTTGATCTTAAAGGAAAGTTCTATATTTTAAAGTCAAATTTATTTCTTCACAGTCATGGTATATATTAATGGAAGCTGTGTTCTAAAATGAAGCATATTTTATGAATTTTAAAAAATAACTAACCCACCCTTGTGTTCTCTAGTGGAGCTTTATGGCTACCTGGGTCCCATTCTGAACAAAAGCCTTAAAACTTGAATCTGAATGAGTTCATTTTGAAGTTGCTAAAGTTTCAATTCAAGAAAATGTGCCTTCTGTACTTCTGAGGAATGCTTAAACTGGAAATTATATATTTTATCACAGATTCTTGGTACTAAAAAGGAAAAAAGGCAAAGCGCGCAATAGAGTAGACTGAAGCGCCACAATCCAGTTCTCGTATTTTATAACACATGATGAGTGGCTAAGACTGAAGCAAAAAGAAGCGAGGACAACATCTTTGAGTGAGTAAACTCATTGGCACACACTGATAGATAGATAGATAGATAGATAGATAGATAGATAGATAGATAGATAGATAGATAGATAGATAGATACTTTATTAATCCCAATGGGAAATTCACATACTCCAGCAGCAGCATACTGATAAAAAACAATATTAAATTAAAGAGTGACAACAATGCAGGTATAACAGACAATAACCTTGCATCATGTTAACGTTTTCCCACCTCGGCTAGAACTGAAGAGTCTCATAGTGTGGGGTCTCCTCACTCTGTCAGTGGAGCAGGACGGTGACAGCAGTCTTTCAGTGAAGCTGCTCCTCTGTCTGGAGATGATCCTGTTCAGTGGATGCTGTGGATTCTCCATGATTGACAGGAGTCTGCTCAGCGCCCGTCGCTCTGCCACGGATGTCAAACTGTCCAGCTCCGTGCCTACAATAGAGCCTGCCTTCCTCACCAGTTTGTCCAGGCGTGAGGCGTCCTTCTTTATGCTGCCTCCCCAGCACACCACCGCGTAGAAGAGGGCGCTCACCACAACCGTCTGATAGAAGAACATCTGCAGCATCTTATTGCAGATGTTGAAGGACGCCAGCCTTCTAAGGATGTATAGTCGGCTCTGTCCTCTCTTACACAGAGCATCAGTATTGGCAGTCCAGTCCAGTTTATCATCCAGCTGCACTCCCAGATATTTATATGTCTGCACCCTCTGCACAGTCATCTCTGATGATCACAGGGTCCATGGGGGCCTGGATCTCCTAAAATCCACCACCAGCTCCTTGGTTTTGCTGGTGTTCAGTTGTAGGTGGTCAGATGCCAATCAATCTGTGTTGCTGGGATGGGCTTCAGCTCCCCCACGACGCTGCCCTGCATAAGTGGGTTAGAATACACCAGTAACGTCTGTTTAGTTCTTGTCATTTTATTCCATGCCATGCCCGTGCTCAATATTATGTCTCACCAAAGCACATGCCTGCATTATCATTCTAGCAGCAGGTAATATCTTTGCTAAATAATGAAATAAGCTTCTGTACAGTAAATGAAGAAGATAAGTGATCATAAATGTGACTTTTTCAGTGACTTGTCTAGTTGTGTACAGAACAGAAACAGCAATTCACATCTGAGCGCCAACATTTAAAGTCAGTAACGGCCCTTGGCAATGACTTTCTGAGGTGAATCTACATGCCTGGCCATAAACGTTCCACAAAGGAAGACGAGCAGCAAAGTAAAGCGGGCAGATATTCTCCTTTTAAAATGACTGAATCGCACCTCAGTGTTTTGCTTTTTGCTTTTTTCTTCTTTAAATGATACACTGATTTGCAATATGTGTGCATTCTCAGTACCCAGATTAATACTCGATAACATTTCTGGCTTTAAAATATCTTCAATGGGACTATGATACCTTTAAGCTCCATTATAAAATGCAAGAGCAGGTTAGTTACTTTTTTTTTAATTTATAAAAAAAATCCTTCTCTTTAGAATGCATTTTCATGTGGAAAATGTATATATACCATGATTATGAAGAAATAACTTCAAGTTACTTACCCTTTAAAAGTTAAACACTTCCTGAAGAGGGTGTTCTTTGGAACATCTATGCTTAAAGTCAATCTAGTCTTGAAACGTGGAGTGGCGCCTTCAGTTTCTTGGTGTGTTGGGGTCGGGGCGGGGGGCTGCTTGTTTAGACAATTCAAAATGGAGATCAAAAAGGAAGCAGTTCTTGAGTGGCTCTGCCAATTGTAATTAAAAGGGGCTTTGATGCTGGAAAATCAAATACATGTAATTCATTGAGTTTGCAGAAAGGTTGGGGAAGACCCCTTTAGAGAATTTAGAGTCAAAATGGGTGTGGTCTCCTAAAAATGAAGGGGATACAAGGTGTGTGAGGCCTTGGAAAATGTAATGACTCCCTAACTTTCCAGGATGGCGGAGAGGATCCCACTTTAGTCACTTTAAGATCCAAATGGGTGGGGTCTTCAAAAATGAAGTTTGCTGAAGGGGGTGTCCTTTGGATGATTTGTGATCAAAATGAATGTGGTCTTCAAAAACCAAAAGGGTCCTTCCATGAAGGCAAAGTAAGATCAACACAAGTGAGATGTGAAGTTTTCTGGGGCAGGGGGGAGCGCTGACAACACTCTCTCAGGAGTGGATGACAACAGCATACCACCACCCTCTGGGCACAGGGCAGCTTGAGCCCACCTAAAGTTCATGCTGTCCTTGGGCTCACTTCCTTTTGTGTTTTAGGCTGAACAGCCCAAGATCCGGAGGAGGTGGACACTAGGCTCTTATAATTTGGTGTTAAACTCTTCTGTCTTCTGTTCTTTTTTTTTCTCTTGCTTGAATGCTGTGTTTCTCACGCTTGGCTCGTCTTTCCCTGTTTAGATCCCTCTAGCTGAGATGGAGGCTCTGTCTCTGACGTCTGACATTGTGTCGGAGAAATCGTGGTCCTTAGCTCTGACGGACGACTCTATGCCTGACGATATTAACACTCTCTTACTAAATACTCTGGAGAGCAATGTACTTGAAGTAGACAAACCTGTGTTTTTAAGCTCCCTGCTGGGACTCGAAATGCTCCTCGGCTTCCTCCCTGTCTTGAAACTAAAACCACTAGGATGAAAAAAATGCTCCTTTCAAATCTTTAAATTGCAAAAAAAGATTGCTTTCTGTCCAAATAGTTGGGCCAGACTTGGCAGATGATAACTATGGAGGATTATTTTGGACAAATAAACGTGGCACTAAATGAACAATGACAGCATGACATTTGAGTATAAACAATTCACAAAATATGTGTCACAAAATATGTTTTTGTTGCTTATTTCTTTAGGCATTTATGTAATTATTTCATCATTTATTTACACTGCTCTCAACATGAAATAAGCCCTGAACTGAAACACCGTCACTTACACTCGTGAATGTTGAGAGGGCGGGCTCTAGCAAATCCTGTTCTCTGATTGGTCAGTCGTGCACAGACTGGACCACCGCACTTTGCTTGACTTGGGGATCCCGTGGCTCATGCACAGGCTCAAAGTCGCAACTGGGCGTTTCGGATACGAGTGCAAGGAAGAGTTACCTACAATGACTCTGTGAAGAGGCGATTTGAAATTCATCATTAGGAGTTTACATCAGCTGGGGCTGTGGCACTTGATGGCCAAAGGTTTACGTCTGCTCTACCGACAATTCACCAACCAAAAACAAAAATACAGAAGTCGACAGAACGCAGCTTTGACGAGTGAAAGTGACAGGATTCATTTCAGGGCTTATTTCATGTTGACTGTGTGTCACTAAAATAAATAAATGAAGAAGTATGCTAGGAGATCTCTTACATCTGGTAACTGTTCATATATTTTGGATCAATGATTGCAATCTTATACTCGTTTTGGGGGATTTGGGGTCCCTGAATTCATTTTTTCTGTTCACTTTTTCATATTCCAATCTGTTGTTATTGTTGGGCCGTTTTGACCATCATGTAGGGTTGCGTATCATTTTTGGCGCCCATCATTAGGGCAGGCGTACTTGTCATGGAAGTGTTATTGAAGGTTATGACCTTGATTTCACTGTGATGGAATAAAAGGACAATCCTTCTGTATCTCTCCATCTGAGTTGAGGATAAACCCCTTCATGAATCGCATCTCAGAAAAACTTTGGTCTTGATTGTCGCCCAGCTTTCCTTCATTAACCGAAGTCCTGACTCTCTGTGGTCATTAAGGATCCCTGGGCATCTTTAGAAAATGTCCTGGCTAAATTGCCTACAATGGCGTCATCCATTCTGGCCCCCTAATCACCCCGGTCACTAATTGGCTAACTGTCTGTCACCCCTTCACCACCTAATAGCGAATGTGTGGTGTGTGCACTGACACAAAAACGGCTGCCATCATATCATCCAGGTGGGTGCCACACATGAGTGGTGGTTGATGTGGCTCCCCTGTGCCTGTGTAAAGCACTTTGAGTAGTGAGAAAAGCATTGTATACAGTAAATATAGATTATTATTAAATAATAATTATTAGTCTTTTTTTGTACATTCTTCTCCCAGTCACTCTCAAATTCCATCTGCTTTTCAGTTATAACAAAGTATTAGATACATAAACAAGCCGCCAAAAATATATTTTGTGACACATTAATCATTTATACTCATATTTCATGTAGTTATTTATTTATTGTTACATTTCACAGTACCTTTATTTATTTGCATATTTACTTATTGTTTGCTGTACGGTTAGTCAGAAATTTTCCTCCATAGACGAGACTTCTTAAAATTTGCCTCTTATTTCCTTGGCAGTGTGGATGTGCCCTGGCTGCTCTGAAGGTGGCGTTCTCCTCTGCCACTCCCTTTCTCTGGGCACAGTCCGTCAGCCCCCCATGCACACGGGGCTTCAATCTAAGAATGTCTGATTGGCACAAGCAGAATGTGGAAGCCTGTGTATTTCGAGCCCTGGCTTGGCATTTAGCCATTCACACCTCTCTTTCTGTCTCTCTCTCTCTCTTTCTCTCTCTCCTTCCTGATATACACACATTCCCCCATTCGCGGCCTTGTGTGTATACTGTAGAGTAGATCCTCTCTCCCACCTCATAGCAGACACTGCTTCTCTTCAGACATCTCTGGATTCATTCTGTGTGCTCGGCCTCTCACCGCTACTCTCACGCCTAGTTCTCGTATCGAAAGCCTTCTCTTTTCGATCAGCTCTGCCTTCCATGGTTTGCATTGATGGATCATGTCAGGCGTTACGTGAGAGAAAGAAAAGGTTGAGGAAGAAATGTTTGACATCTTCTCCTTCTTTCAGCAGAACGTTTGAGATTTTTTGAAAGTTCTGGAAAGATGAACATTGGAAGTTCATCTTCCAGATTGAGGGAGCAGGTCATAAGCCTTGAAAATAACCCAACTTGCCTCATATGACGTCTGTTTCAGAATACTGACAACATGAGTAGCATGAGAGGCAGGTGGAGCATTTACACTGATTTTCAGTTGCTTGCACCCTAAACTACGTGACACGTGAAGGTTTCAAAATTCAGACAGTTCTGTCCCTTTTGGGTGTGTTCATTAGCACGTTGACTGCCACAGTGAAAACGGGTCCATTTATTCATGACGTCAATGTAAAAATCAGCGTATTATTTTAATACTAGCATAGCGAAACAAGTGGTACAATGGTAAATCCATCTGTTTCGATCACGTCGTGCATTTATGAACCTCCGTTCACCAGATACGTCTTACATCCTTCTTCCTTTGTACATCTTGTTGCCTTTTTTTGCCAGCCATGTCTGCCCCATTGTTGGACGTATGCCACACAGTTTACTACTGTATGACGGCCACTTGACTTTGTTTATTGGACATTCCTACCCTCTCGTGGATACAGAACGACATTACACTCGGGCCAGGGCACGGATGCCAGACGGATGGACGCCTTATCGTTTTTTTTTATAAAGAGCAACACTGATTAAATGCATTTTGTTATTGATCCAAACTCACAATAAAACATTATTGTCTGTAAAATAAAATCCATTTGAGTTATCCCGTAGTTGGCACATGGAATAGAAAATTCTTTGTGCTAGTGATGGCTGATTCATGAACGATTCATTGTTTTTGAGCGACTCTTTTCATTGAATCGTGGGAAATGATTTGCGAGTTCGATCCAAGCGATTCACTAGAGCTCAGCGTGATTGCGCCGGTTTGATCTCGTCTTTAGTCGCAGGGGTGGCTCTGTGTTCATGGGAGCTGCCAACTAATCCATGTTCATCTAGAAGTATAAAGCACAGAATGCAGCATTGAGGAATAAGGAATGTGGGTGTGTTGGAGCTCACAAACAGAAGAGAAGCTCGTCAGTCCAGCGTCTCGCGTTTTATGTACCACAACAGAATTGGGAAAAAGAAAAAAAAGGTCGAGACTGCGTCTGAACTCGAACCACCTGTTAACCCTTCATACAGCACCGGCTCCATCAGGCAGCACGCTATTGGTTGTCAGCCTGACTGTGCTGAAAAGATGGCACACGGCTGTTAAATTTGTCGTGCCCAACATTGACATGGTCTGGCGCCAAGATCAGCAGCTTCAGTCAGTAACTCTGACATACTCAACGACTGGAGGTCACCTAACGTGACGTCAGCTTTACCCACAAATATTTAGTCCTACAACCACAAAGACGATTTACAATGTAACTCTTAGGTTGCATCCGACTATAGATGGCCTGGTATGAGTTTGCTCAGATTTAGCAGTCAACGTGTTAATGGCTCTATAGGCCAGTTCAGAGCCATCTGCAGACCTGCATGCATAAAGCAGCACTGCCCCCTACTGTCAGATCAGCAGTCACCTTCTTCTGAGAGTTTGGAATCAAGTGCACTGAATTCAGCGAGTGTTTTGAGTTAATGGCTACACCCTAAACCATGCTAGCAGCACCTGGCGTTAAGTGAGAGTTGGTGAAAAACAAATTCTGTTTTCAATTTCGTATGTATTCAAAAAAATTAAGAAACACAAAGCAATAATGGGGGGCGGGGTGGGGAGAAAGCTTGACTTTCTATCCCCCTTCAACTGGAGAACACTCAACCGTGCAGCTTTAGATGGATTCATCAGGCGTTACTTTCAAGGAGTAACCAAACATTCAGTGCAAGCAAACATCCAAAGAAAATTATGAATAGCGCACCAGTCAGGTCATGCCATTGCTGGTCATTAGCTAAAAAGGGAAAAATGAACGCAAGGTTGGCCTCAGCTTTCAGGAGGCTCGGTTCAGTTAATATGAGACCTGACCCCGTACTAGATGAGCTGGCAGCAATGCCATGGCTTCCCATAGCTTCTCTTCACTTGGATAAAGTCAGGCATCATAAAGCAGGACCGTAATAAAAGTGACCTTCTCAGTGCTCTCTTCAGTCCGTCACACACTCACATCTTGGTGAGGTAGAAAACAGAAGGGTGACGGCTGGTCCAAGTGTAAATGGGGCTTAGCACTGGTAAAGATAAACTTTGACTGGAGTAGGCAGATGATCAGGCCTTTCTCGACTTCTGCTTTAGGGTGTTGAGCTGCCCTATTTCGACATTGACACCAAAGCCTGAAGAGCTGTGGTCCATGGGGTCAGGAAGACTCACAAATCAAGCAGAAGAGCGTGTCCAGGCCATGAGAGATCAATCCAGTGAAGGGAGGGCATGAGACATCAATGAGACCAATTAAGAAATTACATAATAAAAAAAAAAAAAACCCCAGTAGAAACCCTTGTGCACATGTGTAGTAGACATGTTCAGGATGTCCCATCACTGTTTGCTCTTTGTCGCTGTCCGCTGGTCTGTTCCTGCCGTGTGATTACCACGCTTCCCAGTGCCTGTCTCAGTTCTTTTGCATGTGTCATCGTTCTTCTGGTACAAGTGTCCTCACTGCAGATGTGGGAATCTCTGTGATCACTAAGAGCTGTTGGTGTTTTCTCCACAGGGGGAATTGCGAGCCGAACATAACAATCCCAGTGCCATACTGGCCGATAACCTCCTGTCTGTCAGGAAGCCCTCTGTGGGCCGGACGCACTCTCTGCCCAATGACAGCTACATGTTTCATCCACTGAACCCAGCAGGATCCACTGGGCCCTCCCGAGGGGCTATCTCACCTCAGAAGGGTCAGTCAGGTATATCTTAGATGATCTTACTTTGTGACTTTTTGGTGCCTCACTGCCACAGGGAGCCCAATTTGATGCCCAACCCTGTAACAGTCAATGTAAAGTTTGCATGTTCTTCCAATGCCCATGGCATTTTCACTCCAGATAATCCAGTGTTTGCTCCCACGTCCCATAGACATGTGTGTGTTAGTGTGAGTAAGAGTGGTGTCATAGGTGAGAGTGCCATGTGAGGGT
Organism: Polypterus senegalus; assembly: GCF_016835505.1. Lineage (NCBI taxonomy): Eukaryota > Metazoa > Chordata > Cladistia > Polypteriformes > Polypteridae > Polypterus > Polypterus senegalus. The sequence goes on from NC_053170.1 coordinate 93,075,137, forward strand.
CTGGTGGTATATGTTAGGTTAATGGCCCCTCTGTGAGTGAGAGTGGGTACATGAGTAAGTATACCATGTGTGTTGGTGACCCTGCACAGAAAAGGTGCGGGCTGACGCAGAGAAAGAACAGCTGACATCACCAGCTGTGTTCATAGAGTTGGGGTCTACTTGGCTGACTAAAGGAGCCCTCCTGCTAAATCAAGCTGCAAGAAACTCCCTATTGAGCCAGACATTGCCGTTCACCACCATGCAAATCTTTCAACTGAGATGCTTCCTAGTGTGTGTCCATGACAGTTCACTTGGTGAAGAGGATGGGATTAACACTGTGGATGGGTAGAGTGTAGCGGTGACGTGGAGCAGAAAAGGTGGGGGCTGACGCAGAGAGACAGGTCAGCTGATGTCACCAAGAAGCACTCCTCTCACCCTTCATACCTATGTGAGCTTTACATGGCCGACTGAAGGAGCTCTACTATTAGCTCACACATTAATGAGCTCCTTCTGAGAACCGCAAGGATTCGTTTATGGAGTGTGAGTGAACCAAACTCAGGAAACCTCTTCGGCATGTGAAACTTTCCTGTTCAATCAGAATCAAATATTGCAGTAAAATGGGCGCCGTGCAGTTAACGTCATCAACAACCAAGGGGAAGCAACGTGCAAAAATGTCAGACTTCAAAAGTGCCCCAAAGAATCTCTGCAAATTTCAAGGTAAGCCCCACATCAGACTAGCTGTCCTTGTTGATGGCGGCTCCAGAGAGTGGTGAAGCGTCTCTTAGGTATGCAGGTAAGGATCTCACTCTCCTCTGTAGACATAACCGTAAGAAAAATCTTAATTGACGGTGTCACGACAGAAAGATGCACAGACCATGAGAGCAGAAAAGGAGCGAGGCCTGAACCACAAGCAGTACAGGAGGAGGCTGTAAGACATGACAGGAAAAAAAAGGAAAAGGTGAATCCTCACTATCTGCGGATTCTGTTTTCATGGGTTTGCTTATCCACTATTACAAAAGAGCAGAGTACCCCATTTTGCTTATCCACTTATCCACTCTTATCCTGCCTATTTATGCTCATGCACAGCAGAAAAATGGGAGATGAAGCAATAAGGGGGCTGTGATGCCTGTAGATGCCCAGGGATGCATGCGTGCGACAGGATCATTGTGTGTCCACCTCGCACTGAGAGGCATGGGTAAGCCATGATGGGGGCCAAGGCTTGCAGTTGTTCCCCAGTTACTGTAACTGCGGGTCATAAGCTCACACTGATGACTTCTTACCTGAAGAAGGGGCCTGAGTTGCCTCGAAAGCTTGCATCTAATCTAATCGAATCTGTTTAGTTAACCAGTAATAGGTGTCATTTTGTTTGACCTCTCATGGCATCCATAATGGCTAACACGGTACAACACCCTACTACCATAGAGGAAGTAAAAGTCGTAACCAGGTTTCTGTAGGGCACCATTACCGAGCCTCGAGGGGTGAGAGCGGAGAGCCGGTGTGTCTGCCCAACCCTGTTTCTCTCCACTGGGCCTCCCCCTGAGCTGGAAACCTAACCCCATTTTCCCTTTAGGCTCAATGCTTCAGTATCTGTGTTTTCCATATACACAGGGTTTTCCAGGAACATAACTCCCACGGATAACGAGAATCACGTGAAGGTAGATAACACCACATCAAGACGCAGAGCTGACCGGTCCCTCGTGGTTGAGCTGTTATCAAATCACAAACATCTTAAACCAACTTCCAGAAAGGCTTGAAACTAAAACGATATCCCGGAATGTGCCGCATGTGTTTAGGGAGTTTTGTGATGATCTCTTTTAGTAAATGGCACTCTCTCCCAACTGGGTACTTGAATGTGACCATCTCTTTTGCAGGTTCCACCACATCAGTGCAATCCCAGCCAGCCGACACCAGCACCCACCTTTTGGCCGTCCCGTTGGACTTGTTCCGGCCCATCAGTCCCCACAGCAAGTCCGATTCAGAAAGCATCCCCAAGATCCCCCCACCAAGACGCCCCTCCAGTGCACACAGGATGCTGCGACGGCAGGTGAGTGGCTAACGACACTGGTGCTTGGTGTGTATTTAAGGAAGGAAGGAACCAACTGAGAACCTGTGAGGCATTTATTTCTTACACCACACACTCTCATGTCCTCCTGCGCAGTTGTGCATCTGGGCCTTCCCCATCTTCTTCTGTCCTGCTTAGATCCATGTTGCCCTCTGATCTCAAGACAGTAATGGACCCCATTTCATTCTGCAGAAATGCAACACGTGTCTTAAGAAAGCTGTTTTGTTTTGGCCATTTTTGTCTGAACCCAGAACTGAACTTTAGGAATGCCAGTACCTTGCAACACAAGTGAGCAGAATAACCGGTCTTAGTCGAGCTGATACAATGACGAAGGTTTCTCTAATAGCCAGTCAGCATTTATAATTAGGGGAAAAGCTACGGGAGGTGACCATTAAGGAATGGCTGCTCAAAATGGGGCTGTGTAGTCATGTGTGAGTAACAAACTAAAAAGCAGCCACTTGAAGCAGTAATAGTCATTAGGAACTCTAGTAGTATCTTGGATGAATTTTTAAATCGGTTTAATGGTATCTTGATAAAAAAGAGATCAACTGCTATCGAAAATATGCAAATTTCTGGGTGTGTGCAAACCTTTGACTGGTAATGCAAATGTGAACTACATAAGTAAGAGCGAGCTGTCATTCACTTTCATGAGAAAAGTAGAGAAAAGTGTATACCGCATACCCGCTGTAGTTGTCATGCCATGTCACTTTCTAACCCGTTTAGTCCAGACCAGGATCATGGGTAGGGGGTCTGGAGCCTAGCCCAGTTAGCATAGGGCGCAAGGCAGGAATAAACCCAGGGCAGGACAGGAAACACACACACACCACACACACCACACATGTAGTGTCACCGGTTCACCGAACCTGCATGTCTTTGGACTGTGGGAGGAAACCAGAGGAAAACCGCACAGACACGGGGAGAACATACAAACTCCACGCAGGGAGGTCCCAGGACACAAACCCTGGTCTCCTCACTGCCCCGCCATGCAGCCCTCTCATCGTAGTGTAGAGACTTTTAATGGAGTTGCCATTTTGGAGTACATGGGGAGGGTTGGTGTCAGGAAAGTCTTCTGGCCATAGTAAGAACCTATAAAACAACGACCTCACATATGGAAGAGGAAGAAGAAAAAGAAGAAGCTATCATCTACTGGGGAGCTTGGAAACCCTCCTAAAGGCTAAGCGGTTAATGACAAAGAGTCTTATAAATTGTCAAGTAGTCGTAGTTGGAGGATCACCGGTCCTCTTTCATTCTGTTCTTTGGTGCTTTGCCTTGGTTTGCTATCTGGAAGGCACTATATATGTACGAGAGTAAGTCCATTAATATTTACAATCTATTTTTAAAATGCCTTAGAATTAAATTTGAGACAGCATTGTCCCCTTGCCTTTCACTGCACGTAATGCCCCCAGCGGTCCTTGGGCTTATGCGCCACTGTGAGCTGTTTCAGGGCCCATCTTGCACAGCCTTTATGAAAGCCAAGCCTGCTGTGGATGGTCTCATATGCAGAACCAGGACTGGTCAGTTTGCCAGAGTCACGGAAAGGGCTTGCTCAGTGTTGTCATCGTTAGTGGACATGGATGGACGTCCTGCTCCTTCTTTGTGCTTAACACTTGTCCCACCGTTTTTGAACTTCTCACTGCAATTGTAAACACTCTGCCGTGGTAAAGCACTGTCTCCATATTGTGGAGAAAGCCTGCTATAGATCTTGACCCATAAAAAGTGAATCGGTACTCGCTGCTCTTCTTTGGTGCAAACAGAGGACAGAGAGGCCATGTTTAATCCTAGAAAACAAAAAGAGAGAGTAACTGAGTGAGGTGAAAACTTGACCACTGTAACCACAGACACGCCACCTGTGCACGGAGAAAACTGTACAGCCAACATAAACAAAATGATCACAAAAGTGTATCTAATTCTTAAGTTATCCTCATAAAATAAAGGGTACTCTACTGTCAGGCAGCACGGTGGCGCAGTGTGTAGCGCTGCTGCCTCGCAGTTAGGAGACCTGGGTTCGCTTCTCAGGTCCTCCCTGCATGGAGTTTGCATGTTCTCCCCGTGTCTGCGTGGGTTTCCTCCTACAGTCCAAAGACATGCAGGTTAGGTGCATTGCCGATCCTAAATTGTCCCAAGTGTATGTGCCCTGCGGTGGGCTGGCGCCCTGCCTTGCGTCTTTTCCAGCAGACCCCCGTGACCCTGTAGCTAGGATATAGCGGGTTGAGTAATGACTGACTGACTGACTGACTGACTACTGTCAAACATGCAAGGCCTGTCAGTGAAATGAAGGCTTCAAGTGCAAGAGACTGCATGCTGTGTTTTTTTTTTCCTCTTCTTTCCACAAGATGGCACCCAACTGTACAATAAAGGAAAAGAACAAAGCGTCGTGTCCATCAATATAAGGAGAAGCACAGCACATCAGGCCCACATTTAATAATAATAATAATAATAATAATAATACATTTTATTTATACAAGGCACCTTTCTGAGAGCCCAAGGACACCGAACAAACAAACAAACAATAAATAAATAAATAAAAGACATTATAAACAACTTAAAACATCAGAAAATACAGAAAATATAACAATTAAAACCAAACCAAGCCACTGTAATCATAAAGAAAAAGCCATTTTAAACAGATGCGTTTTAAGTTTACATTTGAAGGATGAATATGATTTGATATTTCTAAGCTCAGTAGGTAGCGAGTTCCAGAACGGCTGAATGCTCCGCTCCCCGTGAAGGTTAGACGGGCGAGAGGGACGGTCAGATGGATGGAAGAAGGGGATCTAAGGTTACAGGAGGGAATGGCAACATGAAGAAGATCAGACAGATATGGAGGGGCGAGGTTATGAATGGCCTTAAATGTTAACAGCGGAATTTTAAAATCAATTTGAAACTTAAATCAGGAGCCAATGAAGCTGCTGCAAGACCGGAGTGATATGGTGAATAGACGGGGTTCAAGTAATGACGTGAGCAGCAGAATTCTGTGCCAGCTGAAGCTTATGGAGAGATTTATTAGAGAGACCAAAGAGGAGTCCATAGATGAGAAGTAACAAGACTGTGAACAGGAATGGCAGTGGTATGGGGAGTGAGGGACGGCCGGATGCCATTAATATTACGTAGGTGGAAGTAAGCAGACCGGGTGATGTTATTAATGTGAGATTAGAAAGATAGAGTACTGTCGAGGATGACACCCAGACTCTTCACCTGAGGTGATGGGGAAACAACGGAGTTATCAACAGCAAGTGAAAGATTATCAGCTTTGGATAATGAGGATTTCAAGCCAATGAGGAGAACCTCAGTTTTGTCAATGTTTAATTTAAGAAAACCAGGATTTCATTTCAGCAATGCGGTCAATAAGTGAAGATGGTGGAAAAGAAGAGGTGGGTTTACTAGTAAGGTAGAGCTGGGTGTCATCAGTGTAACAGTGAAAATTAAAGTTGTATTTACAAAAGATATTGCCAAGGAGAAGGTAAATAATAAAAAGAAGACGCCCCAGGACAGAGCCCACCTGAAGTAACAGTGGTGGGTTGGGATGTGAAGGTTTTAAGCTGAATGAACTGAGTGTTGCCTGTCCTACCAGTCCACGTTGTAGACGAAGCCACAGGCAGCTCAGGCGTCCAGAGAACAAACCCGGTAAGTTTCAAACAAAATGGGGGTAAGGCTGAAGCTAAATGCATACACAGCCACGCAGAGATATCAGCAAAAATGGCAAACAAAAAAAAAAATACAATCAAAATCACCAGTCACAGCAAAACGCAATAGTCTAGTTACCAGCTAGCAGCGGCGACCAGTCCCGCCAGCGTCCACTCAAACTGGAAGTTACCATCTAAGACTCCGACTCCCAACATTTGGACTATTTAATAGCTAAACATTACCATTAAAGAGTATTAAGTGCTTAAAAATGCTTCAGTCAGTCAGTCATTGTCCAATCCACTATATCCTAACACAGGGTCACGGGGGTCTGCTGGAGCCAATCCCAGCCAACACAGGGCACAAGGCAGGAAACAAACCCCAGGCAGGACACCAGCCCACCGCAGTCAAAATGCTTCATTTCCTCCCAAATAAATCTTAATTTTCTAATTCCCTTTCTGGTGAAATAATTCTTCAGCTTGTGCTTGAAGCTTACATATAAGATATCGGTGTAAATATCACAATGCAGTGTGTATAAAGTTGAAAATCATTACCGTGTTAGCATTTATGACATTGTCAGTATTTAGAAATGTACATTATTAAAGAATTCTTTACAAAAGTGTCATTGCCAAAAAACAAAAAGAGACAAGATAGAATTATTTAGAAAAAGAGTAACAAGTAACAGACACGTCGCTTCTGCTCTCCTTAATTATCAGTGGCAGGTTGAGGGATCACACATATCACGACAGGCAAGCAGTATGCATGTTCTTCTTAGATCCAGTCAGGTTTTGATATTCAGAAACCTTTTAATAAATAATCTTTAACGTATATAGCGCCTTCCACACTGAATGCTGTCGCTAATGGCTACAGTGCAGTTGTGTCCATGTTTGTACAGAGCGAGCACAGGAAGGTGACAGGGCTTTACCATCACACCTTTCCATAAGTGAGCATCACTCCAGGGCACTTTACTAGTAATGTTTCTATATAAATAGCATAAAAAGTAATATTAGTCGTGTTATTTGTATGATAAACACAGGAGCTGTGCATGGGTGTGGTTGTGAGGGTGGCATGTCCAGTTTCTTTATGTTTTCCAGTTACTCTCTTCACAAAAAATAAACACCTAAACCTTCTCAAACCCAATTCAGGATGTTGGGGTGCCCGGTCTAGCAGTACTTTACATGTTCCCAGTCCACCCCAGAGCCCCGTCTCGCATCACATCCACACTCACTCATGCCTAACGTGTACGTTTTTTGGGGAATGTGCGTGGAAAACAGGGAGCCGAAAATGAAAACCCACTCAAGCACAGGGAGAGCATGCAAACTCCACAGACATAATGACCAGGAAAAGAATTATTATTATTATTATTATTATTATTATTATTATTAGTGGTTAGTGGTGAGTACAGTTATTAGTGGTGAGTACAGAACATCTGATAATCACTAATCTTATTATACTTACTGCCAGGATACAGAAAAGTCCCAACAAAGGCACTTGACACAAACGAGTTCCCTCTTTCAACAGTTTAAGCAGCTGATTCAGCCAGCAATGGAGACTGAAGTACCAGTGGATGTCTACTAATTTCTTTCTCTGAAGCAGGGATTTTGCTGCCACGTGTCGTTCGGGTGTCCTTTCTTATCAACTCTTTGTTTTCCTTCTCTTTTCTTTTTCTCTCGTCCCCACTCCTCCCCATCCAGCTAAGTCTCATTTGCCACAGCTCAGACCCGCCATACCTCCGTCACCACAGATACTCCTGCTTTTAACTTCCTGCCTTCCCTGCTATAGGAGGACTTCTGCAGACAGGGGGCGATATGTAACACTCTCACCATTAGTCATCATGGCCTTGTTGGTATTGCCATATGTTGGACACTTACTCACAATCATCTCCCACGTGAAATCACATTCACTTATGCCAAAGGCCTTTAAGAATATATCTGAATGCTCTTTTCAGCTGTTGATGGGTATTCAGACCAAGTGCATTGGCGCCAAGGCCGTTCTGTAGGACTTTCTTCGTGTGAAGCCGTTGCTCTAACAGGCCTGCAGCTCTGAAGCAGCGTCAGTGAGGACTGATTACCTTAAAGCAGCAGTTCTTAAGCTTTGTTGCTGCTGCGCCCCCTAGTGGGTATGTTTCAACTTTGATCTGTCCCTCTAATCCAGGGGTGTCCAGCTCCGGTCCTGGAGGGCCGCAGTGGCTGCAGGTTTTCATTCTACTCCTTTTCCTAATCAGTTATTAAATGACAGCCAAACAGAAATGAGACGTGAAACGAGCCAACAGATGACCAGCTAAATTGGGATTTCAGACTCCAACCAGTTTCTTAATGAGAAGCTGATTCTTGCTCTTAATTAAACTCGTTATTTAATTCCACGGCTTGTTGCTGCTCTCATTCGGCCACAGCAGACATTTCCAAAACTGTTGATTTTTCTGTTTTTTCTAAGAACTTCGTCAAAATGTTTTGGTGACCTGAGAGATCAACCTCACCGAGAACTTCACTTTTCTTTATTTTAAGATATTGTGTGATGGGCACAGGTGAGCTGCTCACATGGCGGCTTGTTTTGTGTCTCATTTTTGTTTGGCTGCTAATTAAGGAAAAAGAGACAACTAAGGGGCCTGAGGCAAGTTAATTAAAATGAAGGCAACAGAAGTTCATTAGCAGCCAGAACGGGTCACTAATGAAGAAGATGGTTAGAATGAAAACCTGCAGCCACTGCAGCCCTCCAGGACCGGAGTGCGACACCCCTGCTCTAATCTGTAAGTGCATCTCCCATCACAGATGAATAGTGTGCATAACCTTCCATCTTGAATTTTCAAACGAAAGAAGCCATTTTTTTTCTCATGAGCTGGGCCCCTCGATGAAAGTAATTGTGTTTTTTTTCCAATGGGCAGCATATGCTTCTCTCACTGGGAGCATTGGAAACTAGTTAAAGTGGGCTGTCCGACTATTTCTGAGTGAAAGTCAACATGGCTTTTTGTTGAGCAGCACGCACTTTTTAGGAAGAGTGAATTGAAGTGAATCTTCAAACCCCTTGACTTTCTGCACACTTTGTCATGTTACAGATCTGCTGTTAAACTGGCTGTGCTACCCATCTAAGACAGGAGGAAGTAAGTCTGAGTAATCACTGTAACGTTTGCAGTGCACCGCGTAGTACACACGTAGTGTCTCTGTCATATGCCATTTACTATGGGATTCCTAAAAGCAGTGTTAATGTGTGCAATGCACCATCTGTTGGAATGACAAGTGCAATGCTGTGAATGATTGAAATGACAGAGGCATGGCAAGTAAATGGACACACTGAGATTTATTCTTTCATTAGAGCGGATGGATAAATTGTCCATTTTTGCCCATCAATCAACACTCAATTGCCCATAATGACAAAGTGAAAAGCTGTTTTCATTAAGGTTTACAAATGTATTAAAAATCTCCAGTTCTCCTTGAGATGTTTCTAGAACTTGATTGGAGTCCACCTGTGGCAGATTGAATTGACTGGACGTCATTTAGAAAGGCATACTTGTATCTCAGTATGGAGGATCTACAATTCCAACTGCATGTTAGGACAAAAACCAAGCCATGAAGTCCAACGAACTTGCTGTAGACCTCTGTGATCAAACTGGGATCAGGGCAAGGGGATTAAAACCACGGCTAAAGATCTGAGTGTTCCCAGAAGCACAGTGGCCTCAAGAATGGTGACAGGGAAGACGTTTGGAACTACTGAGACACTTCCAAGAGTGGGCGGACCAACTAAACTTAGTAAATGGGCTTTGGTCAGGGAGGTGATCAAGAACCCAAATGTCATGAGCTTCAGAGTCTTCTGCTGAGATGGGAGAACTTGTCAGAAGGACAGCCGTCTCAGCAACAGTCCATCAATCAGGCGTTTATGGTAGAGTTGTTAACTCACACGTTGAGCTTGCCAATACAGCGCATTGCCGCACCCACCACATGACAAACCAAGTCAGGATCCCAGATTAGGACCCGAGTGCAGCCATGCAACGGATGACACCTCAGCACCACACTAGTTCAGATGGAATCGAACCAATGTGAGGCATTTTTATGGTGGCTGGAGTGCCAATTCTGTCACCAACCCCCAAGTTTTCCCTGCAGGTTGGCAAAGTAGAGTCACTTTTGGTGTTTACGGGATTCGAATCGGCAACCTTCCAATTACCAGTGCAGACCCCTAGCCTCAGAGCCACCACTCCGCCACTATCTGGTCAGATGAGTCATAAATTGAACTTTCTGAGTGGAATTCCAAGCGCTATGTCTGATGAAGATTATGCTCAGCTCATCACCCGTCTAATACCATCCTTACACTGAAGCTTGATGGTGGCAGCATCATGATATGGGGGTGCCTCTTAGCAGCAGGGTCAGAATTGAGGGAAGGACAAATGTAGCCAAATACAGAGAGGTCTATGAGGAAGACCTGCTCCAGAGTACATGAGAGCTCACATTTGAGCGACGTTTCTCCCTTCAGCACGACAAACATGCCAAGATAACACTAGAGAGGCTTCAGGACGAGTCTCAGCCCAACTGAACATCTGTGGAGAGACCTGAAGATGGCAGTTTACCAACACTTCCCATCCAGTCTGACCGATCTGGATAGGATCTACCAGGAAGAATGGGATAAACTGTCCAAATCCAGGTGTGCAAAGCTTGCAGAGACTTTCAAAAGATGACCTGAAGCTGCAATTGTCACCAAAGTGGCTACTACAATGCACTGTAAAAAGTATAACATTGCTGTTGTTCATTCAACGTAAATTTTGTCATTCAAGCAACTTAAGATTAGTCATTTAGTGTTGTAGCTTGAAATCTTTGGTTTCAGATCTCAATCAAAGTAAAAAAAATGTGTTTGTACCAAAGTAAGTTGTGATGGAGGGAATAAACTTAAAAATCTTATTTTAGTTAACCTAATATTTAGGTTGTTCGTGTGCTGTGTTTGAGGGGCCGTTTGTATTTTCTTCTGGTCGAACTTTCCAGCATGATGGCTTTCCAACTGCCAAAAAAGAAGAAGAACTTAAATAGATTTACTTCAGTATAAAACAAGGCCATTGCACCCAATCACTCTAAAATGATTTGCCTCAACTTAACAATTGTGGGATCAATAAGCTAAAAAGAATTATATTGGTTCAAATTGAAAATATTAAGTGTGAATTATTACCTTTGTAAGAACTGGAGACCAGAGGCGTGAAAGGTTTGGGGCAGCCATTAATGCGGTTTATTGAGGCATTTTCAAACAGTTGTTACACAACAGAGTCCAAAACAGAACTGCCTGCCTAAGCAAAGGCAGTGAGCTTTATAGCTCAGAGGGCGGAAATGATGTCGCCCTCTGGGCCGAACTGGAAGTGACATCACCCTTGGGGCCGGAACCGAAGTGACCTCATTCTTGGGGCCGGAACCGAGGTGGTGTGTCCTTCCTGGAAATGGCGGCTCCTGGTGGGATTTCCGGTAAGACCTGCAGAGAACTCAGAAAGAGCGCCAGCGCCCGCCCCTGGGCAGATGTATAAACAGTATTGTCTAAGCCCTTCAGCTGCTTCCCATGCACACGTGTGTGACAAGACTCCCCCCTCAGCCCAGACCCGTCGGGTCGGGCGACCTGCACCGAGAGGTCGTGGGCCCGGAGAGGGAATCGGCGTTGGCATGAAGGGACCCCTGTCGAGCGTATATTTGTACTGCTGCAGGTCAAGAAACCACCTCGTGACCCGCGGATTCGACTCCCTGTGAAGGGCCATCCACTTTAAACCATGATCCGTCACCAGAGTGAACACGCGACCCAAGAGGTAGTACCGCAGCTGCGCCACCGCCCATTTGATCGCCAGAGCCTCCTTCTCCACCGCCGCACCTGGTCTCCGTCCAACAGTTTCCGCTCAGGTACATAACGGGTGTTCAACACCGCACGCTTTGGCTCAACACGGCTCCCAAGCCTGTGTCCGGCGTCCGCCTGGAGGACAAAAGGGAGAGAGAAGTTAGGGAGATTAAGATAGGTGCTGAAGTCAGAGCCCTTTTAAGTCACTGAATGCAGCCCCGCTTTATCAGACCATACCACCGTATTAGGAGCTCTTTTCTTTGTCAAGTCGGTCAAGGGCGCGCTCTCGAGAACGAGGCACAAACCGGCGGTAGTACCCGCCAAACCGAGAAAGGATTGGATGGACGGGCCAGGCCATTATGGCTTGCAACTTGGAACACTGTGGCCTCACAGTACCCCGGCCCACTAGGTAGCCCAAATATTTGGCTTCTCTCAACCCGAAGTAACATTTCTTGGGGTTGATGCGAGGCTCTCCCAATGTCCGTAATACTGCTGTGACCTGCTGTATGTGCTCCTTCCAGGTGCTGGAATAGATGACAACGCCATCCAGATAGGCAGCACAGAACGAGTTATCGGAGCACTTTGTCCACCAGACGCTGAAAAGTCGCAGGCCCGTAACCCGAATGGAAGGCGATACTGCCAGTGTCCGCTAGGAGTGAACGCGGTTTTTCCTTCGGACTTAAAGGAACCTGCCAGTACCCCTTTGTCATGTCAAGTGTAGTCAAGAATTTGGCTGGTCCCAGTCTCGAGGAGGTCGCCCACGCGAGGCATGGGATAAGCATCAAATCGGAAACTTGGTTGAGCCGACGGAAGTCATTGCAAAACCTCCAACTGCCGCCAGGCTTAGCAATCAAGACGATGGGGCTGGACCAGGGACTACTACTTTCCTCGATCACTCCTAGTGCCAGCATTCGCTTGATTTCCAGTTCCACTTCTACTTTCTTTGCCTCCGGAGTCTGTAGGGTCGCCACGGACGATCACCCCGGTCAGTTATGTCGTGCGCAATCAGAGAGGTCCGACCTGGTTGTTCACTTACCACCTCTGGGACCGAGCGGATAGCTGCTTCGAGCTCCTGTCTCTGTCTGGGAGATAGCTGTTCCAAATTAAGGGCACTTACTTCGCAAGAGAGAGCAGGGCTGTGGGATCCCTCTCCTTCCACGGTTTCAGCAGGTTTACATGATATATTCGCCAGCTGGTCGGCGATTGGGCTGTTTCACCAAATAGTCACCAATCCCTTCCTCTCCTTAATTTCAGAGGGGCCTAGCCAATGTGCGAGCAGTTTAGAGTGTGAAGTAGGAACCAATACCATCGCGATCCCCGTTGGAACTCCCGGAGAGTCGTACACGGTCATACAGGCGGCCTGTGCTGATTGTGCCTCCTCGATATGACTTTTAGTATAGGTCTTATTACATCAAATCTATTGGGCGATATACTCCAAAATGTTAGTGGAGGGCTGTGCCTCCCCTTCCCAGCCCTCTTTAAAATATCTAATAAGCCCCGGGCTGTCTTCCGTATAGTAATTCAAAGGGAGAGAACCCGTAGAGGCTTGAGGACTTCCCGTAGGCAAAGAGGACAAGGGGAGGAGTTGGTCCCAATTCCTCCCATCCTTGCTGACTACCTTACGTAGCATTTGCTTGAGAGTTTGATTGAATCTCTCCACTAGCCCATCGGTTTGCGAGGTTTTAAATGCTTTATTTTCAGTAACTTGGCAGTCTCCTTGAACGCTTCCGAGGTGAAAGGCGCTCCTTGGTCCGTCAGGACTTTCTAGGAATGCCCACGTGAAAAGACTCCTACTAGTTCCCGTGCAATATTTTTAGTGGTAGCCGAGCAATGGAACGGCTTCAGGGAATCGGGTTGCATAATCCACGAGGACGAGTATATATTTATATCCTCGGCTGAGGGCTCCAGGGTCCTACTATATCCACCCCAATCCTGTCAAAGGGAACGCCAATAAGGGGAAGGGGAATCAGAGGAGCACGGTCCTTCCTAGGAATTTGCCGCAGTTGACACTCCGGCAGGAAATGCAAAAGCGCTAACCTCCTCATTAATCCCCGGCCAAAAAAAACGGAGCTTAATGCGCTCTAATGTTTTATCGGAGCCGAGATGGCCTCCAAGAAGGTGAGAGTGGGCTAACTCGCAAACCTGCCGCCGTAGGTCCGCTGGACTAGCAACAACTTCCGGACCTTCCCTCATGTTCAGCAACCCGATACAATAATTCATTATCCATGACAAAGTGAGGTCCCTGTGGCATGGGCAAATGCGTCGTTGGCGTTAACGAGAACCACTGCATTCTTTATGTGCTTCAGAGAGTCGCCATTCCACTGTTCTCTCTTGAAAGAAGCCGGAGCCGCTCTAAACTGAAAGTGCAACTCAGAGAGCGGGTCCGGGCTGACCTCAAGGGCGGAGAATCCTCCCTCGCTGCCGGGGCGCTAGTGGATGACGTAGTAGCCCGCGACGGTCCGGGAGTATCTTCGTCACTCTCTTGGCCTACCGCCCCACTCCCTGTCGGCTGATTACACGGTGTGGAAGCAGCTTGAGATGAGTCTTTATCATCTATAACGAGGCCAAAAGCTTTTCGGGGAATGCTTTCTAAACTACAGTTACTGTCAGACCAGTCCGCCCGAGGATTACGGAAACGGAGGATCCGGTGTACCGCCACGGTAAGCGCCAAGGGTTCCTCCGAGACATACGTAACACCGGGCGGTATTGTACGAGCGGATATCTCCGTATACATTTTAGACTGGTCTTTTCTTAATCCATTGTTGCGGTAGAACAAAACGGCGAGCAACGACAGACACGCTACTGCCGGAATCAAACAGCGCTGTTATCATATGTCCATTAATAAGAAGCTCTCCCGTATGTTTATCCGCCAGGGATTGCTAAGGGCACACAAACAACCCCGCCATTGTCCCCTATCGACAGGTCGCAAGCCAGACGGCCCGGCGACTTCGAACAGGCTCTGGATTGCGTGGAAGGGACTGCTTTGTAGGACATAACTCCCGGTAGTCCACAGAGCGGCTGTTCTGCCTCCCAGGTTTCACAGCCGGCCTCTGGGTTGCAAGAGCTGTAGCAGCTCGTCCATGGAATGGAATTTCCCCAGGCCGGCTGGGCAAATTCCTGGGGTATCGCTGTAGCAGCAAAAACAGGCCACTTGCTGCACTATTTGCAAGGGGTCAATCAAATGGCGTAGCCACTCACCCACCTGTTGCCAGAGAGCCATAGCCTGCTCTGACAGCCCTTTGTTGGGTTAAACTCCCAGTCTATTATATTCTTCACCTGCCGGCCTGGGGACAGCCCATCGCTAACAGGGACCTTGGTCCCGATGGGCAGCTCGGCTTTCCTACCCAGAAGAGCATACTGAGCCACTCGTGTTTTCCCCAGAAGCCAGCCCACGCCTGTGGGTCCCCTCTACCTTCTCCACGAGATGGGTTGGTAGCCCCGGTTATGCTCGTGGAGCAGAGCCTGCACCGCCCTTCCTGACCCTCCGCGCACTCCCTGCCCCAAACTCGGCCCCGTACTCACCCACCTGGTTCCTTGAAGTCCGTGTCCCGGTTCTTCGGGACACCATCCTGCCGACTACGCCACTGTAATAACTGCGTGAAAGGTTTGGGGCAGCCACCCGCTTAATGCGGTTTCCGGCTGCAAAGTTTGAGGCATTTTCAAACAGTTGTTTACACAACAGAGTCCAAAACAGAACTGCCTGCCTAAGCAAAGGCAGTGAGCTTTATAGCTCAGAGGGCGGAAATGATGTCGCCCTCTGGGCCGAACTGGAAGTGACATCACGGAACCGAGGTGGTGTGTCCTTCCTGGAAATGGCGGCTCCTGGTGGGATTTCCCGGTAAGACCTGCAGAGAACTCAGAAAGAGCGCCAGCGTACCCGCCCCTGGGCAGATGTATAAACAGTATTGTCTAAGCCCTTCAGCTGCTTCCCATGCACACGTGTGTGACACCTTACTTTTTTCAGTGTGTTCTGGATTAAGACTCTGGATGCTTTTGTGAATGAGAGATTTCAGTTTTTCATTTTTAATATATTTGCCAACCTTTCTGGAGACGTGTTTTCACTTTGGCATTGTGGGTTACTGAGTATAGAATTACGAGGAATCACAATCCTTTAAAATTGAATCCACAACACAATAAAAAAGTGCGGAGAGTGAAGGGGTCTGAAGACTTTCTGAGTCAACTGTATGCTGGCAATTGTCAAGTGAATTTGGATGTTCAGTAAGTTATCGCTGTTGATCGGCTTATTCCTTTACAAATGGGCAGTCATCAGTGCCTTTGACGCCCAGAGGTGCCCTCACGTGCCACCTGCGCATGCTCACTGCCTGATTGTCCAAAGATTTTTCTGCTTGTGCCCCTATCTTTTTATCATTCCCTCCACTTCTGCTTTATGCAACCAAAAAAATGACCTCCAAACACTGACCCTCCATTTTTTGGGCTGTGCATTTGCAGAAGAGTTTGGTCACAAAGCATCTGATTAGCTAGTGGGGTTACACAGTAAGATATTTGGGCTTTTGTTTTGCTTTGGTTTTTTTTGGTTGCTTTGTTTTGTATGCAGGCTGCCCAAATAACCAGTCAAGTGACCTATTAACCTTTCTAACTCTTTCCTGTCCATATTCCTCCACCTACCTCTCCCACACGACTGAATCCCCCTCCTCCTCCCATCACTCCCCTTTTTGCTCTCCATTCCCAATGTAGGTGGCGGTGACCAATGACTCCCTGGATACCCTCTACGGTGAAGCCAAGGAATCGGTTACTTCTGTGGAGAAGAACCAGCAGAGCGATCTTTCAGTCCTCGGACTCCCTGTGTCGGCGGGGCTCCAGCCCGCAGTACTGCTTGTTCCCGCAACTCCTGGAGCTTCTCCTAAAATGGGCCGCTCAAGCGTCCGGACCCAGAAGCAACCGCACAACCAATACAACATCTCCAAATACCCCAGCCCCCAGCCAGTCCGGAGGAGTCCCTTCAGCGAGCAGCTTTCCCAGGACCCTGCTGACCAGGAGGTCACACACATCATCACAGGGGGTCAATCTTCAGGCCTCCCTTCTTTAGACTCAATTAGGGGTCCTAGTACCTGCCTGAGAGACCTAAAAAAATACCACAGTGTGGACACCCAAGGCCGTCGCCTCTTGGTGGCCCGGCCTTCCTCGTGGCTGGACGATCCCCGGAGACACTCCATCGAGATCTGTTCCTCTGTGGAAAGTAGCCCACAGCGCAGCTCTGGATCCTCGGGGTTTGTTTCACGGGCGGAAAGCTTTCAGCAGCCTTCGCCGAGGCGGAAGAAAAAAATGAGCCCCCCTTGCATTTCCATAGACCCTCCCGAGTGCCAGGACCCACTGGTGCTGCCCAATTTTCACTCTGGCCTCTCCCCCTTACCCAGTAGAGACACCTGTCTTAGGAGACGCGCCCCCTCCTGCGATTCAAAGGACTCCTTGGACCTGGGAGGGGAGGCCTTGCTGCCAGAAGTCACGCAGATCTCCCCCAACCCAAAGCTCCTGACTCTTCATAGCTTCTCTTTTGAGAAGACAGATGCTGAACACTGAATTAGAAGGAAATGATTAATAATAATAACGACAATAATTCGAATATCATCAATAATAATCTCGATCGATCACCATCATCATCATCATCAGACAGACACTCTCCACATTTGCCAAAAAAAAAAAAATAAAGAAGCAGACTGTTTTTCTTCCATGAAACATAGGAGCTTACATCTTGTATCCTGGTTACTGGTGGAACACACACATCCAAAGAAAGCCAGCAGAACATCCGAGGATCTCCACCAGCCACCAGAACATAAAAAATAAAAGGCCAACCTCACC
The DNA here is from genome assembly GCF_016835505.1 of Polypterus senegalus. Classification (NCBI taxonomy): domain Eukaryota; kingdom Metazoa; phylum Chordata; class Cladistia; order Polypteriformes; family Polypteridae; genus Polypterus; species Polypterus senegalus. The sequence continues at coordinate 93,092,406 of NC_053170.1, forward strand.
CCGGGCCCACAGACTTCCAGGTCCTGGATGGGGACGTGTCCTGGGTGCACAGGGGAGCCAGGGGTGACAGGAGATACAAAGCAATATGAAAGTTTAGAGACACTACATATATATTTTCTTAAATTATTGGGCCATAACGTTGATGCAGGATGTAGAAATTTTGTGATTTTTATTTTATTTTTTTTTTTCTGGGTGGGGTGGGATTACCTGAGTTCAGTTTTTGATTATATATATATTTTTTTTTGGTTCTTTTTTCACTGATTTGACATTTTTAGCGTTTTTCGATTAAAGGAAACAGGAAAAAAAACAAAAAAAAAAAAATCGAAAACAATTCATGTCCTTCTTAGAGCAGTCTGTTCCGAGGCATCCATGAGTCTAAAGACACATTTCTTATTGAAACCTTTTTAATGCTTTTTTTTTAAGCACAAACAGTAGCCAATAGTGCATTAATATAAAATAAGTGAATAGTTTAAACAATGAACCCATGAGTTTAAAGAGGTGCCAGCTGTACAGTACAGTGTGTGTGGTTGCTATGCCAGTCAATCCTCTTGTTGAAACAGCCTTCAAGCAAATCAGCGGCATCGCCAGAACAGACTGCAGGCTTCTGGAGGGTCTGGCGGAGTTTCGACAATGTCGCGTTACCGGGTTATTACCGTAACCGGATCTGCCGTTGGAAAGGCGCCACGTCTCTTTTGCATTTTACGAAACATTTCTTGAATTTCCCACTCGGCATTAAAAAAGGTTGATTTCTTGAAGGCTGTCTGGCGCGAGCCGAGGTGCCCGGGTGCTTTGAACTGTCTTCTCAATTTTGCCTTCTTCTTCACGGTGAAGCACACACACACACACACACCCCAGCCCCCTTACAAAAATGGCAGAGGATCGGCCGCGAGACGGTGCCCCCGTTGAGGTCTGTTTTATACGGAAAGTATTTTTCAAATGTTTTCAATCTCAGTATTTGATACTGTTTCTCATGAGAATCCTAGACTTGCAAAAAGTGTGTGAGACGTTTGTAAGGAACTGACTGTCATGCAATAAAATAGCCGCAGTTTTCAGCAACACTGTATTTGTCGGTTCTCATATGAGTGGAACTGTAACCTGCTTTTATCCTTAGATGCTGCAAAAAGAAAAGAAACAAACAAAAAAAAAACAGACTCCATTTTCCTTGATTTGAATGGAGAGATACACCTCTATTTTTGTTTTTATTTCTTCTTATTTTGTTAATCCTGCTCCAGGACGACCTGCTTTTATCAATAAAGCAGCCGCTGAAAGATGATCAGGCTTTCCATTTTATTTCTGACCGCTGCGGCTTTGAAAAAAGAAAAGCCTCCACTGAGATTGTGCAGCCGGCCTGTGGTGAAAGGCACCGTGCCTGCCATGATATGCCAAGGTGAGTCGATGATAATCCGCCCTTTTGTGATGGTTTTGTTTGGGTTGTGGAAACACGGCGTGCCTGTGGTTGCAGTGCCGACCTTGACGTCTCTTGTTTTACAACTTGTGACGAAAACAGGCCGTTCGGCCCATCAAACTCGTGAGAAAAGTGACAAACCAGAGGTGACCATTCAGTCCATCGGGCTGTCCCCATAACTCATCCTGATGCTTCTTTAAGATCGTCAGAGGTTCTGCTTCAGCTCCATGTCTCGGTGGTTTGCTCCTGATTCCCACAACTCTTTGCGTAAAGAAGTGTTTCCTGGCTTCGGTCCTAAATGCACTTCTCCTCGATTTCCACTAGGTGTCCTTGAGTACGTGGGTCACCCTTGAACAGGAAACAATTCTGCTGGCTCTCCGTTATTAAATGCCTTTGAGGATTTTGAAGATCTGGATGAGGTCCCCACGCCGTCTCCTCAGCTCGAGACTAAACAGGTTTAATTCTCTGTCACAGTATGATTTGTCGTTATGTCCCAAAGCACACAAGTCCTAAAAAGCACTTCCAAAAATGCCCACTACAGGAGAAAAATATTCAAACCTGGCTAGCAACAAGGGCTGACACACAACTTTATAAAATACGAGGCCTGTCTGACAAGAAACTAAACTTGTGCCAGCGAACCAGCCTAGCAGACTCACGACAGTGGTAGTGTGTAGTGGTGACCATCAGCTTTCACCTAACTACTTGCTCAATCACACCATATCAGTTAGTCAGAGAGTACATGGCAGTAGTGTCCTGAATCAAAACTAGAGCAGAAAGTGCTTGCTTTCATTCCTGAAAATCGTCACCTAACTGTTCTGGACACCAGGGGGCACTTGAGCTCCCCAAACACCCAACACAAAGGCTCAGGCCTAAAGTATTAAAGGAATCCGTGACCCTGTGTTAGGGTATAGTGGGTTGGATAATGGATGGATGGATGGATGAAAGTTTTATTGCAGGTAAGCGTTTCCCACCACAGCCACAAGCACAGTAAACCCAGCAGGCACACAGCAATGCTGCTCTTTTGTCTATCTTCTCTCTTGCTTTGTCACGGCCTCCACTCGTCCACACTAGCATTGTTCCCCTTCCTCCCGACTCCGGCTCATTGAGTTGTGCTAAACAGCCCCTTTTATCCAATCCACAGAAGTACTTCTGATGATATGAAGCTGGGGCACGGAAGCACTTCCAGGTGAGGTTGAAGCCCTACAGAGTAGGGACTCTCAAATCCCGCAGTTCCCCCTGGTGGACCCCACAGAACCCAACAGGACTACAATACACGGCATGCCTTGTGGGCACCCACGTGGGAATTCCAGCCTGGGTTGGCTGCCATCTAGCATCCTGGGGGAAGAGAAGGCCCAGTGTAAGCTGTGTACCCCTGTCCTTCCGGGTTGAGGGCATCCTGGCCGGACCAGGCTACCAGCTGTCCCTCACTCTGTCCATGAAGATGCTGAAGAAGTAGGCATCAGTAAAAGGTCATGTTACACAGATGCATTATGAGCAGAGAGCGAACCGCGTCAGAGTCAGTCAGGAGCTCTTAGATCAGTCAAATGACGAGTGGCTCTTACAGGCCCTGAAAAGTCGCAGATATTAAATAATAGAAAATTCACATGAGATTAATGTGACATTCCACAAAAGGAGCTCCAGGACGCATTCAAGAAATGGAAAAACACTTTGGGAATGATGTATAAATAAAGGAAGGGAATACTTTGAAGGAGGCAAGTCTGATTAAGCTGTAAACATAATAATAAATGTTTCTGTTTTTTTTTTTACGTTTAGTTTCTTTTTTGGACAGACCTCGTAAAATGGCTTATTTCCAACACAACAAACATTTTAAAATCCAACAGTTCATGAAAGTACAGAACAGGGCACAAGTGGATTCACCGCTCCCAGACACGACTGAAATGAGCCGCCAGGAATAGTGGGAGACCCTCCAGATTGATAGGATGGAAGGCAGTGACTGGCAGATGACCACCCCTTTTGGGGGACCACCGACGAAACACATGGAGCATAACACAGGGCGCTTACATACATAAACTAAGACGACGAGTGCTGCAGTAATCGACAAAAGTAGCTTTAACAATAAAAATAACAATAGAGACTCTGAAGCCATCCCGGGGCTCCTGGCTGAGACATGACGGTGTGACCAGAACTGCTCACAATACTCCAGATGTCACCTCACTGGGGTGTCATAGTAACCTGAACATAACGTCCCTCGGTTCACATTCAACACTTTTTATGACATAACCTAACATTTTATTTCCTTCTTAGGTCGATGAAAACATAGGGGACATTCTATTGGAGCCTTCTATTTTAAGTCGAATTTTAACTGCAAAGGGAATGAAATTTGATAGATATTTATTAAAACTGTGCATGAGTGAACTATTTAAACAATAGAAAAGGGGTTTAGAGTGTTTTTTTTTATTAACTTAAAGGTAGAGGATGTATATACCTTTAAATAAGATTTTATTTATGGGATTAAGTGTGCCAGAGCATGCCATTCATGGCCATATCCCCTACCCTACCCCTGATGTTCCTTTTACCTCCGTGTAGCACTTTGCCTTTTTTACATTAAACTCCATTTTCCAAGCACTCACCCACTTCTGAAGCCTTTTCAGGACTTTCTGGATTTTCCTTTGCTGCCTGCTCAGTGTCTGCCATTGCTCCAATTCTAGTATCGTCTACGAATTTCACAAGTTTACTAACTACTGCAGAATCGACGTCACTAATATAAATCTGAAGAAGTAGCGGACCCACGTCAGAGGGACTCACTCCGCTGCTCACCTCATTCGCCTCTTATTGGTGCTCTTTCTCTTCTGTCAGTTTTTCAGGTTTAGTTCATCCATCCGACTCACCTCGATTGTCCAAAATAACATCAAGTCCAGATTGGAAGGTCCCTAAAGTCCTTCTCTCCACCACATATCTTTGGTCATGTACTCCATGCGTCTGCATGAAGAAAAACTTTGTAACATTTGGGAAAATTCTGCCCTTGACAAGTCTCTAACCGTGTCTCCCTGGGTTCTTGTTGCAGAGTTTAAAGTAACAGCTGGGATCCATGCATCCCTCCATTATCCAACCTGCTATATCCTAACAACAGGGTCATGGGGGTCTGCTGGAGCCAATCCCAGCCAACACAGGGCACAAGGCAGGAAACAAACCCCGAGCAGGGCGCCAGCCCACCGCAGACAGCTGGAATCCACTCCACTAATTCCCTTTCGTCATTTCAAACACTTCAGTCCTGCCCCCTTAACCCCCCTGTACTTCAACTGAAAAGGCTCAGCTCCTTCACTCTCTCATAGCTCGTAGTCCTAAGAAGCCTAGTCGCTCTCCTCTGGACTTCCTCTTGTGATACTTTGTCCTTCTTGTAATATGGAGACCTAAGGTGACCGCAGTACTCCAGGTGGGGCCTCACTAGTGTTGTGCTATGAAGCCTTCGACTTGTACTCCACACGTTGTAATAACCCTATTAGCTTTCTTGACCCTTTCTGTCCACAGTCTGGATGTACTGTAGGTAATGACCAGTCAACTATGACTTCCAGGTCCTTCTCATGAGGTGTGCTTTCAGAGCTCCCATTGTGTATTCAAATCGTCACTTTTTTCCTACACATAACACTTTACTTACATTCAGTTTCATCTCCCCAAGCCTGTCTGCTCTCCAAGTCCTTCTGTAACATTATCTGCCTCTCCACTTAGGGTGGCATCATCTGCACACTTAACCACCTTAATGATTATATGCTTGTCCAGATCATTTATGTATATTAAAAAGAGCAGCGGCCCCGGCACTGACCCCCTGCTGGACATCAATGCTAACATCATTTCATTCTAAAAAAATAAAAACCTTCTTCTCACCATAACCCTTCGCTTCCTGCGTTTAAGCAAATTTTGTTCCCACCTATAGAAACCCCCCGTATTCCCACTTCTTTTGTTGCTTTCTAAGAGTTAACATACCTGCTCCACTCACACCAGAGGACAGCAGTGATCCTCTTATAATGGGCTGAAGGTGTGCCAGGAGCTGAAATCCATAGAAGGCTTTCTGTACAATATGGGGACGGTGTGTTACCGCGGCAGAGTGTTCAGAAATGGATCGAGAAATTCAAAACTGGTCAGACAAGTGAATAAGCAGTGGGACACCCGCTTCCTTGTCCAATATTAATGACCGTGTTGAGCGACTCTGATGAACCGAGGAGGATTTTGACCCCCAGTACACTTTCAGCCTATAAGAAACATCACTACTCGCTGTTTAACCTTAGAAAACAACAAGACAGACTTCACTGATGAGGTTGAAACTTTACCACGATGACCACAGACACACCGTGTGTCCACGTGTGTGCAGGCAACCCAAACAAAATAATCACCAAGACGTGCTTCAATACTGACTTACCCTCACGAAATGAAACACGAAGTGGAGCTGACCAGAAGTGGAAAGACCACCTTTTTATTTGAATGAGCCCTCACTTGGTCCTACCCTTTTTCCCTCAGCTCCGGCCAATATCCCTGTTTAATGCTGGTGCCAAAAAGATTGAAAATAAAGTGCACACTTGGGTCCAAAACTGGTGTGAGCCAAAATAGAGCAAATCAAAGTACCTGAGCAAATGTTCAGTTCTCTTCAACTGATGGTCCGCCATGAACGTTGACTTCTGGTGGCTTCTGGATTTTTATACCACCAGCCCAGAAAGGGTGGGGCTTCAGTGTGAGTATAGATACTGGGTCACACCCCTCCCAGCTGGTGAGCTTCAGAACTGCAGGTGGAAAAGGAGAGGCGATTAGTAACGGTGCCCCCTGCCTGTTCGGGGTGATATTGTTTATTGTATCAGAGCCCTGAAGATGGAACATTCTTGACACCATCCAGTGTGGATTTTTTTGTATTACCATCTTAACCCTTAGTCCCGATGATCTGAAGTTTTAGAACAAATGACATTTAGGTCCATCCATGCCTGTCACTAAGGTGGCATCACAAGATGGCTCTGCATCACTGTTTTAGGCTAAGCTCCCCCAGGTTAGGTGGGTTGCCCGACCACCAGGTGCCCGCCAGTGAACGTCGCTCCTCATGATTGGCGCCGGGAGTGAGTTCAGGTAATCCTATCCTGCGTAGGGTAACTCTCCATCCAATTTGTGCCATTATGAGGGTCATTGCAAACCATTCTTTGTCCCAAACCAGTTCTCCAGAACACCTAGCTCTGTGCACAAAGAGCCAACACAACAACAAGGTGACGGCCCAGGGTGAGGTGGTGGTTAGGTTAAGGTTCAGGGTGGGGATCAACACCTCCAAGTTGGAGGCCCTTGGGTCTTTCGTGGAAAGGAGTGGGTTGCTCTTTCCTGATGAAGGAGGGACAACCGCCTTTAGTGGAGGATCAACTTGTTCACAAGCTATGGAAGAAGGGAATGTGAGACTGACAAGCAGACTGGAGTGAAGGCAGCTGTTGTGTGGCACTGGCCCGGTGAAGAGGGAGGCGAGTCTAACGACAAAGCTCTCACTTTATTGGGTAATCTGCTCGTGAGTTGTGGGTAACGACTGAAAAAATGAGAGCGCGACTACAAGTGGCCCGAGTGAGGCTTCTTCCAGGGACACTGGGCTGGTAGGATGTGTAATGGGCTGCCAGGATTCTTACATCTCCGTAACAGAGGGACCGGGGAAAGGAGCTTGCACGGGGCAATACCTCAGACGGGACGACAGAGGGACCGTGGCCACCGAAAGGGAATGTTTGGAGAATGGCTGAGCCCTCCTGTGCAGGGCTGCCGTCACCCCCGGAAGTGTAGCTGGAAGGAGATCATGGGGCCCCTGGAGTCTCCAGTCCTTCAGGTATGGAGGTGTAGGAGGTGAGAGCCTCAGTGTAGAGTGTCTGCTCCCACCGGATTGAGGGGAGCCAGGTGAGGTGGTCTGGACATGTTGTAAGGATTCCTCTCTGGTGGCTTCCCCTGGAGCTCCCACTGGCTGGAGACCCAAGACATGCTGGAGGGATCGTATCTCAGGGCTGACTTGGGCCTTGGTGAAGACAAACAGGAGCCTGTGCCTGGGATCGGGGAAATCGGGGTCAACGAGACCCTCACCAGTCTGAGAGGATGAGGTGACATTCTGGTGACATTTTTATAGGTTGTGAACAAAGTTCCCTAAAATGGGGAGCAAAATCCACCGGAGTGTATGGTGGAAAGGAGGCAGCAGTGTTCAAAATGTGTAGCGGCTCTGCACAAGGGTGACTTTAAAGGGTACTTTGGTGGGGGGCTTTACATTTCTGAATTGAAAAGATAAACCGGAAGACTTTGTGTGCTCTGTGAACAGAAAATACCTGAAATGCAGTGGAAAAAATCTGTCAATGTCAACGGATGGCTGAAACAGGCCAAAGGTAAACATTTTTAAAAAAAACTGTACAAATTATGGGATGTTTAATGTTTCGTTTTTTTTAACATTTCTTAAATTGGAGAAACTGTAGGAAAAGTCACCAAGTTTCATCAGTTTTTAAACACTAATACAGTTTGTACCTTGGGGCCAGTTATTTATAGTGTCCCTTTTGAAGTTCTCACTGGGAGGGTATCCCCGGGGGTCTCTGTTATCAATCCCACCATCAGCTGCAAGTCTTTGGGTGAAGCTTGTAGAAGACAATGGCTGAGCATCACTGCTCTGGACGGGGCTAAGATCAGCATTCTGAGGGGCCACTCAAGACCCTGTGTGTAAAGTAAAGTCCTTAACGACAGAGCAGAAAGTCTTTCAAATCAGCCCCCTGGACCGCCATACTAACACTGGTTTGGACTTCCTTTTGCTCTCTGACACGCTCAGTTCTTCATGACGTGGCTTCCACAAAATTCCTTTGAGGTTCTGGTCCGTGTGACTTGACTTATCAGCCGCACATTCATGTTGTGAATCTCCCGTTCTGCCACATCCCAAAGGGGTTCGGTTGGATTCAGATCCGGTGACTGGGAAAGCCACTGAAGAACACTGACCTCACTGTCACGTTCATGACACCAGTTTGCTTTGTGACATGGTGCATTATCATGCTGAAAGGAGCCATTAGAAGATGGAGAAATTGTGGCCAAGAAGGGATGCACAAGGTCAGCAACAATCCTCAGACAGGTCATAGCATTCAAGCAATCATTGATTGGTACTAATGGGGCCCAAAGTCTGCCAAGAAAACATTCCCCACCCCATGGCACCACCACCAGACTGGACTGCTGACACAAAGCAGGCCGAGTGCTTGGATCCATGCTGTTCTGACCATAACATCTGTGTGTCTCAGCAGAAATCGAGATCCACCAAGACCAGCCTAAGCTGTTTGAGTCGTCAGCTGTCCACTTTTGGTGGGCCTGTGCCCACTGCAGCTTCGCCTTTTGTGTTCTTGTCTGACAAAAGTGGAACTCGAGGTGGACTTCTGCTGCTGTTGGCCGGCAGCCTCGAGGGTCCAAGTGTTCTGCATTCTGAGACGCTTTTCTCATCACCACAGTTGTACAGGGTGAGCCAGTCTGGCCGTTCTCGGGGGGTTTGCATCTGCAGAAATGCCATTCACTGGATGCTCTATTCTGAGCAAACTGCAGAGATTGTTTTGTGTGAAACTCCCAGGAGATTAGCAGTTACAGAAATACTCAAACCAGCTTGTCTGACACCAACAATCACGCCACGGTCTAAATCACCGAGATCACATCTATTATCCATTCTGGTGTCCAATGTGAACATCAACTGAAGCTCCTCACCTGTACCTGCAGGATTTTATGCATTGCGCTGCTGCCACATGATGGGCTGATTAGATAATTGCATTGGTCAGCAGGTGTAGTGGTGTCCCTAATAATTTGCACAACGTGTTTACATATAGTACTGCATTTTAATTTCTTAATGTCATCACTCAGAGAAAGTACAGAAAAGTATACCAGGACTCATGTATTTTCATAAAACAGAAAACATGAGGCCATAGCTATTGACAGTTATGTATCAGTTTACAGATTTTAAATTTTATGTTCAAGAATAGGTTTTTAGCGACATCTGCTGGCTAAATGAAGCAAAATACAACAGCGCGAAATGGAAAATCTGAATTAGCTGGCAAATAAATAGCCAACTTCAGCCTCATTTCATCATGCCTGTTGTGAACCAATTCGCCACTTTGCCACAGAAGCCAGACGCCTGTCATTTCAAGGATCAACTGCCAGTGGGCACAGTCAGGATTAGCAGTCACCAACACTTTCTGTTATCGGCATTGGGGATATTGGCCTCCAAACCCAAACGGTCCCTTCAGCAGATCACCACATCAGCCACAATTTTTAATGTTTGATTTTAATGATGTAATTTAATTAAATAAAATTTTAAGTTAATCTAATATAATTAAAAAATGTTTAATTTTTGCAAGCTGAAATAAATATTTCACAAACTTTTAGGTTTTTAGGAGAAGCACGTCATGTGATGCCACAGACGCCAGACGAGAGGCCGCGATACTTGAAATCTGCGTAACTCGGAAATTAAAACAACAGAGCTCCGTCACGGTAAGAAATTAAAAAAAGCAAGCAACTGGCACGAGAAGCCAATGCCGAACTATACGAAACATCCATCCATGTTTAAATCATATGCGAAAGAGGGATTAGTAAAATGCGACCCGCGTCATCCAAGCAGGACATCCCGTCGGGCGAGTGTGGCACTGCAGCGGGCTCGATACAAAAGGCTGCTTCTTCTTGTTCTCCCTGTCCACCTCATCCCATTGCCGCCGAGCGACCTGCCAGCTTCAGACCCAAGCAGAAATAACGAATGCGAAGAATGCAAAAGCCTTTACAACATTTATTCACCTTTTATGATATGAAAAGGGTCGAATGGCAGGGCGCAGCGTTCCAAAGATGCAAACACCTTTTTTTAACTAACATTATACAGTACAATACAGAATAGACATACGTAAAGAAACACACAATGTTCCAGTATTACTAAGTAAACGACACAGCAGTTTTCCCCAGGAATCGCAACACACTGGCCCGGTGCAGCACGCGATTCATCTAATTTGATGTCCGAGAAAACGTTTATGTGCACAGTCGCCTAGAGGCTGACGGACGGACTGTAAAAGCTGCTTTTAACTAAGGGGTTAACGGATTTTGCGCTACCCCTGTATTTTTTTTTTATCTAGCGTCACACACTTCAGCATCCATAAGACGAAGGCAGATACGAACGGCTGTTCAGGGGTCTTATGTCATCTCGTGTTTTCTGAAAGTCTCTCACTGCCCTTCTCTCAAATAATCTCAATGCTTCTCAAAGGACACGTTGGTCTGGCGGTAGTAACTAGTCTCCGCCCACCAAGCTGCCACTAAGCGATCTAGTCCCCGCCTACCAAGCTGCCCCTCAGCTATCTAGTCTCCGCCCACCACGCTGCCGCTCGGCGCTCTAGTTCCCGCCCACAATGTTGCCACTCCGCTATCTAATCCCCGCCCAGTCTTCGGCTACTAATGCTTTTAGCCCCGCCCATCACGTGAAGCGCTCGCCGAACGCTGCGTTCCCGCCCAGCCCGCCTGTACTGTACCCTGAGCAGTTAGTTTATAACGCTGTAATGAATGGATTTAAAAAATATATATTTTAATAGCCCACCACATATTTTGATATTTAGAGGGCTAAAAGGGTCAATTTAAGTTGGGGAGGGGTTAGCCCGATACTCTCTAACCACCTCCGAATCCCTGAATTTCGCACCTTGGCTGGAAGAACTTGTAATGGCTTGTACTGAACGGGAAGTGGCACTGAGGCGAAAGCTGGACGTTAAGGTAAGTGTTGTTTGTTTGTTTGTTTTTAAATGTAAAATGTCATTCAAGTATTGCATGAGACCTATCGACGATATCTGGTTCGAACAATTCGGATGAGGCGTTTCCTCTTCACTGCTAAATCCCGGCACACCGCCAAACGACCGCCTGCCTGCCTGCTCTGCTGCTTTACTCGGCCTCACCCTGGCAGTGGCAGGTTTAAAAATGGAATACGTGGCCCACAGACTGCCGTTTGAAGCACAACCCAAATGGACGGGTTTTAACCCAACGAGGGGTCGTAGGGCGTGGAGACGAAGCTCACCCGAGCATCATGGGGCGCAAGGCAGGCTAGAAAAATCCATATTTTCTTAAACCGAATTGACTGTACGCGTAGGGATTACACGCAGGCCAATGCAAGTTTCAGCTCCAGCACAATTTAGCTGGATTGGGTGAACTAAATTGAACTTCTCTTAATAGGTTTGGTTTAGCTCAAGAAAGTAGAGAGCTGTTGTCTGCCGTGATGAAACTGCACTGATCCCTTTAGTTCAATTTATTCACGTCAAGTTTATAGTCACGTACACCCAGTACAGTGAAATTCACGCTTCCTTAGAGCTGCTAATAAAAGTACAATACAAGAAATAAAGATAAATCACTTCTCACAATTTCTGCCACAAAAGCTCTGTGCAAGTAAAATCATCAAGTGTCCATTTTCACTGCTTGATATAAATATGACACCACCTGCCATCACAGAGAAGAAAATGATTCTCTTGTAATGTAGGGTGTGCAAGAAAACTGACACATTATGAAAACCGTAGCAGCCTTACTAATAGCTGCCTGTCAGTCAAGTCCCACCATTTGACTTTCACTTCAGTGGTATAAAGGAGTGTGAACCCTAAAGAGACTATTGCTACATTTTGCCATTAAAGGAAAATAAGTGTAAAAAAAAAATACAAGAATAACCCCTTGCTCAAGTCTTTTGATGACACTGGGAAGTATTAAAACATAATCTGGGGGATAACTTGCCCACCAGTGTGACACCCTGACATGTGATTGGTGGTCCTATGTTAATGACATTTGTTTGCGCACATCCATCCATATTCTGTTAATATTACAGGAAACGGATGGCGGCACGACGGTCACACGTGCCCACAAGTGTGCGTGACACCAAGCATGCAGCTTGTCACCAAATATGAGAGGAACATGCATACTTCATACGGAAAGTGACTGTGCTGGGGTCTGAGCCCACCGTCAGGCAGTGGTGTTAACCACTATGGCAACAGGTCATTCTGCCCCAGAAAGTATTTCTGTTTGCTCATTAATTTGTCTCTGTGTATTTATTTAGATAGATAGATACTTTATTAATCCCAAAGGGGAAATTCACATAATCCAGCAGCAGTATACTGATAAAAAAAACAATATTAAATAGTAATAAAAATGAAAAAAATTAAAATAAAATTAATGTTAGCATTTACTCCCCGGGGTGGAATTGAAGAGTCGCATAGTGTGGGGGAGGAACGATCTCCTCAGTCTGTCGGTGGAACAGGACGGTGACAAAAGTCTGTCACTGAAGCTACTCCTCTGCCTGGAGATGATCCTGTTCAGTGGATGTAGTGGATTATTCATGATTGACAGGAGTTTGCTTAATGCCCGTCGCTCTGCCACAGATGTTAAACTGTCCAACTTTAATCCTACAATGGAGCCTGCCTTCTTAACAAGTTTGTCCACGTTCACATCCAGGGACTCCGTTAAACTGTGGCGCAGCTATACCTCTCCCCCAGGGCCGCCTTAACGTATGGGCACAATGGGTAGTGGCGGGGGGCTGCAGGAGCTTAGGGGTCCACAATGCTTCTGATGGCCCCGTATGTTTCAGTTATCAAAACGGGGACCTCAGTGCACTACTTTTCCCGGGGGCTAAGATGCTGTCAAGTGGGCTACCCCAATAACGGAGGTCAGAGCCGCCTCTGAAAAATGCACTTAAAACAGGACCCCAATTTAACATTGCCATATTCGGCATTTTCACACATTTAAAGTTTTTTTGGATGCTTCTGTTGACGTAGATAAGCTCTTGTCTGAAGAAGACTTTTAAGACCACTTCCACACAATAACTAAAAGTGATTCGATCCTGAATTTTTTCCTGCTGTTTTGTCTTCTTTATTTTGACCCCTCACATAATTGTGCGACTGATCCAAATCTGTCTATCCTGAATGTGTCCACTGCTAAAAATGAATACAAAATTTTGCCAGACAGAGGCAAACTAATAGATGCCGCTTGCTGCTCCGCTTCAGGCAGGACGTATGAGAAACCAAGAAACGAAAGAGGAGAGCTGTTTGGTTTGAGCGCTTTTGTCAATTCCTTGCCGGTGTTCTGTATTTCGCAACGTTTAACCCATAGGACTAGAGACACGACAGGTCCAGAGACGTCGCCAGCTTCAGTACTTATTAGGGACTCAGTCCTCGATCTCTGACGTTACCGCACTGTTGACAAGCGTTAATAGAGAGCTGTACGGGAGGAATCGCGGGCTGGGGTCTCAAAGAACGGGAACTAGAAGCTTAACAGTCGCTTACAGAAACACGTGTTTAGGGATCATGATACGTATTTGCATATTGTTCGTTTCATTTTCATTCAGAAGTGGGCTTCTCACACAGCAGCGAGCGACACTGTAAACCTGAACGTGAGCTGCTACGGACATCCCCGTCACTCAGTAGTGGAAAACAATCGGTCTGAAAATAGATGAACAGAGCCGCCCGAACAGGTGGAAAAAGAATGTATTTGTTCATTAAATATATACAAATCTCAAATATATATAGATAAATAGTTTAGGGGGGGGGGGGTTCACCAAAATATTCTACTTGGCGTGAAAGTGAAACGTGAATCCTGATACGTCCCCAAAGCCACGTGACTTTCTGTTAATAAACTTCGCATTGACATACGGGTATTGTCGTTTTACTGCAGTTAGATTTCCGCTCAATCGTTAGAAGAGAACTACGATTCCCGAAATGCATTTCTTTTCCTGGTTACTTTTATGACGGCTCCTCTGCGAGTCAGTGGTAACGGCAATAACTGAACTGCACACTCGAGCTGGGTGGTGAAATCGAAAAAGCTTTTTATTAAATGGTTAGAAGCCGATAGCAGTCATGCGAAACAGAGCGTGGCGTGTATTCGTGTGCAGTTCGTGGTAAGTCGTGTTTAATTGTTAACGGCGTATGGTTTGCAAGACGCTTTCCGTTTTGCACTTTTTTGACAGAATAGTGATGGCGCTGTCAGGAATTTACAAAAGACCCGCTTTAGGATTATCGGTCACAAGGATCCTTTGAAACGTTAAAGTTTGCAGCGATAGTAAAGCGAAAGCTTTTCTTTATATTTAATTCATTTCCTTGGGAATATTCAGCCGTAGCTGCTTGGTTGAACAGTAGAGCAGCACTGATTTTTGTTTCCTTTTTGTGCGAGATGAAGTTCACACAGCCTTTTACTGAGGCGCAGACATTAACTCCATTGTGGATGTCCGTTAGACTTCAGGGTGAAGACATTGCAGATCTGTTAGCCGCTTTTCATCTTTGTTTTTTTTTTTTCTAGACATTTTCCTTAAAACTAGTGAGGATGAACATAGTGCGGCTTTGAGTCTGGGGTGTGCTAAAGTGACCAGTGGATGACTTCCAAGGTAAGGAGACTTCACATGGTACAACTTTCAAAGGGACACAACGGTTGAAGGGGTCGCCTCGAAATGTGTTATGGACCCGTGGCTTTTTACGGCTGTGTGACATGGTGTGCTGTATGTCCGGTGTACCTAGGAGGTATACCCTGTGGTATGCGCCGTTATTTGAAAAGAAACAAAACAAAAGAAAGTAAAAACAGAGATTATATAATATACACAAAATATAAAGCCAAGTAAGTGCATTAGGCAGTGTATCACATCACTTCAATGTGGCCACACACATACACACACGTCATTTCTGACTGACATTTTGTACATTATGTGTGTATTAGTTCAATTTGGTTGATTTCAGTAACATATAGTAGTTCTCTGAGTTGTCTCATTTATACTTACTCACCTGCAAGTCGATTTTTTCAAAGTGACGTACAAAATAATTTGTATTGTAGACTTTATTGTCCCAGAAATTTGTTTGTAGCAGAAAAGTACAAAACATGAGGCATTGTTACACAGATTTAAGAAAATAAACCAAGGTACAAAAACTGAAAACTGGTGATATATATACTGCCAGCCCACCTGTAGGAACTGCACACCGTTTTATGAAACACGACTTGGTGTGCATTCCAAATGAATTTTGCTGAAGCAGACACTATAGAAAGGTAAAAGAATGATTTTTCTCCAAATTTGGTGTTTAATCGAAATTGGCAAATGTAAAGAAAGGTCTTTTATGGAACAGCAGAGGTGCTTAGCAGCACAATCGAAAACCCAGCCAAAAATTAGCACAAGAACACAACAGACAAAAAATCCAAAGACAACAAGAAAAAGAGGGGACTCTACGTGAGCCCAGATGTCAAAGGAAGGCAGAAAGGCGGTAGGGGCCGTGCCCCATGTCTTCTCTTAACAGGGAAAATGGCAAATTAACACAAAGAAATTAAAAAGCAAATCGCGATCAGACGTGTTTCCCTTCACTTGTCTCTGTGCTGCTCTTGTTTAAAAGGTGGAAGATGGAGGACTTCAAGAAGGCGTACCTTCGACTGTGTAAGGAAAATGATCTGGAGCCGCAGGAAGCTGTTCTCAACCAGCTCCATGATGTTCGGGCCTCAAGTGGCAGTTGCAAGCTGGACCTTGCAACGCGGAGTCTCTCTGTTGACACCTGTGCTGTGCTCAGCAAAGTCCTACATGATGATGTTTTGTTTACCGAGCTCATTCTGAGTGACTGTATGCTCAGCGAGGAAGGTATGAAAATGTTGCTTCATTGTCATCCTCATGCTGTAATAAATATTAGAGATGCTGCCTTCTTTCTGATGCATTCTTGAATGGATGGCATGTTTGGCACATACTCGTGACAAAGAAGTTCTGTTCATTTGTATAGCTGAGGTCTGATCATTTAGTCGGTGAGCACTAAGCGACCACAGACAAAGAATCGTGACGGCAGTGCGGACTACTCAATGTTAACACAATGTGTTTGTTAGTTTCACTAGCATTACAGAACGTCATGGAATAGGGACCTCCTCCCTCCTTGACGTATTTTACCATTCTTTTACCCTAGGTTTTCATAGCCATATTTATTAAGTGTGTATTGACAACATGATACTTTTTTTCTTCACCTTTCATGCAATGAAACCAAAAACACATACTAGTTTGATATTCAATCTGTACATGTTAAACAGAACATAATGATGGCGTTGATGGCGAAGAAGCTGAGGCTGCCATACAAGGCCATATTTGCACGACCCATTCTTGACCTTAGTTGGAGTTAGTGAAGAAATCCAATCCAAAGTCTGTCTTGTTTATCTTGTATATAAACGTGTACACGTGGAAGTGTGTGTGTCTGTTCGGCCCGGAAGTGAGCGGTGGAGTCGGGGTAAGGGCTCTACCTCCGAGGATACGCAAGTGAGGCCAGCACGTTGGCGAAACGAAACCGCCAAGGAAAGTCACTCGCTTAGCCACTAATGCACAGGCGATGTGAGCACATCGGTAAAACAAGTCCACCAAGGAGAGCGCTGCCCAGAGCAGTTCCTTTCAATCACCTGACATCTCTACGTTTCAGTTTTTTTTTTTTTCCTGACGATTTCAATAGTTTTTAGGACCCCGGGCTTACACCGCTAGTATTAATTATTCATTTAAATATACAGTACGTCCAGCTTATGCACAATATTCAGGCACAGTGTGACAGACTGACTTTTTTTCTGGTGCTCTTCATATTTCTACAGTTTAGAAGCCAAGTTTGTTTTCTGAATATGGTGAGTCTGCAGTTTAATAAGTTTGTGTTTCCTTTCTGCATAATAGAGTAGTAACATAAACAAAGCCTAAGGCCACTGCGTCATCATTGATGATCTACACATTACAAAAAGCAAAATAAGAGCCACACCAACATGTTGTGTATAACGTGATACAGAAAAACAATGGGATCAAACTGATGTTGAATTTTAAACTCCTACACGCCACACTCTCTAAATGTCCATTTTTTTTTTCTTTTTCTTTTAAAATGCTGTTTTCTACTAATTGAAATTATGTGTTAATCAACTCCCCACAGCCATGAACTGGGCAGGTAGTTTAGAAATTGGATGGATGAGCCTATTTTGTTTCAACAGTTTGTTTTTTCATCTGTGCAAATAATTTTTTCTAATAAACTGCTGTGTGGCATTAAAATGAAAAGCCACCCTAATGCACGTTTATTAACTCAGTTTCAAAACTTGTGTAAGTCGTTTTGTGATGTTTAAATGTAGCCTTAATTCTGCCATAAAGGCAGTGATGAAAGCATCACAACCTTACCTAAAGCCAGTGGCACATTACACGACTTCTAGTCGGAGGGACTGTCAAACTTGAGGACTGCCAAGTGCTGATCTGGTCACCTTAGAATGTCCGATTACATGACTGGAAATCGCATGGCTTTACACAGCTCTGTAATGCCTTTCCAGCACAGTTTCACATTTCCAGATTATGGCGAGCTCACGGCAATAACGTACTGCGTGGCAGACTCCCGTGTTGTTCAGATGCTTTGTAGGAACAGCGTGTTCATCCCCAGTCTCTGCATCAAATGACCGGCAGTCACAGGAGCACATCACAACAAAATGAAAACGTTCTTTGGTGGGCCTTTTGGGCTGCCTACTAAAAGGAGAAGGTCAGCACTTGAATAATGAAGAGCAGTTAAGTTTTATTTTGAGTTTGTGTCCTCCTGGACAGTGGATGTGGTGAAAAGCAATCTCAACAATCCGATCCAAGAAACATCAAAAGACAATTATTGGTTTGTTCAAATAACAGAATGCAAACTGAGACCTTCACTTTTTTCATTATCTAATCCCCACTAGTGCAGTTTAGTGTCAAGCAGAGACCGTGAATACCTTGCTGGCACTCGGTGTAAGGCAGGAGACAATCCGGCACAGAGTGCCTTTTGATCACAGTCAGAAAGAAGCATATTGACTGATTTTTTTTACATTTTTTTAAAATTTATATATACACAGTCATATAAAAAAGTTTGGGAACCCCTCTTAATTCTTTGGATTTTTGTTTCTCATTAGCCTTTGATGAGTGTCTGGACTCTGGATGGAGGTATTTGTGACCAATTCTTCATACAAAATCTCTCCAGTTCAGTTCAATTTGATGGCTGCCGAGCATGGACAGCCTGCTTCAAATCATACCACAGATTTTCGATGATATTCAAGTCAGGGGACTGTGACGGCCATTCCAGAACATTGTACACCTCCCTCTGCATGAATGCCTTTGTAGATTTCTTGTTGGAATATCCAACCTCTGCGTAATTTCAACTTTGTGACTGATGCTTGAACATTATCCTGAAGAATCTGTTGATATTGGATTGAATTCATCAACCCTTAACTTTAACGAGGGCCCCAGTCCCTGAACTGGCCACACAGCCCCACAGCATGATGGAACCTCCACCAAATTTGACAGTAGGTAGCAGGTGTTTTTCTTGGAATGCTGTGTTAATCCACCATGCAAAGCGCATTTTGTTATGACCAAATAACTCCATTTTTGTCTCATCAGTCCAAAGCACTTTGTTCCAAAATGAATCTGGCTTGTCTAAATGAGCATTTGCATACAACAAGTGACTCTGTTTGTGGCGTGAGTGCAGAAAGGGCTTCTTTCTCATCACCCTGCCATACAGATGTTCAAATGTGCAAATTGCGCTGAATTGTAGAACGATGTACAGATACACCATCTGCAGCGAGATGTTCTTGCAGGTCTTTGGAGGTGAACTGTTGGTTGTCTGTAACCATTCTCACAATCCTGCGCATATTCCACTCCTGTATTTTTCTTGGCCTGCCAGACCTGCTGGGTTTAACAGAAACTGTGCCTGTGGCCTTCCATTTCCTGATTCCATTCCTTACAGTTGAAACTGACAGTTTAAACCTCTGAGATAGCTTTTGTAGCCTTCCCCTAAACCAGGAGACTGAACAATCTTTGTTTTCAGATCTTTTGAGAGTTGCTTTGAGGATCCCATGCTGTCTGTCACTCTTCAGAGGAGAGTCAAAGGGAAGCACAACTTGATTGACCCCTTAAATAACCTTTGACCACTCATGATTGGACACTCCTGTCTATGAAGTTCAAGGCTTAACAAGCTAATCCAACCAAGTAATCAGCATTGAGCAGTGACAGGCATTCAAATCAGCAAAATGACAAGGGGACCCACATTTGTGCACAGCCAGTTTTTCACATTTGATTTAACTTCATACAACTAAGTACTGCGTCACTAAAAATCTTTGTTCGGAAAACACATCAGTACTCGGATGTTCCTAGGAAACGAAGGACATGCCACTGGTATCTTTTTTTTTGTTGAGAGTCAATTATTATGCAGGCTGAGAGGGGTCCCCAAACTTTTTCATATGACTGCATATTATATATAATATACAAGTTGAATATTTCTTTGAAGTATTTGGCCTTGACTCAAATTTGAAGCCAAAAGGTAGATTAAAATACCGAGGCCTGGAAAAGTTTGTTGTCTGGCATCAAATGTGCGAGTGGACGCTCTTAATATGTCTGTCCTTTGCAGGTGTTAAACTGCTGGCGCATGGACTTTGCTCAAACACAACTGTGAAAACTCTGGACTTGAAGGTAAGTTGGGCCCCTGGGACTTAATGAGAAAAGCACTCCTGACTGCTCCCTAGAAACAGATGCACGCTGTCTTGGTAATTTATGAAAGCCTTGCTAAGGGTGGAAAACCACTTTTGGAGCCTCCCCTAACCTTGTGTTTCACGTCTTCATTTTGATTTCAGATTTCCCTTCTTTAAAATACTTTTTTATTTATATATATATAAATAGTTTTTACGTTTTTCCTTTTAGATAGGCCCTTAACCTGGAGTTACTCCATCCCGAGTATGACATTAATCTGCATCTAGCACTGCAAGCAGGTCCTCCAACTTTCAGGGAAAACTTGGGGGTTGGTGGCAGGGTTGGCACTCCAGCCACCTTTAAAACCTGCGCAGCAACACACTATCAGCACATATGGTGTTTTGAAAAATGTTTTCAGGCCCCAAAATTATTTTTTCATTTTATTTAGGTTTTAATCTTATATATATTTTATTTTTTTTCCCCCCTTTTAGGGTAATAACATCCGAGCGGCAGGAGCAGAGGCCCTTGGAAAATTACTACTACATAATAAGTCACTTAAGTGGTAAGTCACTTTTCCTTTTTAAGTAATGCAAACATGATGGCAGTTTGCTGCTGTAATGGTTTAATAATAATTAATTATCAGGTATGTTTATTGTGTGTGTATTTTGGTTTCCTTTTATTTTAATTTGCAGCTTGACTTTAGAGTGGAATGCTCTGGGGATATCGGAAGAGTCCTTCTCTCTTTTTTGTGAAGGCCTGGGTTCCAATCAAGTTCTTAAACGGCTAGATCTCCGAAACAACCAAATTAACCACCAGGGAGCTGGAGATTTGGCATTGGCGCTTAAGAGGAATCATACACTCCAAGGGCTCGGTGAGTATGAAGTCCTAGGCTGGTCTTGGTCTGGAGTGATGTAATAGCAGTCCACTTATGGCCTTTTGAGAGATTGGCTCCAATTTACAGGTAGGGTGTACGTTAGAATAGTTCTGCTGGAAGAAGTTTTAGAGCATCAGAACGATTTTGACGAGAACACCCTAACAAAACTCCCCAGTCCTATTTGTCTGATTTTTTTTTCCAGAATAGCACTGAGTCGAGTTTTGAAAGGCCCTAAAGTAGTACTAACCAACATATTTGGTAATTCATTCAATGTGTCTGTGGTTCTGTCTGTAAAGAAAAACTTGAAGGCCAACTTCTCAACGGAGAAACACTGGCTGGATCTCCTCACCTTGAGGATGTCATCTTACACAAGAAGGAAACCTAGATTACATGATTACCCTTATGACGTCTCAGCACAGTTTAAGGTTTCCAAGATGTCACTGTATTGATGTAATACTTGATAGCACTGGTGACCGTGCAAATATTTTGCAAGTTAGAGTTGCGCTTCAGTCTCCGCTCATCCTTTTCCTATTCTGTTCTGGTATGAGAAACACAAGAGAGACACTGGATAGACAAACCCCTCTTCTGCTTGCACAGTCCAGAACACTCCCTTTTTCTTCTTCCATTTCAACCACATTTTGTGTATTTTGCTTTTATCTAAACACTCATTGGTTGTCCGCTCTTAAACCCACATCTGCAGTTAATGAAAAAATCGGAGCTGTTTGATTTTGTTAGTGAAGTCGTACACTGGTCTGACCGAGTTGCTGGGGACATCACGTTACACAACTGGTAATGAGTGCACTGTGACCGACCCCAGCTTACGTTCATGAAGTCTATGAGTAAAACGTTTGCAGTGTGACAGGGTCTCGGTGTCTGTGTGAATCTTGCTTGTAATGCATTTCCATCTGTGACCCACCCTGTGTTCTTGTCCCATCGAGCAGATTCTGGATGTTGGGCCCGACTCATCGGTGATCTCGGATATTTCTGTTTACGTGTTGTTGCTACCATCAGCGTCCTTCTGCTTCCTCCAGTTATGCCCTGCTTGTTGAAAAGTTTTAGAAATGCGTTTGAGTCCAAGGGAAACAAGAGCAGGAAATGACTGACCGTGTTGAATTGTTTTAAAGCAACAATGCCCAAGCAGTGTCCTTGTATGAGGTGTGGTGAGGAGATGGTGTTAATTATTGGATGGCAAGCAGTAAATTTTGTGGTACATTTTTAATAAAAGAGATGTGCAAAAGGCATATTGTGCCTAGCAGTGTCTGAAAGCTTTTGAAATCCTCAATGACTAACAAGAGAAAATCAGATTGACTCTTGTAGATTTCAGATCTTTATGTTATTTTGCTTGTGTCCGCCTGTGCTCGATATAAACAATGGTTGCCACAACTATATATCCCTCCACAACGATAGTGAGGAATCCATGTTCCTGGCAGAGTTTTGGTCTTAGGCTTCTCTTCAAGTCTTCAGTTCTTCAATGTGACCAGTTATCGACTGGAGTTTGACGTTCCAGTTTAGCTGGTCATCTGTTGGCTCGTTTCACATCTCATTTCTGTTTGGCTGCCATTTAATTGCAGAAACAAAGCAATTCAGAGGACTAAATCCTTAAAAACAGGGCTATTAAAATGAACGGAAAAGGGGTTAATTAGCAGTGAAAACTGCTCATTGATTAGGAAAAGGGTCAGAATGAAAACTTGCAGCTGCTGCGGCCCACCAGGACTGGAATTAGACACCCTTGCCTTAGAACAACAAAGACAACTTATGACAAACCACAGAGCACATTACCCGAAGAACAGCAGCAGCAAGTCTTGCACCTCGACAGTGAACGAAAAGCAAATCGCACCGACAACCTTTCTGAAGAGCAGTGGCAAACTGCCAGACAACAAGAACCATTACGATGGAAGAACTACAGGGATTCCATAACACTGACAACTCAAAACAAGATACTCCCTTTATATTACGGAGTAGGCCATTCCCTGTTCGTTTAGCATACTGTGTGACTCTCGCCAGGTCACAAGGACAAACGTTTAATAACATCTGGAGTTTATTTGTTAGGCCTAGCTTTTACTCATGGCTGCATGTTCTCAACGTGTCTGCGTGGTGTGACAGATTAGGGGCTTTCTCGCACCCTTGTACCCTCAGACCACTCGTCAGACACCAGATAAAAAGTCCAATTATTATTTATTATAATAATAATGTGCACAAAGTGCGCTCCTCTACATAATTCTCAAATAATCAAATAAACAATAACAATCCTCCAAACTCCCAGACGCTTAGCCACCCTGCCTCCCAACTCGCTCGTCCATCTGGAATTTCCCACAGTCCTTTATACTCCTTGACCCGGAAGTGTTTCTGAGCCCTCAGTCCATGTGATTATCCAACACTTCCGGGTCGGGTAATTTTCTCTTTTTCTTCAGCCCGGAAGTATATCATTTCTTCCGTTTCCGCGATTGTGAATTACTTCCGGGCTATAAGGAAAGTATAAGTCCCTGGGCCTCCCTGCAGTGTCCTCTGGTGGCCCCCATGGTATCCAGCAAGGCTGTGGTGGAAAAACTCCCAAGTTCCATGATGCCCTGCTGGAATTCGGGGCCCTTCCATGCTGCAGGGATGGCTCCATCTGGCGGTTTGGGGTTGTTGGCCAGGATACACGGCCAGCAATCCCTCACAGTGGGTTTCCTTAATTGTCTCTGGCGTGTGTGTGCCCTGCGGTGGGCTGGCGTCCTGCCCGGGGTTTGTTCCTGCCTTGCGCCCTGTGTTGGCTGGGATTGGCTCAAGCAGACCCCTGTGACCCTGTAGTTAGGATAGAGCGGGTTGGATAATGACTGACAGTTGTACACTACATGTTCCAGAGTTACGTCGAAACCTGGGTTGAACGTACAACTACTTGTGGGTTACACACAAGGGAATATTTTCACTGACAATAACGTTTATGCAATTAATTGTTTTCCGACAATTCTAGACACTTCACACATACTGACTTACATGTGCCGTGCATTTCCCTTCTTATCGAATGTGATCTATTTACCTGTTCATGTCACACTTTGTATTGTAAATATTCATTCTGTTGTGACTATAATAACATCCCATACTAATCACGCGACTATTCTAATATTGAGTCCTCTCACCAGTCGCTACTTATTCAAATAATCTGCTTTGTTCCTGTTAACGTGTGATGTTCTTCTCTCCCTCGTCATCATTTCATTAACACTTTTATTCTTGCAGATTTTTCGCAAGCACGATTTGCTATTATCCTGTAGAATTCTTCTTATAGTTGAGCTGTGTGTGTAGGCTCCATCCAGCCTTATTAATTTAAACTCCCTCCATCCAGCCTCAAGCCTTCTCAGTCCTGTTCAAGTTCACAGGGGCTTCATGCCCTGCGGAGCAGGAGTCGGCCCTGTGCTGCGCACATTCTGACCCACCCAGAGTGTCATATGGTGACGACTCATAGTTTTCAGTCAGTGTGACACGCACGTCTTTGGCATGTAGAGGAAAACCAACGCAAGCAATGCCACAGCTGGAACTTGAATGTAGAAATCTGGAACGTTGAGGCCTTGGCACAAACACCTGTGTAATTCACATTCATACATAGAATTGAAATTTAGTGCTTTGCTACTTTGGTAAAAAAATGAGTTGTTCTAATAAAAGTGAATCTAAAACGTAGACGCAAGAGGCCATTATTATTGTATTAAATTGAGCGATGCCCAGTGCAGTTAGGGGCTGTGCCACTTTCTAAATGAGTGCGTTGTATTTTTAAAAGTGGATTTCTAGCTGTGTAAATGAGCCCACTTCCTTAAAACGAGAGTAACTTGCCTTGTGCTCATAAGAAAAGCCCCAAGTTCGTGTAACTGACAAAGTTTTGCAAGCCTGTATTCATGCACTCTTAGGTAGTTGTATTCTCATTAAAGTTTCTCCGAGACAATCCCAATCGGGTGTTTCTGTACGGAGTATTCCATAGGCCCTGTAAGTGTGTTCATCCATGGAAAGAAACTCCACTTTCTTCACTGTAATGAAGCTGTTCTTTAGCAAGTCTGCATTTATACGAGCTAAAAATGCTGGGCCATTTTTTCCCCCCTATTTTGTGCAGATATTCGCTGGAATAACATTGGACTTCTAGGAGGACGTTCGTTACTAGAAGCTCTGCAGCAGAACAAGACCCTCTTTGAACTGGAGATGGCCGGAAACAACATTGCCAGCGATACACTTAAAGCAGTCGGTAAGGCCGGCGGTGTGGGTTAATTGGGGGCTTCTTTCAGCGTTTTCCTTTGGTTCAAAAGAATGGTCATTCGTGGCCAATCCTTTGTTAAAATGTCGTCATTTGAGATGTTTCATGCTTCATTAAAAACAGAAAGTAGGGAACACTTCCCAGTACTTTTTGTAACTATGGAATCCTGATACTGTGAAGGCAGAAAGCTATGGTGGTGTGTGTGTGTGTCTACTGAGTTTCATTGGAATAAAATGAAATCCACTGCCTGAATTTGGTGTCTTGTTGATGAGTAGCTTTGAGGATGTTTGTTCTTTATACTTTATCTTTTACTTTATCTAGTGAGGGCTTTAGCTCAACGAAGGGACCAGGTTCATTGCAGAAGGGTCGTTCGGTTCAATATGCTGCCACAGCTTTGGCAAAAATAACCTCAACACCCACAAAATACAATCATGAAATAAATAGTAAACGTACAGGGTGTCCCTAAAGTCTGGACACACAGGCAAAATGCATATTTTCAATAATAAATATGAACATTTTATTTAATTAGAATATTATGAATTAATAACCTCTTCAATGTGATTTCCACCATTTGTGATGCAAAGTTCGATGCACTTTGTGAGATTCACCCGATGCATTAGCTCCACATTTCCATCAGCTTGAGCACATTCGTTTATGATGTGTTTCCTCCGATGTCTCGTATCTTTCATTTTTTTTTTTTTATACCTTCTCCTTTAGCATACCCCAGAAAAAGAAGTCAAGGGGCCTAAGCTCAGTTCTTTTTCTTTTTTCGACAAACTCCTATTTAATCTGTGGGGCAAAAAAAAATATATAGTAATAAATAGTGCTATTTCCTATGTGTGCACACTTTAGGCACACCCTGTATACTGCATCTTTTATTAAGCTAGGGGGCTTCACCATCTGCTCTCTTCACTCCCCACGCCAGTGCTACATGTGAAGGGGGGGGGCTGAACGCATCCAGAGGAGACGCAGCCGCTCCACGAACCCCCTCTTAAACGGTGATACATTGGGAAACGAGTAACAGTTGTTTTTTTACCTCCTCTTTCCTCAATCAGCTGCTAGCTTGCTGCTGCCGTGCCGCGTGATCCGCATTTCGTGCGGCGCTTCAAACATTTACAGCACCTGAATATTCAATCTCTGTTCTGTTATTTCACCAAGTAATATTTTTCAGTTTGCTAATGCGATCTTTACTCATTTTTTGAGACTTTCGAATTTTCCTACTTCCATTATCTCTAACCTGATCTGCATGTGTCTCACGGATCTGAAGGTTGTAAGTATGACATGACTTGTCCGTCTCGTGGGAAGTGAAAGTCTCTCTCTCTCTCGCTCTGTTTCTCTCTCTCTCTCTTTCTCTCTCTCTCTCTCTCTTTCTCTCTCTCTCTCTCTCTCTCTCTCTCTCTCTCTCTCTCTCTGTCTGTCTTCAAAAGATCACGTCTCGTCGCAGGAAAAAAGTCTCGTATTGTTGCAAGATTTTTTTTTATAACAGAGAGACATTCTCTTATCATATACTCGTGTTCGGTATTGCCTGGGAAAATGGAAAACTTCTATGAATACTGGCAGAGAGAATGTTAAAGTAGCGGCCCATACAGGCTCACGTTCTCTTGCAATTCAATTCAGAGCAGCTTTATTGGTGTGACAAGTGTCGAGATCTTTTGTCAAAGCAGAGACCCTTACGGTGCTAACAAGAATAAAAGATAAGAAGAAATGCAGAAAATGACAATAATACAGTAATTGTATTTATTTTACAATGCCATAACTGTACAATTTATTCTATATGAGTATTGTGAAAGAATGAATCTCAATACACTGGAAAGGTTTGGGGCAGCCACCCGGATATTGTCCCTGGCTGCACAAGGTTTAAAGAAAACAAGTTGTTGTCAGGTTGAATTCCAGGATTGAACTGACGAGGTTTTGGAAAATGACGACTTTATAAGCCATGGACTGGAAGTGATGTCCTTCTGGGCACCAGAACTGGCAGTGATGTTAAATCGGGCAGGTTTTCCCATATTTGGTCTGTAGAGATAACAGAGGTAGGTTTAGTGCACCCCGTCACCGCCTGGCCTGGTGGGTAATTACCTCCACTTAGTCCACTCCACTCCTTCCTAGTTGCACATGTGTGTGACAGTATATTAAAAAACATAAACTCTCACATGTCATATTACTTTATGCTATTTTGGACCCATTTTGCTTTCTTCTCTCAGAGCACACTTGAGTAAGCACTTGTCACCAGAAGTGACAGCCCACAGGGGTTTTCGTCTGTGACTTGACCTGACGAGTTAAAAACCAATACGATTTGGACCGAGTACTGAATTTCAAGGAGTGTCAATGATATTGCCTTAATTTTATTAATATAATAATGTCATCTGACGATCAATTAATTGCAAAATAGATCATATCGGGTGCTTTTACGCTGTCGGGGAGCTGATCCACTTTTAGCCTTGAGCAGTGAAGGCTACACAGAGACATACATTCCGGTCTTCAGAATTTCCAAAGGCATCAGTAAAGAAGATCAAGTGGAATTTCTGCAGTTACGTAGTGCGTCGCAAACTCGAGGGCACAAGGTGTGAATTAAAGTGAATAATTCAAGATGGACGCCAGAAAACATTCCTTCATGCAGAGGGTGTTGGGAATTTAACCAAGCTACCGGGTTATGTGTTAGAAGCAGTGACCCTGAATCGCTTTATAAAGGACCTGGATGAGATATCACAAAAGACTTGACTATTTCACCGAGCAGACATTCTGGATGGATTGAATGGCCATCTGTTGTTAAAGTTTATTGTGCTCCGCCGTATGAATGCCTTAAGTATGTTACATTTTCCAAATGCCTTCTATTCTCCTTGTCCGTTCTCGTGTAGGCTGCAGTGGCTGAAGTGCAAACTCGCTGCTCATGCTGCATGCTAATTTTCAGAAGGAGTGTAGCTGGGGAAATAATTGAGGGTGCTTCTGATATGTTGTGAGACGTGAAGTTTTGGTGGAGTGTAGCTCAAAAAGCAATATGAACCGTTCTGACAAGTGCAGTCTCATTGACACTTAAAAACATTTGTCACTAGGGATGGTTTTAATGTGGCTTTACATTTTGCTCTTTCCGTGGCAGCCTTTGTCAATTGTGCAAATATCAGCCAAACGTGAAAATGCTGTTCATTTGTCCAGCATTCCAGCTGAGGTTGTGCTTTGACTTCAGCTCTTCTCATATCTTGATCGCCAGCCTCTCGGTGTCCGGCGAGTGAGCTGCTTCCCCGGCTCTTGTTGTGTCCACGTAGAGCTGTTCTCTCCCGTCGGGCTGTCTAGTGTGAACGGTCCACATGGACGCTGAGTTGGCAGGAGCTTGGACTTGAACCTGTGCACCATTTTAAAATGTGCAGGAGTGGGTGGTGCTTCATGTTGCTGTCGGAAGTGGATGAAGTCTGCAGGAAATGAAGTGCTGTTGTATCCTCTCTTATAAATTGTTTAAATGTAAATCCTGCAGATATGTCATAAACTGTTAAATCTATGCATCCATTTTCAAACCTGAGTGCTTAAGCAAGTTCAGAGTCTTGGGTCTATGAAAAATAACACTGCAAAAATAACGTGATAGATATACACTCGGCTTTATTAGTAAGAACCAGAAGGCTCATGGGACAACTGACAATAAGTCAATTAATGCCATAAGCTATTATAACTGAACAGCAGAATCCTGTACCTTGTTGTAAACGACATGCAAAAGCATGACATGGATTTCAAACTCCCTTAATCCAACTCAGGGTCATGGGGGCCAACACTTATCTCAGCAGCAGTTGGGCGCAAGGAGGGGAAAGACCCCTGCAGAGGACGGCAGTCTGTCACAAGGCACATACAAGCAGGCGCCATGTCTGCCGACACTGCCAGCTAATCTAATCTGGAAGCCTTTTGGAATGTGGTAGGAAAAGCCGACTTCTCAAAGGAGAACTGAGAGGCACGGGGAGGACATGCAGACTCCACACAAACGATAAGCAGATGCAGAATGGTAGAACTGTGCCGCTGCACCATTGTGCTGTCCTCGCCGTCAGAAATGAAATAATAATGAGTTTATTATTACTGTGAAAGATGGTGGAAAGTAACACAGAAACGGATTAATAAGTGGAAACATATACTTGGATCTTTGTTGTTTATTGCACCAAGTAAATCGAAAAATTGCTGTCAGTGTTTTGTTTTTTTTTTTTTCTTTTTTTGGTATTGTCCGCACATGACCAACATGAACCCTCTCGCGTCACTGCTCCACTTCCGTTTATATCCACATTGTGGTCTGCTTTATAGTTATCTACTTAAACAGAAAGATTTTCAAACTTGTGTTCATTCATAGATAAGCAGACTTTAAAATACCCGTTAAAAAAAAAAAACGTTTTGTCGTATACTCGTAGGATTATTTAACTTTATATATTGTAGCAGAAATGTAAAAAAAAATCATATTTGCTAAATAAGTTTATAGCTTTAAAGGATCATTCCCTGCATTTTTCAAGTCAAAGATTGTTTTTCACAACCATGATATATATGCAATTGTCATTGAAAATTGCATTCTTAAGTTTTTTATACATTTTAAAAAGTATATAGCCAGTCCTGACACAGGACGCCCAGAAAACAAAAGCCTAGTGAAGAAGTGAGTGTGTGTTTCAGGCCCACAGTTTGTGTGCACAAGACTCTGAAGCAGTGAGACGGCACCGCTGACCGCTGCGCCACATCCTGATGGCCTTGTTCTATTGGACTGAGTCCTCATTTTGGACGACGTCTACTTGATTTCACTAAGCGCTGCTTCTGCTGTGCTCCAGACGCCAGTGCAAACATTTTGTTTCTTGCATGCTTTGATTATAGCCGTGTAACCACCCAGCCATGCGTTATGCTGCATACGTCTGTAGAATGGCTGTAATTGATTTTTACACTTTTATTTATTTATTTATTGGATGTGTTTTGTTTTTGCTTTTTAACCTCTAATCTCAAATTGTGTGGCTTTTTGGCAGGCACTTTAATTATAAGTCAGATTGCTGTCAATTGTGATATCTCTTTACACAGTATCCGTTTTCAGAAAGGTTATTGTCATACAAAATAAAATAACATGGCCTTATTTTCAAGTTTTATTTCCAGTCCTTGACCGGAGGTGTTATTGGTCAGATGTGAGCGGCTTTTCTCCTTCCCACAGGCATTCTCAGACAAACTGCCTTCAAGTATCAGCGGGGTCTCTCATTTCCGAACTCTGGCACCCATTATAAGCATTACTCAATGGGGCTAATCTTCTGTAAGCGGAAGGATAACTCTCTAAAAAGGAAAATAAAAGTGCTTATCCGTATGTTGACAGCAAATGTCCTATATTATGGACTGTTTTTCTGGTTTTCAGTTTTTTTTTTTTATGATTTTTCAGGTATAAAGTTAGAAATGAGACTTTAATACCTGTTTTTTTTTTTCCAGAGCAATCAGTTCGCCACAACTCTGAACGTCAGTGTGTCGTTAAGGAGAGCCAAAGCAGGACGCATGTGCTCAGCCGGGAGATCCAGTGTTTGAAAGATGAAAAAGGAAAACAAGTAAGAACTTCACTAGCTGAGCTGGCTTTGTTTTGTATATTCTGTTGTAGGCCCACCTGCAGCCGGCAGAGCTTGCATTGATTTTATTCTATCGGGCTACTTGGAGTAGACATTCACGGGTGTACTGAGGGCGGAAAGTGGCGTGATCTGAACTTAAACGTTTACAGTGGATCGCTGGTCTTCATTAACTACACTGGCATGGCCAGCTGAGCTGACCTGAATGTGAATCAGTCACCAATAAATTAGCTCACGCATATGTAAGACTTTCACTGTACTCTGTACATGTAGTAATAATAATAAGTTTTATTTATGTAGCGCCTTTCATACACTCAAGGATACTTTACAATTCAACACACACATTAACAAGACAGTAGAAATTACATATATGAAAAAGAATGTGGTTTTAACAGAAGTTTGAAATTAGTAATAGATTTTTCCTTGCGAAGGCTGAGAGGGAGAGAATTCCAAATTTTAGGGGCTATCACTCTGAAAACTCTGCCACCCATAGTTACTAACCTGTATTTAGGTACAGTGAGTAACTTAACGTCCAATGATTGTAATGCCCGGGTAGGAGTGTAAGGAAGCAGCAGCTCCCATGAAGGGCTTTAAAGGTGAGAAGAAGAAGAATTTTATATTTGATTCTGGAAGAAACTGGTAAGCAATGTAAATCATAGAGGAAGGGAGTGATGTGAGAATTGTGACATTAACGGCCCTGTAAACCGAGAAATCCAGTCTGTTCAGGGAGATCTTTGAAGTTCTGACTGGTGGTAAGGGAAGTGTGCCCTGCTGTCATTACTCAAGATGCTTTGTTGTTTGCCTTCTTTGGCTGAACGCCCTTTTTTTTAGATGATTTGGCACAAACATAAGGACGTATTTACACTACTAGGTCTTGACGCCTCAATTGGTGAAGAAATCCAAGCTGATGTCCATAATGTTCACATGGTCTAAATGTGGCTTAAGTGTTTAGACTACTATGCATATTTAGCTTATTTTCACAAAAATGTTCTTGAGCAAAAATACAATATGACTGATTAAACTTAGGAGATCAGTTCAGTACCACATACACAAAGAGCCCGTATCAGATCCGAAAAAGTCAGATACGTTTTAGTTTTATAAGATGACATCTAAATCCAATCTGTGTCAAGTATGTGGGGAAAACAGGAATCTGATCACTTAAGTAATAAGTCATGTAAATGCAGCCATACTACTACACGAAAGAAGAGCAATGCTATGATGTGAACACAAGTCACTGACTTTGGTTTGTACGCTTATTTGTCCTTTGCAGTTCTTGAATCTAATGGAAGTCATTGATAAACAGCGAGACGACATGAGCAGGAGTAGCAGGTCTGTGATTTATATTCTGAGTGCTTTTTTCAAACCGTGCTTGTCGGCACTTAACAACATTAAAATGATGGTTCGTACTTTGTCATCTTTATTATATGCAAATATAAAGGACCGTAAATACTTCAGTAAGCATCTGTGTTTACCCATCTTTGTACAATTTAAAGCCAGGAATTGGTTGTTTTCCTATGCACAAGTTTTCTTTGACTGGTTATTAAGTGTTTTTTGTTTATTTTTTGCTATAGAATTAAGTGTATTTAGAACTAACAAACTCTTCATCATAGAAATATTTGAGATTCTGATATTTTTTAATCATTTAAAAGTGGTTATTCTAAACCCTGATTAACCAGTTCTACCTCTGCCATTACACATTTTGGATAGAAGTTTTCTTCACTACTTCATCCTGTTCATAGTGCAGTGTATGCTGGAGCGCACCCCCTCTACATCCACCCCTTGAATGGGGTCCGCACATAGAGGCTCTTTGGTGTAATGAAAATGAATAATTGGTTCGTTGGCTTTGCTGATGTTAAGTTCCAGACCGTGCTTTCAAGACCAAGAAGCAAAGTTTTCCAGCTGACTCGTATATTTTGTATTTTCTCCCTTTTATCAGTAAATCCTATAAATCCAGAATCATCTGAGAATTTCGGCAAATGACATGACCTGGTGTCATATTTATAATCTGAGATGTACAGAGTAAAGAAAAATGGGAGACGGGACTGTTCCTGGTGGTGCTCCAGTGTTGCTCGCATCCACGTCAGAGAAACACAGTTCTCGAATCTCACAAACTGTGGTTTACTACCCGGGACCCCAGAGGCTCATCTACCTGTGTATCTCTGAGCGTACCCCTTAACAGGGATAGCTGGATAGCACTGAAGGCAGTGTAGAAATCAAAAAACTTAATCCTCACTGTTCTGCCAGCTTGGTCCAGATCAGAGTAGGCCTTGTGGAGCAGATAGATAATTGCATCCTCCATTCCAAGCTTTGTCTGATTGGCAAACTGCAGTGGATCTAGGTGGTCTACCATAAGAGGACTCCAATTGTCCAGGGCCATGGTATGAGACGTAAGTGCCATTGGTCTGTAGTCATTAGGTGAAGAGGTGCCTGCCTTAGTTGGACCAGGAACTCTGCAGGATGTTTTACACAGCAGCAGCACTTTATGGAGACTGAACAGGTGACAGAGTCTATCACAAAGGTGTTCAGCACAGTAAGAACCATAAGAACTTAAAGGCTGACTCCATTTGGTCCTGCAGCTTTTCCTCTGTGTCACTTTCTTAGTTGTCTCCTTACTTAATTTAGGACACCCCATATTGATGGTCAACAGTAGACTCATCTCTGTCCACAGTGTGGGGGGGACTGTGGCACAATCATCACATAAAAATGAGAGAGAACATGTTTTTTACTTTATTGCAATGGAATTCTGATCGAGGTAGCTCTAATACATTCGAGTTCAAACTGTATGACCAAGGTGGTGATCACGATCAAAGGCAACGGGTGTAAAACTACTGATCACTAGCAGATATTCAGAAATTGTAAAAAGTTATAAATGAATTCATCGGGCGGCACGGTGGCGCAGTGGGTAGCGCTGCTGCCTCGCAGTTAGGAGGCTTGGGTTCACTTCCCGGGTCCTCCCTGCGTGGAGTTTGCATGTTCTTCCCGTGTCTGCGTGGGTTTCCTCCCACAGTCCAAAGACATGCAGGTTAGGTGGATTGGCGATTCTAAATTGGGTTTGGTGTGTGGCTGTGGCTGTGTGGCGTCCTGCCCGGGGTTTGTTCCTGCCTTGCGCCCTGTGTTGACTGGGATTGGCTCCAGCAGACCCACGTGACCCTGTGTTCGGATTCAACGGGTTGGAAAATGGATGGATGGATGAATTCACACTTTTATGTGCAGGGTTCATAAGCAGGTATTACACAATCTTAAAACTGCACCATTAATGAAAAATGAAATATTTTATTGTATGATGCAGTAAGTGCTTAAAGGTATAAACTCATCAGTGAGACTGAATTTCACTACTGTATATCGCACTTGTGAAAAGTAAAATTACAATTGGAAATGTATGATGAAACATTTATAAGTTGGTGACCCTGTTCTCCTGTTCTAAGCCTATGTGAATTACAGAATGGCCTCCGTTAACACATAACAAACAAAATCTCCAAGAAAACTTTGTATGAACTTTAAAAGTGAATGGCTTATATTCTGTGATTCCTAAGGCCCAAAGCTGTTAATGTTTTTTTTTTTCCTTTACTGCTCTCATATATTTTATTTATTTATTTATTTTAAAACCAGAACATGCGCAACACGCATTGGCCAGCTTCAAGAAGCCCTGAATGAAAGAAGTTCTGCCGTGAATTCTCTCCGAGCAAAGTGAGGTTATATTTAAATAGATAAATGTTACTACATAATTATTTTGCATCATTTTTTTTAAACTTTTCAATTTGAAAAGTAAAGTCTAATTAAAATGAAGATGTATTGTATTGTAGATTTTAGTTCTGTGATTTGAGATTTGTGAAAGAAACTTTTCTTGTTTAATAGCTCGATATCAATTGAATTTGAGCTTGAAACGACATGAAACGTGCAGTATAAAGCTTTATGGGCACAGTGATGTTGCGGCCAAAACCCGAAGTTCAGCCAGTTCCCAGATTGGTTGGCCGTTTTGTCCGTGAGGTGTGGCCAAAGTCTGAATTACTAGAAATGACCAGTGTGTATGCTACTTTGGCCGGCAATTGTGCGAAGTGGCGAGAACTCCCTGGCCAAAATCCGATGCGCTGATGTAAGACTGTCCGCTCAAGGTGTGAAGATGCTTAAAGATTTCAGATGCAGATTCAGAAGTGAGTTTTCCATTCTGCACGAGTAACTGCTCAAGGCGGGTCTTGTTCAGAAAGCGGACGCCACTTGAGACGGCCTTCCCCTCGCCCAAACACTAACATTAAAGTCAGTAAAATAGGTCCCTGATGTTCAGTCACTATTTTAGGGCTAACATAACAGAAACGTGAAACCTACTTATATACCTAATCTTAATTATTGTGAAACAACCAAGTGGCGTTCGCTTTCTGAACAAGAGCTGCCAAGGCTACACTCGATGCGATTGCACTAAGTGCACAAAAGATCACTGCTCGTGCCTTTTTCCCGAAATCGAGGTAAAGATCAGAGATTGGGCGGTCAATTTACAGCGACATTGGCCTCTCCCCGATTTGGCCATAACATATACACTTCAATGTGTCTGGGAGCTTATGAAATATAAAGATTTTATGGCATAGCTTGATATTAAGAAGAGAGTGAGGACGTTTTCAGGACATCTTCAGTCTTTAAAACAAAGGTAGCATTTGAAAGGTGATTAAAACCCCCTTATAGTCAAGCAAAGAAACTCATTTTTTGCATAGATCAGTCACAGTGTATTAAAGGTAAACCTCCTGTTGAAACTGCCTTGCTGTTGGTCTCTGATTGTTTGTCACAGTATACACTTGAAAGGGAAAGCATTCATGTAGAAGTAATCAATAAGGGGGCTGTTGTAGAAACCCAAATCCTAGAATAATACCAAGAAAGTCAACATATACTGAAAGTAACATTTTATTAAAAAAAAAAAAATAAATGAGTGTTAGGAAACAAGTTATACAAAAAGAAAAGAACACGGCACAAAACAAAGAAAGTAAAAATAACCCCAGTGCCGTTCAGCGTGTTCGTGAACAGGATGAATCACCCGGTCTGTCAGGTGCTGTGGGTGCTACACTTCCCAACCTCTGCACATCCAACACCATTTATTCTCGTGTCACATTTCTCTCTCTCCAAAACTATGGCCCCTTTACCTCCTTCCGGATGAGCTCTCCCCAAACTCCATTCCTTCTAGCATCCAACATCAGTTTTGTGCTCACGTTGGCTCTCAGTTTGCAACATGGAGATCAGCGTAGTCACGGGTGTCCAGCTCTGGTCCTGGTGGGCCGCACAGACTGCAGGCTTTCATTCTAACCCTTTTCCTAATCAGTGAGCAGGTTTCGCTGCTAATTAACTTTTTACCCTTCACTTTAATAGCTCTGTTTTTAAGGATTCAGTGCTCTGAATTGATTCTTTTCATCATTAAATGGCAGACAAACAGAAGTGAGATGTGAAACGAGCCGACAGATGACCAGCTAAATTGGGGCTTCAAATTCCAACCAGGTTCTTAATGAGAAGCAGGTTCTTGCTGTTAATTAAACTCGTTATTTAATTCCATGGCTTGTTGCTGCTCTCATTCGGCTACAGCAGCCATTTCCAAAAGTTGATTTTTCTATTTATTTTAAGAACATCGTCAAAATGTTTTGGTGACCTGAGGCATCAACCTTACTGAGACCTACACCCTTC
The DNA here is from genome assembly GCF_016835505.1 of Polypterus senegalus. Lineage (NCBI taxonomy): Eukaryota > Metazoa > Chordata > Cladistia > Polypteriformes > Polypteridae > Polypterus > Polypterus senegalus. The sequence continues at coordinate 93,128,502 of NC_053170.1, forward strand.
TTTATTTCCACATGTTGTGTGATGGGCCCAGGTTAGCTGGTCATGTGGAGGCCCGTTTTGTGTCTCATTATTATTTGGCTGCTAATTAAGGAAAAAGAAACAACAACAAAGGGGTCTGAGTCAAGCTAATTTAAACTAAGGCAACAGAAGTTAATTAGCAGCTAAAACTGGTCACTAATAAAGAAGATGGTTAGAATGAAAACCTGCAGCCCTCCTGGACCGGAGTGCGACACCCCTGGTAGGAGATCAATATCTGTTCACCTTAATTTTAAAACGGTCAGGTCAAAATTTGAAAAACCTCAGAGTGCTGCTTACTGCTAACTGGTAACTCATGCCATGGATCTGTTGCTTTTTGTGTGAATAGATGCGTTCAGATGTTTGTGTGGAACCTTTAACCTTGTGTTCCTGTTTCAAAGTAATAGCTGGTGCCGGTAGTCAATGCTGCTGCCTCGCTGATAAAGCATCCTGGGTTTGAATGCTGTGCACATTCAGTGTCTGTGTAGAGTTTGCACATTATCCAACTGTGTACATGAGTTTTCCTCTGGGTACACCAGTTTACATCCCACATCCACAAAGACATACAGGTTAGGTTGACTGGCAATGCAAAATTAGTCAATGGGTGTGTGCATGAGTGGGCCAATAATACCAGAATAAATGCTGGACATCTGTGACCCTGAATTAAATCCATGACTTGAGCATGAGAATGCTATGTTATCATGTCATGCCTTAATATTTTATTGGTCAAACTGAAAATATTTAACTGCTTCAGTCATCCCTCGTAACTCGTACCCCACAAGTCAAGAATCAGTCTTGTTGTTTGTCCCTATACTTTCTGTGGTACTTCTGTACGATATGGAGACCAGCACAGCGTGTATTCTACACATTAAACGTCACCTCCTTTGATTTTTACTCCACACACTGCGTTATGTAGCCTAGCATCACGTTAACCCTATCAATTCCTTATGCATAATGGCTGAGTGTGAGCAGTGGTGAGTCCACTACAACTCCTTTTCCCTCTGCCTTTAGGGGTATTTTCAGGTTTCAGGTCTCGGGTCTCACTGTGTTGTGTGATTATATCTTGTATATTTTCTTCTTTTTTTCATATAATACAGTGTTACATTCACTTACATTAAACTTCCTCTACCATTTATCAATAAGAGAGAACCATGACCATTTGTAACGAGTCTCATGACTCTAGGGTATACAGGTGCTGGTCATAAAATTAGAATATCATGACAAAGTTGATTTATTTCAGTAATTCAATTCAGAAAGTGAAACTTGTATATTAGATTCATTCATTACACACAGACTGATGTATTTCAAATGTTTATTTCTTTTAATTTTGATGATTATAACTGACAACTAATGAAAGTCCCAAATTCAGTATCTCGGAAAATTAGAATATTGTGAAAAGGTTCAATATTGAAGACACCTGGTGCCACACTCTAATCAGCTAATTAACTCAAAACACCTGCAAAAGCCTTTAAATGGTCTCTCAGTCTAGTTCTGTAGGCTACACAATCATGGGGAAGACTGCTGACTTGACAGTTGACCAAAAGACGACCATTGACACCTTGCACAAGGAGGGCAAGACACAAAAGGTCATTGCTAAAGAGGCTGGCTGTTCACAGAGCTCTGTGTCCAAGCACATTAATAGAGAGGTGAAGGGAAGGACAAGATGTGGTAGAAAAAAGTGTACAAGCAATAGGGATAACCGCACCCTGGAGAGGATTGTGAAACAAAACTGTGGGGGAGATTCACAAAGAGTGGACTGCAGCTGGAGTCAGTGCTTCAAGAACCACCATGCACAGACGTATGCAAGACATGGGTTTCAGCTGTCGCATTCCTTGTGTCAAGCCACTCTTGAACAAGAGACAGCGTCAGAAGCGTCTCGCCTGGGCTAAAGACAAAAAGGACTGGACTGCTGCTGAGTTATGTTCTCTGATGAAAGTAAATTTTGCATTTCCTTTGGAAATCAAGGTCCCAGAGTCTGGAGGAAGAGAGGAGAGGCACAGAATCCACGTTGCTTGAGGTCCAGTGTAAAGTTTCCACAGTCAGTGATGGTTTGGGGTGCCATGTCATCTGCTGGTGTTGGTCCATTGTGTTTTCTGAGGTCCAAGGTCAACGCAGCTGTCTACCAGGAAGTTTTAGAGCACTTCATGCTTCCTGCTGCTGATGAACTTTATGGAGATGCAGATTTCATTTTCCAACAGGACCTGGCACCTGCACACAGTGCCAAAGCTACCAGTACCTGGTTTAAGGACCATGGTATCCCTGTTCTTGATTGGCCAGCAAACTCGCCTGACCTTAACCCCATAGAAAATCTATGGGGTATTGTGAAGAGGAAGATGCAATATGCCAGACCCAACAATTCAGAAGAGCTGAAGGCCACTATCAGAGCAACATGGGCTCTCCTAACACCTGAGCAGTGCCACAGACTCATCGACTCCATACCACGCTGCATTGCTGCAGTAATCCAGGCCAAAGGAGCCCCAACTAAATATTGAGTGCTGTACATGCTCATACTTTTCATGTTCATATCTTTCAGTTGGCCAACATTTCTAAAAATCCTTTTTTTGCATTGGTCTTGATTGATATTCTAATTTTCCGAGATACTCAGTTTGGGTCTTTCATTTGTTGTCAGTTATAATCATCAAAATTAAATGAAATAAACTTGAAATACATCAGTCTGTGTGTAATGAATGAATCTAATATACAAGTTTCACTTTTTGAGTGGAATTCCTGAAATAAATCAACTGTGTCATGATATTCTATTTTTATGACCAGCACCTGTATGTCATTCCGCCTAGTGTTGGGTCATCTTCATCTGTCTCTCTACCCATCTCCTGCCTTTTATCCGTACCCTGGACGTGGGGGCAGCAGTCTAAGCAATGATAACCCAGGCATCCCTTTTCCCTGCCACCTCCTCCAACTGTTCCTGGGGGTTACAGAGACGTTCCTGAGAGAGAAATAGCATGTCTTGGGTCTTCCCCGAGGTCTCAGTTTGGAAAGGGAACTGAGGGCCCTGCTCTGGAGTCAGACCTGATGTTCGGGCCTTTACCCATGAAGGAGCAACATAGGTCTGTCCTCCAGTGGGCCCACCACCTGCAGACCTGTAAAGGTATAAGTGTCTGGTGCATTGTGGCCTGGGTTGCAGTTGAAGGCATGGACTTCTCTCTGGCTTCTGAAACTGACCTGGTTTTTAATATCCTGTAATTCAGCAGCAGCCTATTTTACACACATATGCACACTACACTTTGATTTCCTGCGTATTTTATTTTAATTACTAGGCCAGACAGATAGATCGGATGGAATAAAAATGTACAGTATGTGCATCGTAAGGGCTATTAAATACAGTCTGATGCAACCTCTTTAATTCAGTCTTTTCTAATACGTTGGTATAGACATTGTATTTGTTTATGGCCTGTGATGAAATTATTTTCAACTTTTTTTTTTATTCTTTGAAAGCTTTGAGTTAGCCTTGTTAAATCTAGGTTTTGGAGTGTTCTAACACATGGCAAACATGGTTTGGCCTAAATGGAAAAAATATGTTTCCTGTTTCAGGCTGCAGATGACCGAAGCTGCCCTGGCTTTGTCAGAGCAAAAGTCTCATGACCTCGGCGAGATCATCAGCAGAGTAAAACAAGACAAATCGGAACAAAAAGAGCGCCACTCAAGAGAGATGAAAAAAGAACAGGAGGTAAAGGAAGGGGGTGGCTATGGGGTGGTAACAGCTGAAAAAGCAAATAGCGGGCTTACATTTATTCAGCTGGTGTCTTGCGACGCTCCACCTCTCTGTTGACATCAGCTGTGCTTGCCAACTGCACTTTACTTCAGAGCTTCTTTGTTGTGTCTGCTCTTTGGTGCTGCCTCTGAAGAATTGTTCCCTGTCGAGGGGTTGTCTCCTGCCTCATGCCCACTGTCACTTGGGTGGGCTCTGCCCCTGTAATTGGAGTAAGCAGGTTGGTAATTTAAAATCTGGACTACAATGAGAATGTCCACAGTCAGGCTTTTTTGAATACAGAATAAATGTTTTTATATATCTCAACAGGGGCGGCACGGTGGCGCAGTGGTAGCGCTGCTGCCGCGCAGTTAGGAGACCCGGGTTCGCTTCCCGTTCCTCCCTGCGTGGAGTTTGCATGTTCTCCCCGTGTCTGCGTGGGTTTCCTCCGGGCGCTCCGGTTTCCTCCCACATTCCAAAGACATGCAGGTTAGGTGGATTGGCGATTCTGAATTGGCCCTAGTGTGTGCTTGGTGTGTGGGTGTGTTTGTGTGTGTCCTGCGGTGGGTTGGCACCCTGCCCAGGATTGGTTCCTGCCTTGTGCCCTGTGTTGGCTGGGATTGGCTCCAGCAGACCCCCGTGACCCTGTATTCGGATTCAGCGGGTTAGAAGATGGATGGATATATCTCAACACTATAATAATGTTATAATATTGCAGCTGTGAACATTTCCTAATATTCAACAGCAAAAGTGTTATGCTTAAAATAAAAAAACGTTCTAAGACTTGTGAAATGTGTTTTAAAAATTTCCCTTTTTCAGTCCTATTTCAGCCTCTGCCTTGTTTTAGAGTCCCGGTATAGAATACAGATTTGGCCAATTACCAGACTTTTAAAGGTCACATTTGTTCTATTTCTATTTTTATTTTGTGCCCCAAAGGCTTTATATTGTTGGCAGTGTGGCCTAGTGGCCAAGGCTGTTAACCGACTGTTGAAGTTTAGTTTTAGTTTTGCACTTGTAAAATATCTAGGTATTTTATTTACAATACAAAAGTATCATATTTTTCAGGGGGAACTCACTCCCTGAAAGGTGGGCTGTTTTATTTAGTAATTTATTGCTGGTTGACAAACTCATACCTGTAAACAAGCTACAGAGTTAAACATTAAAACTGTAGCAAAAATACAAATATTTCTTATATCATTGTATTCTATTTCTAATATGTCTTTATAAGTGTAAACATCCCACTGCTGTGCTTTTTAGAATCTGCAGAATAAGAAGAGAAAAAAAAAATGATCAGTTAATGAAATGAGATCAATTAAAGGTAAATGAATCACTTGTTGTGAAACTGCTTGGAATAAAAACCTGCAGCCATCTGTGGTCCCCAGGGCTGAATTCGAGGCCCACTGCTGAAAAATGACATTGAATGGCTTCACATCCAGGCAGAGATGTGTGTTAGGACTGCGCCGCGCAAAATAACTGGGAGCACTCGCTGTCGCACATTGTCAGACCTTAAACTGTTGCAGTGAGTGCTTCGCCTGTTTGTTGTTCAGTTGGCGTGTTGACTTGTCTCTTGACTTAGGATTCAATCCTAAGAGAAGGAAAGCTTATGAGAGATCTGCACGTGGCAAATGAGAAGAATCTCCAGCTAAAAAGCAAGGTACGCTTCTGTCTGCAAAGTCTGTTTGTTCGTATATCCCAGAATCTTCATCCACTTGCGATACCAAAGATGATTGTTCTCTGTTGCCTCTGGCAGGTTGATGAATTGGAGCGAAGGTGTAAAAGCCAGCAGGATCAGATCTTTAATCTGAAACAAGAACTGACCAATACTACCAGTGAGCTCAAATTGCGGCTGGCCCAGGCTGAAGGTATGTCATGAAAAGTTAAACAACATCCTGGGATTAAATAGCATTTGCCTTTTCAGAGGTACCATCTGTGGAGTGCGTACATTGTGCTGTTTATTTTACCATGGAGGCGCCTTTTCTTGGCTAACTATGAAGACTATAATATGCAGGGCCCTTCTTCAGGCAAGATGCATCTTGCATATTGTAATCTTTGTAGTTCGCCAATAAACGATGTCATTTTGCTTAACTTCTCACCACATCCATAATGGCTAACGCGGTACAACACCCTCGTACTACATACAGGCACACAAAAGCATTTAAAACATCCAGACATACAGTATATCAACCCCAGCTTTTATTAACATTATAACAGGGACTTGGAAAGAAAATGAAATATTTTGTAATATGTTTACTTTGCATGTTATAAAATCTGCATGAGTGTAAATGTTAGTGTGTACACATGTGGGCCCTGCAAAGGACTATTCAGGGCCGTTTCCTTCATTACATTGGGACCAGAGTGACAGAACACAGGAGTCCACCAGTGAGAATTGGGGTGCCAACTGGGCAACCCTGTTTAATAAGCAGACAAACAAAAGAAAAGAAGTGAGTGGAAGCACAACATAAAAGATGTCTGCTGTAGACCATGGAAAGGATTTCCAGCCAGGAATACACAGGCAGTTGGTTAAGGAGGAATGACACACACACACACACACCAATAGGACATGCCTCTCCTTCCGAGACTTCATGGATCTCCTGCCAGAAGGGGCGAGCCCTGCACTGGGCGCTGTGACCAGGATTTGCAGTCCTCACTAGATGTCGTCGTCTTCTCAAGAGCCGTGGGAGGAGGAGAAAAAAAGCAATAGCAGAAGGCCCCGCTCTCGTCCTGAAGTGCTACTGCTTACCTCAGTTGAGCCAGGATGTGATGCCCAGACACACGTGTGACGGCATCAAGTGCTACCAGGACGGGCTCGAGCCCCGTGACCTTGAATTGCATTAAGTGGGTTTGAGAAACTTAGTTATTTCATAAAAGCCGTTAATCCACAGTGCTATCTGAAATGATGGCGATCTTAGTAAAGCTCTGCCACAAACACCTAAATTTGGCCCACTTAATTGATATTATATTACTTTAGTTGTGTTTGGATTTTTTCAAGTTATAGTTCAACAATAGGTAAGCATGATTCTCCTGCGATATTTGTCAAGAAGAATAACCGTATTTTTATTTTATTTCAGTAACTGGGGAAATTGTTTAAAATGTGTGTTTGGATTTAACCTTTGTTATTTATGCTTATTTATTACTGGTGTAGTAGTTATAACTGCATCCTCCTGGGTGCAGCATTCAGAGTTGAAATCCCATACCCAGTTGTTGTCTTTGTGTAGTTGATTAGGTCGACTTTATTATCCTAGAGGGAAATTGGTCTGCAGCAGTAAAGTACAAAATCTGCAGTCTGACAGCAACAGCAGAAATTTAGGAAAAAAGAGGATGGCTACGGTCTGACAATTTATTTTTCTTTCTTTCCAACCTGTTTATAACACAACTCGGTGACAGGATGGTTTATATTCTTGATGCTGAGGTTGTGAAGCCAATAAATGAAAACAAATGTACCAACAAATTAAAAAAAAAACAAAAAAAAAACACCTATTTAAAACAAAAAAAAAGTGTTATTGTGGTTTTGCCTACTTTAAAACAACAGAGTTTCCTAAGAATGAAGAGTCGTGTCTGCCCCTTCTTACAATTCATTCTGTGTTAAGATCAAGCCCGTTATCATCAACGATTGCCCCTAGATATTTATGGGAGGGGAGCACCTAAGATCTGCGGCCATATCCTTTGTCTTAGAGATGCTTAGCTGTAAAAAAGAACAATCACACCATTGAACAACCTGCTCAACAACAGGTTCATGGCTGGCCTCCTTATCTTGTAGAAGACTCACAATGACAGAGCCATCTGCAGACTTCAGGATACGTCTGTCCTGATGTGAACTCCTGCAGTCATTTGAGTACAAGATAAACCAAAGAGGAGACCCACAGCAGCCTTACGGTGCCCTGATGTATTAAGGCTATCAAAAAAACGGCCATTAGCACTCAAATGTTGTGATCTGTTAGTTAAAAAGACCGGTTGCCATGTTATATTATTGTATTTTGTTTAATGCCAAAAGTCGGGTTACAGTACAATGGTTTACATACAGGTTTTTCTCACTTGGAGCAGCACAGTAGTTTTAGTGGTTGGCATTACTGCTTCACAGGTCCACCATCTTAGGTTCAAATCCTGAACTTGGTCATTGTCCATGTGGTGTCTGCTCTGCCTGTCAGAGATGAGCTCCTGAATGGGACTAACCAGGCTGTAGAATAAACAAGTGATTGTTTTACAGTTGCACATGACTTGCTCAGAGTCAGTCTGTTAGTCCATGGTAGGGACTGAACAGGCAACCAAGGCCTAACCAGTACACCACAATGCATGCCTGCCTGTTTGTTCATAATTTGCCAGGCCTGATATTTTGAAAATATTTGCTGAATCTGTGGTTGTATTTAGGCGCTCAAGAGCACCATAGTAAGCAAAAACAAAAGGAATTTGATGGCAGAAATTACAGGCGTTCATGACCAGTGCTGCTCATCCCCTCCATGATGTATTGATCTGGAGCACATTTAGTGGGGCCGATTCCCCAGGGTGTGCTTCGAGGCAATGCTCGGTCGGTACGTCAATCAGCCTGCACAAGGCCTGCTCCTACGCAGCTATGAAATTGGAACAGGAGCAGCATTTCTTTATATATTATATATTTGAACATTGGAGAATGTTTAAACAAAGCAGAACTATTGACTGTAACTGTAAGAAATTAATCATTTGTTATAAATGATACAGTAAGTAAATAAGCAACACTGAAGATAAAGAAATAATAAAATAAATATTATTATGATATTGTTCTTTATTATGATGTGTTTATAGTTCCGAATCTTGGACTTGTATTATTGTTTGGACTTGGTATTTTACTGCATTGCACTACTGTATATGAATATTACAAGTCATAAAGTAAATGAGGCAGTTGTCATTTTGAGAACTGCTGCTCAGTGTAGTGCTCCTGATTTTTGCAGGCCACCATCAAAATCCTTCTATTTCTATGTATGACAAATACAGTTTTTATGTTTCACATACTGGCTTCATTCACAATCGGAGTGTGCTGGAACTCCTGGTCTTCTGATTATTCCCTCAGTCCTTATGCACAGCCTCCACCACCACCTGGCAAACTGCTCAGTATTTTCCAGTGAAAATGGGCCTGATTTCAAAGTGCATTACTTGAGACTAAGCCTCCATTGTAAGGCTCTTATCCTTAAAATGTCCTGTCAAAATGAGCTTGAACTTGCACAGGGGGCACAAGGAATTACCTTTAAATTGAGGAGTGTCAGAAACACTTCCAGTGTTTTTCAGACCTGAGCTACTGGAACAGGTTTTCCAGCACCTGTTTAACCAGTGCTCAAATAACCTTTACACCCCAAACCCAACACATTAAAGCAAACAAGTCTAACAAAATGCACTCGGGCAACAGCTGCTAGAATCGGACTGTTGGAAAACAGAGCATTTTAAATGTTAGCAGCTTTGTCACGAACAGGTGCTTCTTCACTGTCGTTTTACTTTCTAGAACGTCTGGAAACTGAAAAGAAAAGATCTAAACAAGTGCTGGAGGATTTAGAGCATTTACACCAGAAAGAGGTGAGAACTTGCTTTTTAATTTTTGTTGTTTTACTGACACATAGCAAAGTAGGCCTTAAATGACTTTGGTCCATCTATACTTTATGTGCAGGCATTTGCTTGTCTTTGCAATTTGAGCTTCCTGTGCACTCGGAAAATGTAGGAATTACTGCTGAACCAAGCGGAGGCAGCTGCTCAGATTCAGTGACCAATTTACGACATCACAGTCATCATAAGAACAATAATACCCTGTCATAGGGTGCCCTGTACAGAGGACATGACTTAGGCACAGTGTGATGAAGTCCTTGTGGTCATTTGGATAAAGTGTAAAATGTGTGGCCTTTAGTATCGGGCCTGAACAGAGAGTCCCTGTAAACAATGTGCATCTGAAAGAAAGAGCACCAGGGACAGGCGGGACGCAGTTGTGCCAAGTAGCCACCAGGGTATGCATGTGATTATTATTTTTTTTTTTTCAGACCATGGAAATGATGTTTGGGCAGTGGTGTAAATGGCTGCTTTCTGCCAGATACAGATAAACGTGGAATGATCGGGAGAAGGAATAACTTCCTGGCAGACTTTATGACTGCTTAAAGCTTAGAGAAGGTGAATGGGAGAAAACGCAGTCAGTCTGTCCCCGTCTAGTTATTAGAGAGCTGCTTTTATGCTTTTTACATTTATTTATATGGCACATTTTCATACAAAACATGCAGCTCAGATTCCTTTATTATAAGTTACAAACACATTCTCAATAAATACATCAGTTTTTTTTTATTTTTAATAAATTTGCAAAAACCTCAAGTAAACTTTTTTCACATTGTCATTATGGGGTGTTGTGTGTAGAATTCTGAGGAAAAAATTGAATTTAATCCATTTTGGAATAAGGCTGTGACATAACAAAATGTGGAAAAAGTGATGTGCTGTGAATACTTTCCGGATGCACTGTACATACAGACTTGCACAATAGAAATAAGCACATTTTTAATAGAAATTAGCCTTTTTTTGTCATCATCATGAGTTTAAAACCACCATCATTAGGAGCCTTATAAAATTAGAAACACTTTGTATATCTGCCAGTGCCAGCACCCATCACACTCATCTGTTGTGGGCACAGTACAGGAGCATATCTCGCCGTCTGTGTCCTCTTTAGCCACAATGTTGGCACACGCTTGCTAAATCTTCAAAATATTTCTTTCAAAAACAAAAAATGTTTGTAGCACCTGGGGTGGGGGTTAATGAGAAACTTTTTCAGGACTTTAATTATTTTTCGTCTCTCTTATTTTCCTCAATATTCTTCCAACCGCATTACTAAAATTGCATCTTTCACTGCAGAGTATTAAATCAGGAGTGCAGCTTTCTTCTAGTTCGTGTAAAACTTTGTGTGAGAAAAACCAAGTGAGGCAGCCTGTCGTGGATTGTTGTGAAATTTCCCTCATGAAACTTCACTGTTTGTATTAACTTGATAAAACGTTTATATTGTGAGCTTTGTTTGACTTGGTGGTTTTGCATTTCAATATACTGGATGGCGATATGGCAAATTATTCACTAAATAAGTATGAATGAGAAGTTTTAATTTGGTAGAGACCAGAAAGAGCGAGGAAGCTTTGTATGATCTTCATTGCATTTCTTATTTGAAATGTGTGATATTATAAATGACTTCATCTGTATAATGGAGAATGTTTGGACTTTTTTGGCATTGTTTACTAAGTGTGTATAATAGCTTATATGTTTATGTGCATCAGAACGGTAATGTAGCTGAATGACCACCCCAGAACGTCCAGTGTGTCGGCCTTTCCCAGGATAGGAAGCTGACCCTCCTTCTCCAAAATCTACGCCTTCCCCATCAAGTTTTTGTCTTAAGTAGTTTTGCAGGCTGTGGATAGTGACGGCAGAGTGCAGTTGGCTTTTATGTCTTTAGAAGATTGTTGTTATGATTTACCCCCCCCAATGACACACACACAAACACACACACTGAAGAATTAAAAAAATAAAAAAAAAACACCCTGGTCGTGCTTTGTAAGACACAGTTACTTGTTCAGCTTTTCATGAAGGATGTTTCAAACAATGGGTTTGCACAAGTGTTGCGTTTCTTTCCCCTACAGTACATGTCATGTCTCTTCACAATCTCTGTACAAGAAGGAATGGCAGTCCAACAACTAAGGCCTATTAGCTCCTTTTTCCTTCCATCATTGAAAGAAGCTTTACATGAATGTGTACACATTATTCTGGGTCACTAATTAAACCCTGCTGCCTGTTCTCTTTTGATTTGATTGAGCATGGATTTGATGGCCTCCGGTGTCTACAGACAGGCAAGTAAACTCGGTATTATGAAGCTGAAGTAATTTTCTAAAGACGTACCTCGTGGTTCATATTTTACTATAGGAACATTACAGGAAAGCTGTTTGGATTGATATGCGTTTTAATGAGCTACCCGGCAGTGTGTTTTTTTCTTTTCCTTCCCCCAGAAATTTTCTGATACTTTAAAGTCTGTGATTTCCAGAACCTTTTTGCCTGACGATGGCCGTGGTGGTGGTGGTAGTAGTAGTAGTAGTAGTAGCGGTAGTAGTAGACTGAGCAGGCGCATTTCCTCATAACATTCTACTGATCTTCCAGAGGAATTCCCAGCCAGGTGGTAAATTCTCTGCTACATGTCTAAGTCTATAGTCTCATCCCTTTAGTAGTTACTGGTACAGAGCAGCAGAGTTTCTACCCCATGATCCACCTGAATTAAAAAAACCTTTAACATTTTAAATATTGCTTCCACTTCTGCATTCTTATTATTTCAATTACTTCGATAGACAAAACAATCGACTGGTGCATCACTTTCTTTCTCCAAAGTCTTGGTACCACCACCTCTGCTGCAATCTGCTGGCCTTGTTTCACAATACCCTGTACACTCACTCATTGAACTAGACCGCATAAGTCTTTAAATTTATTTGACCTTCACGCCTTCAACCAAGACATATACTCCTAGCACAATCCAGCATCCTGCCTTAAACATATTCGACGTAGTGCCAAAAATGTTGTTAGAAGCCTTCCTGTAAGTGCAGCGTCTGGGTACACACAATCAGGCCCCTAAGCCACGTATTTTTGCATTACCTCTCACAATATACCATGGGAAATGAAATCGCAGGCCTTCTCCAGGGGCACACATACCTTTATAGACTGAACTGACAAACTCCTGTGATCCCTCAAATAGCCTGGTGTCCCAGTCTGTCATTCACAAGGCACTTTCGTGGCATCACCTACAACACTGAAGAATTGTGTTAACCAAGACATCCTAAAGATTCCTAATGTATTGAACATTTGTAGCTGGTTGTCATTCATACCCGCAGCTTTCATATTGTGTGGCACAGTTCTACCACAACGTTTGTCATAGATACAGAAACAAATGTTTGTAGCAGTGCTTGAGCTGTCTGGCAGGTTCAGGAGATCTTCAAGGTGCTGCTCCAGTTGCTCGAGGATTTTGTGCTCACACTAGCTGACCGATTCGTGGATGACAGTTCACTTACCCTTCTTAAGTTATTTTGCAAAATTCCTGTGAGGCTGCCCAAAGGTGATTCTCCGTGGTCTCTTCAAACTCCTGATATACCAATGCATCTGTCACCTTCCTAATTCATCTTAAACAGTTTTAGAGACCCTTCCTCGATTAATGTATATAAAACCCCCATGTTTAATTTGATAGCTTTTTATCTTCATTTCCTTTCAGCTGCCTACAGTGAAGTTTGTTAAAAGAGTTCATTCATTCAGTCCCCAAGATTAGGAAAAAACATGTCCAGCATTGAGTGGTGTGCTAACCTCCAAAATAATTGTGGTAGACATTCCATGCCATGCTCATTACTGATTTGGATCTGCAGGATCGGTTGAACTCACTTGGCACCAAATGGCGATTCGTTTGATCGCTCGGTACCCCTTTTCACTAAAACGTATAGCATATGTTAAGTTAGTCATCATTGTAAAGTGCCATATCATTTTATATTACAACTATGCTGCAACTATTTTTAAAAGACTTTGTTTTTACGGATGTCTACAATTTAAAGATGAGAGGTTTTAGTCCCATTTTGTGGCTTCTTCTCATGATAGATTCAGCTTCTGCAGACCCTGCAATTGGATTTTATGGGTTAAGAAACTGGATGGATCTTTTGATTAACCTGATAAAACTGATCGAAAGGGTCTGATGTTCTTTCATGCTTTACATTTACTGTTTGGCTGTTTTTCCTTAAACAATTTTGGCAATTAGGTGCAATTTTAATATTTCACTTTTTTTAGGCCACCCAGTTGTACAGACATGAAAAAGAAAAACTGCATATAAAACATTCCATTGAAAACCTGTAGAAATTATTTTTAAATACTGTATATTGTAGTTTTCTGCAAAACTTTAGTTGGCTTCTTTCATTTTTGTACAGGTGGATCACCTAAATCGACATCTGGAAGATAGCGAAAGATCCCTTCAAGAGAGGGTTCTAAAATTGGAAGGCGTTCGAATCCAGCTCGAAGAAGTGAGTGGAGGTTTGGCAAAATGAAAGCCACATGTAAACACTTAAACTGCAATAGTGATGCCTCTGAAGCTCAAAAACTTGTCTTGTTTGTCTCGACGCTTACCAATAGGAGCTTTCTCGAGTCAAAGCACTTTCCGTTACCGAGCGTGCTCAAGCAGAAGAAGAACTTCAGAAAGTGAGGAGCCAGGCTCGAATGGAGGAGGTGAGCTAACATATCCAATACATCATCCCTGCTTAGAAGTGGCCAACTGTAAAGTCATCCCATATGGCACACATTTCCACGTGTTGGATGCAGTAAGAAAATGTAATTCCAAGTAAAATACAAACTTAAGGAAATTAAGGGATACTTTCATGTTCTTTTTGACATTTACACTTGGGTTGTCCCTGGTTAGGTTATTCTTATCGTTTGTTACTGACAAGTCTTTGCTGTTTCCATCAGTAGTCGCACAATCCTTCAATAAAAGATTCTTTAACAACTACTCAAGTCTACCCTCCCCACTCTCCCCATATGCCCCAACTTTGCAATGAAAACGAACTTACACAGTAAAGTATGAAATTACACTTAGCTTGTCATGTTTATTGCTGGTTTACATTAGCGAAAGCAAACAGTTTGAAAAGTTAAAGAAAGCAACAAATCACTTTAGCCAAGGCAGGAATAGACCACCAGCTTGTTCACACAATACAATACAATTTATTTTTGTATAGCCCAAAATCACACAAGAAGTGCCACAATGGGCTTTAACAGGCCCTGCCTCTTGACAGCCCCCCGTCAGCCTTGACTCTCTAAGAAGACAAGAAAAAACTCCCAAAAAAAAAGCCTTGTAGGGGGAAAAAAAAAAAATAGAAGAAACCTTGGGAAAGGCATTTCAAAGAGAGACCCCTTTCTAGGTAGGTTGGGCGTGCAATTGGGTGTCAAAAAGAAGGGGGGTCAATACAATACAATACGATACACAGAACAGAACACAAGTAATCCTCAATAGAGTATAAAAATAAAAATATTACAAGTACAGAGCATAATTTAACAGTAGATGATATCACATAATAAGATTCGGATTTGGATTGTTTTTCCCCAGTTTCTTTTTCCAAGCTAACCCTGGTTGGTGTTCTCACAGGTATGCAGGGGCAGGCTGGCTGGAGGGAACCACGTGCCAAGCCAGTGTGTGCTGCCTCTTTATATAACTTTTTTCAGACCTGCATTATCAAAATGTTCATCCAAATAAAAATACCCACACGTCCAGCTAATCACTCACATTCGTTATAACACACCGTGACTGCATGCTGAAGGAAAAGCAGACAAAACCAAGTATCCGACCTTGTGCTGCTCATTTGAACTGTTTGATTGTTAATGCCGTGTAGGTTTTGGGACACTGCATGCCTACAGTGACTCCAGATTTCACATTATTCACTCAACACAGCTTAGACATTTGAGATGATGATAAAATGGAGGTACTGTCAACTGGTGTGAAGAGTCAAGCACACAGAGTACTGCGTTACAAATGTACGGTGCATGTGAATTGTTTGCTGGTAGTGAAGAGTACACAAGCTCTACCCTAGAGAAATGCAAGTTTGTTTATATAAAATGATTGCAGACCCCCGTGACCCTGTAATTAGGATATTGTGGGTTGGATAATGGATGGATGGATACATTTTTCAAAACAGTCGGCCAGCTGGTTCCTTTTCTTGCAGATTAAGACAATGCAAAGAAAACTTTGACAAAAATCTGTGCAACTAAGGTGTAGTGATGTGGAATCAAAGAGGAATGATACCTCCTCTTTTTTCTTGTTTGAAGTGGTTTCCCATAACTGGAAGACAGAAGAGGTGGTGCATGGGAGAAAAGAGAAAATGTGCACTTCAGACTTTAGCATACTTTTTTTTTTCCCGCCCTTCATGAATTATGGTGGTACAGGATGGGGCATAAAGATCTCCCACATTTTGAAGGATTATAAAAAATGAACGAAGCTATCTTAAAAAAATGAAAATTTGTACATATTCTGAAATGTACATTAAAAAAGTTTTGTTTTAATGGGTTTTAAAAATCATATCATAGCCGCCGTCATTGGCAATACATTGCTGAAGACGTTCTCGGAAGTTCTCCATCACTATCTGGGGCATCTCGGGCGAAATGGTGTTGATTTTCCTGTCTGATCCTTTCCTTCAAATCCTCAAGAGATTGAGGATGATGATTGAAATCTTTTTCCTTTAAGTATCTCCAAAAGAAAAAGTCACATGGGTTTAAATCTGGTGACCGTGCCGGCCACCCCACGTCTCTCCTTGAAGAGATCAAATGCCCAGGGAAGTGAGCTGTGGCCCTGTCCTGCTGAAACCGCACATGTTCTCCCTTAGGTCTGCCATGGTGATTTTTCTTTTCAGTGTGGACCCATTTGCCCGGAGGGTAGAAAGCCATAGCAAAATCTTTTTCCAATCTGGTACAGATGCATTTTGACCAAATGTGATGCATGTACGGAATGCTCTCTGTGTCACAATCACAGAACGTTTTTTCTCATAATACACTTGAACAACAAAGCCCCGATGTTCACCGGTCCAACTCGTGATGGGTACTGAAAACGGTAAAGCCTAACCTACCGAATGAGACCTACCCCTGCCTCTGTATCCCCACTTCGTCCTGCACAGTTCTCCCTCGCAATGTGGGAGATCTTTATGCACCACCCTGTATAAGATGACTTTTCTTATTCATTCTGCAGCAACAAAAATCAAGTCACCTTGAGGAGAAGCTGCGCCTCCTAACACAGTCTAGAGACGATTCACAGATTTACTGCACACAGCAAAAACAGACCATTGGCGAACTGCAGGCCAAAAACAACAATCTGTTAGTGGAGATAGAAGGACTGAAACGAAGGCTGGAAGATCTCCTACAGGTAAGATGTCCTGTTGTACTGCGTTACAAGATTAGTCTTAGCCAACGGAGCTCCCTCTGCATCTGTTACCTTTATGGGTGCTTATAGTAAAAGGCACTACACAAAATAAAATACATGTGTTACGTATTAAACAGTCACCTAATATCATTTTTTTTTTTAAATGTAAAATGCGTCATCCTGGACAGCAGTACTCTGTAGTTTTTTATAATTAGACTGCTGAGATTGAGTTCCAAGACTCAACAAGTTCAACTCTTCCAGGGTTTATCTTAGTGGTCAATCATGTACTGTTGTTATGTGAGTGTTTGAAGACAGCAATATCATACAACAGCCTTGGTGTACTCTGATGAATTGTTTTGATCGATAAACATTAATCCAATGGTGCATTAACAGCATTATTTCAGAAGCTGTCTTACCAGCATGCAGTGGCTGAGCTATTGAAGAGTAACTACTGAGCCTTTATGCCAACGTTTATTTTTTAAATTTTGCTTGTGATTTTTCAATTACACTACATAGCAAACTCAGTGCTGTGTTTTGGGGTTTCCTTTGTGAGCCCCTGTGCATTTATGGGTCAAACCTTACATTTTTGATTCATACAACCACTGCTTGGCTTTTGGCTTCCTGAGCTGAACCACGGGTGTCAAACTCCGGTCCTGGTGGGCCACAGTGGCTGCTGGTTTTCATTCTAACCATCTTCTTAATTAATGATGGGTTTTTGTTTCTAATAAATTTCTTTTGCCTTAATTTTAACTAACTTGACTTGCCCCTTTGTTTGCCCTTAATTAGCAGCCAAATAATAGTGAGACACAAAACACATGACCAGCTCACCTGTGCCCATCATGCAATATCTGAAAATAAAGAAAGGTTAAGGTCTCAGTAAGGTTGATCTCTCAGGTCACCTTAGAAAAAAACAGAAAATCAACAGTTTTTGAAATGTCTGCTGGGGCAGAATAAGAGCAGCAACAAGCCATGGAATTAAATAACGAGTTTAATTAACAGCAAGAATCGCCTTCTCATTAAGAAACTGGTTAGAGTTTGAAGCCCCAGTTTAGCTGGTCATCTGTCGGCTCGTTTCACATCTCACTTCTGTTTGGCCGTCATTTAATGAAGAAAAGAATCAATCCAGAGCACAAATCCTTAAAAACAGGGCTATTATAATGAAAGTGAATAGAATTTAATTAGCAGTGAAAACTGGTCACTGATTAGGAAAAGCGTTTCAATGAAAACCTGCAGTCACTGCTGCCCACCAGGACTGGAGTTGGACCACCCTGAGCTGAAGAGTTAAACTGCAGCATCAGGTGGTGTGGGATGAAGTTCTGTTTGCTGTTGTCTGTTACGCACACACTCTCGGGCAAATCTGTTATAAACTGAAAATACGGTGGATATTTGTGTGTTTTGGGAAGAAAGCACGTTCTGATGGTGCCTCGTGCATTATGTGATAACTGGAGTGCCTCAGATATGTTCATCTTCATAGTTTTCCTGTTTAAGCTACAAACTGGGCTGCTTATCTAAGTTGTGAGTTTGTTGTTGTTGTTCCCCAGGACTTGAGCGGAAAGGAGCAAGAGAAAGTGGCTGAGGTGAACAAGGTGCGAGTGGAGCTTCAGGAGCAGATTGGTCACTTGCAGGCAGAGAGGACCGCACAGAGTGGACTGAAGGAGAAGATTGCCTCTTTGGAAAGAGAAATGAAAGGCAAGTACCTTGAATGAATGAATGAGTGAGTGAGTGAATGAATGAGTGATGTGCTAAATGCCATATGCAGATCATCGCCGTTGTATAAGGTCTACAGTATCTCAACCAGTACAGTCCAAAGAAAGACTTGACATGTTTTGGTAAGTTGAAATGGTACAGTGTTCCAGGACAGTAACCGCAAGGAGTGAATGTGAACAGATAAGAAGTTGTAAGGAACCTGCACAGGGTTCTGCTATTTGGTATTTCAACATGTGTGCAATTATAGCTGAAGATCATATAAAATAGACTTATTCGTATTATATTTATTCATATGAGCTGTTGCTTTTAACCAAAGTGACTTTCACATCACAAGCCCCTAGCACAACTGCCTCCATATTTCCACAATGTGACCACTGTTTGGTGAAATGACTCAGCTAGGGTCTTTGTCCAATTAGGGTGAATTATCCAGCAAGTGTTTCCTTTACATTGCAATTCATTAATCCCAAGCATACCTTATAAAAGGTTTAAGGAAATGTATGTAGGACATCAAGTCCACTTCTGTTGTAGTGAGTGCCCATTGACCATCGTCCTGATTGGGTTCTCTTACCGTGTTGTGTCTATAATCCTAGATGAGGTGACCAGATACTCTTGTAGCCAATATGGAATGGTGGGAGTTCAGTTATGATTCATTACATATTCTTGTATATTACTTTATAATGCCAGTATTTAGAATGCAAGCTCTTATCTCTCTCCCACATAAATGCTACACATTTATACGACAACTCCACATGAGTAGAAGGAGGCTCTATGCAGCCATTCAGACCATACACACTGTCACGCTAACCGTGACATCAAGAAAATGAAGCAGACCATCTGTTAAGGTGATACCACTAAGCACATACGCTAAGATGTAACGTCAAAGCCAGTCTCCAGTAATATCTTCACTATAACTTTCAACACTAAAAATGTTCTTTATTAGCTTAACCTCGACTTGTTTCCAAATTTATCTGATGCCTGGATTTTTTACATTTTTTGCAGTGTGTGCACATTGCTAATCCAGGCTGTCTAGATGGTGATTGCACTGGCCTAGGGTTAGCATTATTTCCAGTATGTGAGCTTCACATCATAGAACATCAGATAAGTCAGATCTTGTCAGTTTTGAATAGAACCAAAAGTTAATTCAAGATAAAGTGCAGTGTGCTTAGCAAGGCACTATGTGCATGCAGACTGCAGGGTCTGTCTAAGATAGAGCAGTCGGAAATGAATTGCCTCGAAAATACAGGACTAAGATTGCTTTAAAGGCAAGTTGGCATACCAACATACAGAGGATTGTCTCTGAAAATACAGAATGCTGGGTCATCCTACTCCTAAACGTGGTGTGATGATGTGATGTGACTCCCCTTTTAGATCCAGCAGCCATTTGTGTTTTTAGCGATTTTGTTTCTTTTGCCGATCTCCTATGCATTAGTTTTACATCTTTCAAATGCAGTGTGGCATAGTGGTAAGGGCTTTGGATTTTGCCCTTCAAACCCTGAGGTTGTGGGTTCAAATCCCGCTACTGACACTGTGTGACCCTGAGCAAGTCACTTCACCTGCCTGGGCTCCAATTGGAAAATCAAAAGTAATGTAACTAGTTGTGTATTAAATGTTCAGTCACCTTGGGTAAAGGCATCAGCCAAGTAATAATAACGTAATAATCTCATTTTTAAGGTTCCCAGATTCGATGTGACCTCTACTACAGGACACTAGGGTCTTTGGGAACCAGTTAGGATGGAAGCAAGCTTGGGTGTGGTGTTTGGTTGAGTGGCTTATAATGATTCATACCTGTGAGCAGGAGTTGGAATGCCCACCCGTATCTTTCACCCATGTTAACTTTATCTCCAGTCAACAATCCAGGATAAATAAGCCCTGCCAAGACCGTTATTAACACACTGTAGACAATGAATTGTGCACATGCACCAACAGTGATGGCAGAAAAGCACAAAAGATGTAATCCATTAATCGCCACATGTACAATTTTACATCAAAACCAGTCAGCACTGACCACTGTATTGTAATTTTATAGAAACAGAATTTTAAAATGTTCTTCCTTGACCATATTCTGTGTGAGGGCTTTATTTTTTCTGTGAAGCGAGCGATCTTTCATTGCGTGTAAGCTTTGCCAGTGTGCTTGCACATGCATTGATGCGGGCAAGACCTGCACAATGTCCTGGCATCTGTTTGGTCAAGAACTGATGTGATTGGGGACTAAAAGTAATTTGATGATGTACAGCTGGCACAAGGATGTATGAAAAATGTGCACAGTGCAGTGATGTGTACGGTTAATTACTACAGAAGAAACGTTGGCACTCCTGAGACACGGGGCAAGTAAGTGATCTTTGGACTGTCATGGGAAAGCGGAATGACGGTTGACCATCTCTGATCCCTTCTGTTCGTTATTTCCTTCTTTCTCTCTTTCTCACCTGCTAACACACACCTTGGCCGTATAAATGTGAGAAGAATCGACAATGCGATGATTCAATGTCGTCTTTCTCCTTTTGTTTCATTCATACAGTACAAACCAGTAATCACCGGGAGGCACTGTTGGATAAGGAGAGTGAAATTAACTCTCTTTTGGAAAAGCTAAGACTTAAAGATGCTGAAATCTTGAGGATGAGGGAGGATGAAGCTCAGAGGGCGAGCTTTCTACAGAATGCAATTCTTTCGTATGTACAAGGATCACCTCTGGGCAGCTGTGCCCTGAAAAAATAATATTTTGTACGAATTGTTCAACTTCAAGGGGCATGCAGTATCACAATCGGCACGGTTTTCTTGACTAATTTTTGTATTTCACTCTAGCAATAATGTTTTATGAAATATGAGATATCAATGGATCACTTCAAGAAGAAGTGAAAAGGAAAAATGAGCTACTAAGCATGTTTAAAAGGGGGCCGTTGTAGCTAGTATGCACTACCTGACGTATGTAGCATGACTTGGGTTTTGAAGTGTTTCCAAATTCAGAACCAATCTTTGTCAGATGTAAACCGCCTTCTGCTGTAAAGCAGTGTGATGCACACACAATCGGTGCTAAAACCTTTTCTGGTTGTGGATTTTATTGACCTCCACGTGTGCAGTTGTTTCTTTAATACCACATTAATGCTAAACTTCAAAAATGTCTTGCAAATAATGATGGCCATGTTAACAAAAGTGCCTATTATCTAGGGGTCATGTAAAATATGTTACTGCTTTTCAGTTTGAATTGGCAACCACATAGACCCCCATTCCTAAAAATAAATTGCACATTTTTCCTTTGTTATTCTCTTTGACCATAATGGGGTGCATATTAATGTTTATATATAATTTTTTTTTCTTTTCAAATCAGCACAAGTAACATTTTATTTTAACTACATTAAGCATAATGAAGGAAAAGTTAACTCGACTGAATCTGATGTAGGGTATCAAAACAAGGGAAGGACATTTGGCCCTCCACATATTTGCAAATGGACCCCCAACGGAAGGCCGGTAGGTCCATCGCCTGTTTGGATGGCTTCTTTGTAGGTTGCTGTCATGGAGAGGCGGGTGTGTGTGAGACTTCAGAGTGTTCCCCAGATGCTTGCGTGTGCCTGGGCCGAGATTTTGAAGCCCTGCTAATGTTTTAGGTAATGGCAGCTCCACCTCGTGGCCTCTTAACATGTGGTCTCTCTGCCACAACTACAATCAAGTGAACATTCAAAGGATGATATTTTGTTGTTGTTATTATTATGGGCTAGACCATCATGAGACTCTTCGAGCTCAAGCTCCTCATAATGCCTTTGAAGTAACCAAGTAAAAACAGAGATGGTTTTCTTTTAACAGTTGCTGATGGGCACTTACATTGAAACAATTAGGCAGTTTTAAAAATCATTGTACTCTGATCTTTAATTCCCTTCTCCAATATTACTGTAATCTTTTACAACAAATTAGATATCATGATTTGCTGTTTCATATCTTTTTGTTTTTAATGAAATGATTGGCAAGGTGTGCACGGTGTAAATGCTTGTGATTTACACACTGCAGATTGTGTTATTGCATACATTTTGTACCGTTCTGTATTTGTTTTTTACATTTTATATAAAATGTTTTCTAATTTATCAATAAACAAATTTTAATTACATGTTTTCGCCGTGCCTTTTGTTCTTGTGTTTCCTGTACCGAACTACTTTCTGCTTTCCAGATGTGGAGGATAAGTGCATTGCCTGTGGCCTGTAACAGACCTGTTAACATTTTTCATTTCTTTTTCCTCCATCTAGCCCTCAACTTTCATAAACTGCTGCAGGAACGGTAACTGCAATGACACTACGTAGTTTAGAATGGGACTCGAGTGGCAGGTACACTAGCAGTGTTAACGACGGTGACAGCAGGCCGCTGTGTACCCCAGTACTGTGTTCTGACCTGCGGAGAAAGTTACTGGAAGTCCAGGCCACTGGGGACAATGGGACATGTGCCTTAGGGTCCCCATGCTGTTAAGTGCTAGTGACTGGACCTACTGGCTAACCAGTATTTCCCCGTTCTCCATTAGGAGGCAGTGTGGTGTGGTGGTTAAGGCTTTGGACTTCAAGCCCTGAAGCTGTGTGACTCTGAGCAAGTCACTTCACCTGCCTGTGCTCCAGGTGGAAAAACACAAGAAATGTCAAATGGAGTAATAATTGTGTGGTTCAGTGTCAGGGGGACTGGAGCTCTGACAGGATGACGTGTTCCTTCGCCCTTTCCTGACCCAGAAGGTTGTGGCTATGCTTCCTCTGTAAGTAGTTCCATGTCGAGACTTAAAGGCCCACCTGACCACACTGCAGTCAAACCTTAGAGAGCTTGGCAAGTATGTACAAGGTTGGAGTAGAAATTGAAAATGTCTAGACATGTAAAACTATTATTATTATTATCTGTTGTTACTGAACCTGCTTGATGGTCACAGGGAAAAGGCACAAGACAGGAGTCAGCCCAGGATGGGACGACCATTTTATTTTTTTAAAAACATTTCAGAAAATGTGGGAAAACACAAATAGTTTCAGATTATTTGGTAGTTGCCACCTTTGGCAACTCATTACTGTGGTGTGTTTCTCTCCTTTATGTCACCGGGTGTATTCTTCTGATTTTTTTGGCCATATGGCAGCACATTGTTTGTTTTTTACCTTGTCTGCCCATTGTCTCTGTGGAGTCTGCACATTCCCTCCACACCTCTTTAACTTTCCTCCACATATCATTGTCACCTCCTACATCCCACAGACATGTTTGTTAGGTTAATCGGCGACACTGTCTTTCACCCATGTAAGTGATGGTGTCCTCGCTTTACTCCTTACTTGTGCCCAGTGCTGCTGAAACGTTGGCTCCCTGTAACTCGGTACTGCAAACATCAGGCTGGAGGAATGGACTGGAGGTCTCATTTGTGATGCCTTTGTTCCTGATCATTTAGCCAGTACATACGTACGTATTAATAACCCATCCATCCGTGTTTTAAGGCCGTGTGATATTAGACAGCTTTTTCAGTGAGTTTCAGATGTCCGCTTCATTTACATAATCCTGGAGAGTCGGCCATGCACCCCGTGCAGGCCAGTCGTATGGCGTGACATCGCCAGTGACTACTCCAACTACTCCATGACTCGCCCTTCGGGCTCTCTGTGTGCGCGAGAGCCGACAGCCAATGGATGATAACCCGGGTGGGCAATGCTTATAATGCAGTGATGAGGAATTAGAAAGGCAGATGGGTGTATTGGACCTCAAAGCCAGAATAGAGGCTTGTCTGCCTGATGTCACGTGTTTTACGTGAAATGACAGAATGAGAAAAATAAAAGAAGGGCTGAGATTGCAGCTGAACTTGCCACACCTGTTAACCCTTTGAACACCACATTGGATGTGCCCAGCGGATTTTTAGTTGTCTAAATTGGCTCGGCGATGAGATCCACTGCCTCAGTCACCAAGTCTGACATTCCCTTTGACTAGAAGTCCCGTAATGTGACATTGGCTTTTGCAGTTCAGAGCTGTGCCATATTGTTAAGCCACTTTTCAACTGTAGGAGTGTTGAGCCTTTTCTGTGTTCTGCATTATTTAGTTTGCCTCCCCAGTGCCTTGATTTGCACCTACTGCCATTGTCACGTCTGTCTGTCTGTCTGTCTGTCTGTCTGTCCACATTAAACAGTTCTGTTCTTAGTGGACTGATTTCATTGAAATTTGGCACAGTTACTCTTAATGGAAATTT
The DNA here is from genome assembly GCF_016835505.1 of Polypterus senegalus. Lineage (NCBI taxonomy): Eukaryota > Metazoa > Chordata > Cladistia > Polypteriformes > Polypteridae > Polypterus > Polypterus senegalus. The sequence continues at coordinate 93,152,985 of NC_053170.1, forward strand.
GCTAAGAAATGTAACATTTTGTTGAGATACCTTGAATAAAGCATGCAGTACAAAGTTTATAAATTCTTACATAAAAAGGCATTGGCTAATTTACCAAATTATTGTTCTTCAAACAGAGAGCTACACAAAGCAGCCTCAAGTACTGATTAAGTCAAGTGTACCCATAGGGCGGTTATTTCATTTTGCGTATTTTTCCCCTTCGTACGTCCACATTAGCAGCGCAGGTGGACTGCAATGTAAATGTTAAGAACACAAATCTGCTAAACGAGGAGACGTTCAGTCCATCCGGCTCGCTTGTTTAGCTGATACTGCAGCTAAGCTGTCCTACTAATGACTGTGTCAGGCAGGTCTTTAAAAGATATGTTTAAACAAAAGAAACTTCACTTGGACCCCCACAGTTAGCAGCTAACACCAGTGTGTCAATTTGTGACAGTCTTCCATCATTCGAGTTGGACTCTGCTGCATACAAAGACAGTTTCCGTCATCACAAGCCCATTTGGAATGTCCGTCCAAGACAAGCTACAGCATTAGAGTATTGGGAACAACGTGTGGGAATGTTTTGAGTTTTTTTTATAACAAAAAAGTTATGTATGGGTTTAATGCCATTTTGTAACCTTTGTGAGGCCAAACAATGAAGAGAAAATGGGGAGCACACTTGCAGTTTCTAAGAAGCGTGGATGGCATCAAAGAAAATTTAAGGGAAAAAAGGTGAATGTTCATTTGGAAAATGGGATCCATCGAGGGTGGCAGTGCCCTCCATGCTTTTTCGAAATCCGCTCTTCCTACGAGCCCTGCCCTGTTGGCCCTATTGCCAAGCACGTAAAACTGGCCTTGTCCCTTTAAAGTGGCTCGGCTTTTTCCGGACGCACGCGCGCTCGCTCGGCTTTTTCCGGACGCTGTCTGGCGCGTTCGGCAGTCGGCTCCTGATTGCTGCAGCTGGCTCGTATGCGCGCTCGGCTGGCTTCACGGCGAAGCAGATCCGTTAGTTAGAATTTACAGCCACCCCGGCTCGTTGCGAGCAGCCTTTTCTTCGTCCAATGCAGGCTATAAAGTGCGTGGTTGTGGGCGATGGGTGAGTACAGTTGGCCTTTTTATTTATTCTCATTTTTTTAGACGTTGGGGAGGTGCTGCGTCCCCTTTCCCGGGTAGATGAAATCGCGTTTCTCCGGGAGAAGGCAATTGTTGCGAAGGAAGGCAGCGACTGGAGGATTTCAAAGGCGGAGAGAGCTGCTCTGTCATTCATTCGTGGGGCCGCCGTCGTCGGGACTGACGCTGGGCATTTTTGCCGTGCGTTTTGTTTGTTTGTTTGTGGCGGTACTCGACTCGAGCCGCGGCTCCCTCTGCTACTGGTGTCGTCCTCGCTCCAGTATATCAGGCTCTACTGGGTTAGGAAGGGGCGGGCGCGTTGGTGGGCACTCGACGATAAGAAAACCCGGGGGCTTTGCTTCGAGCAATTTGTTGACACTTGGCGCGAGACCGAACCTTGAGCGAAGAAACGCTCGGTGTTTTGTGGGGCGACGGGCGAAGGAAGAGGAGAAGAAAGCGCCGCCGGTTGTGGGGGGCGAGCGGCTGCTCGTTCCTATGATGTAATGTTTCACACCTACGGTACAATGCAACGTGGGGCGAGAGGCGGCGGCGAGGCGCGCCTCCTCCTCCTCCTCCTTCTCTTGATTTTTCCCATGCGGTCACTATGTGTGTTGGGTTTGGAGATTTTACGAGTCATTCGACATGCGTTACACATGTCGCTGTCATATAATAATCCGACAGGTATCAGTCCGGCGAGCGGTCTGTGCGACTGTCATACTGGGGAGGTGGCCGCGAAGAAGTCATGCTGCTGCTGCTGACTGACGGACTGACGCTGTGGGAAGTCCTTGTAGCCGCAACTGCCCAAAAAAGCCGAGCCTTGCACCTCACCTGCCGTTCACGCTCGACGACATTTATTCATACAAATGTGCATCGTACTCTGCTTTTCAAACAGTAAACGCGCAATGAAAGGGAAAAACGGAAGGATCCCAAACTGACATTTACTGTTGAATACAGCCCGTGTATAAGTGGGTATAATGCCACAAGTCGGGGAATGGCATTGATAAGAACCTCGCCCGCCGTGCCAACGTCACCGAACAAACACTTGTAAGGGGGGACGAAAATGCACGACATACAAGAACGACAGCATTTAGAAATACCGGACAACTTTGTAGAAAAAAGGGGCATTCAAAAGTCAGTATTGTATTGTCCGCATCACAGGCCCCCGGGCAAAGTAGTGTGGTGGGCTCCCTGCTTTGACAGCAAAACAGTAACATTCATGGGCCTCCTAGCCGGTGCCCTTTATACCCATACGTTAAGACGGCCCAGGTGGGATTGGTGAGTACAAAGCACATTTATTTAAAAGAAACGCAATCTTAATCCAGCATTTCAGACGGGTGGAACCAGCTAGTGTCGTCATTACCTTGGGTTGTATCGCTAAGCATTGATATTTGAAAGAACAACACTATTAATATAACTTTCTAATGGAGAGAAGACTATTACATTCAGTATTCAGTGCTAGAGCCTCGCAGTTAGGAGACCCGGGTTCACTGGATTGACGATCCTAAACTGGCCCTAGTGTGTGCTTGGTGTGTGGATTGTTCCTGCCTTGCGCCCAGTGTTGGCTGGGATTGGCTCCAGCAGACCCCCATGACCCTGTAGTTAGGATATAGCGGGTTGGATGGATTCAGTGCTAGACTTTTAACATTTCTTATTGTATTGGTGAGTATTAAACAGGCTGTGTATTTAAAAGAAGCACAATATTAATACTGTATAATATTTCAGACCGGTCGAAACCATTATGTTTAATATTTGGTATTAGATATTCAGTATTATGTTAGCTTTTCTTGTTCTAAAAAAAAAAAAAACACATTTCGGATGGATAAAAACGAGTATCGTTAGCATTTCATGTTGTATCGGTGAGCACTAAGCCCATTTATTAATTGCTTGCATTCCCAAGTTAAGTTACTGAAAGGGAGGGATGAGAGCTACAGGAATGCAGCGAGGGGGCTCGTGGGGTTGCCTGAAGGCCGAGTCTGATTGACGTTTTGAAACGACTCGCGATGAGTTTTAGACAGAAGGGAAGCCCCATGTAATGACTGCAGTTGCCGAGTTCTCGCCAGGCCTCAATGGCTACGGCAGTCGCCACAAGTCACTCGACTCCACTCTCTGTGGCTAATTACAAGATTTTTTCCTTCTGCAGTTTCAGAGTTGCATGTGGTGTGACACTTGTGTGGACACCACATGCACGGCTGGACATGAGAGCTGTCATTGTCACCTGTGATTGTTGAGAAGGTGGGCTCTAGTGAGTACCGTGTTCTGACTGGTGAATTGTCGGTACAGCGGACCCCCACTTTGCGCTGTGAGACACAAGATTTTCACGGCAAGCAAGAGTTGTGGCACGTCTGCGGCGGACACGAGTGCACGGAGCAGTTGTGAGGTTTTTTTTCTTTATTAAATAAGCAAATCTTGTTGTTAAAAGGATGCAGCTGCTTTAAAGTTGTCCATGAAAGGATGCCTGCCGTAAGATTTCCAAGATGATGATAAAGGCGCCTTATCCTGACTTTTGCCTTTCTGGTTTAAAGTATGCAGACACTTCTCTAGGAATCAGCTCTGTGCAACAACAACAACATTTATTTGTATAGCACATTTTCATACAAATAATGTAGCTCAAAGTGCATTACAGAGTCCATCTTTAAGGTTTAGATCCTCCATCTTTACCTTGAACTGCTTCTGGAAGCAACATCAGCACAAGAGCCGTGAGCTTCATGAAATGGCTGACATCAGTTTAAGCCCATTCTGCCTGAATGGGGCACAAAATGCCACAAACACAGAAGAGGGGAGACTCTTAGAGCCACAAAGTGGGCCCCCCGACTGCATATTAATGCTCGTGGTCTTGGAATGGAATGTCCTCCACGCTCGTATATAACTGGGACTACAGACACTTGGTCATGTAGTGCAAATACAAAAATAAAAATAGTGGAGTATCTGAGCCCCACTTCAGGGCAGGTTCCTGCCTTGCACCCTGCGCTGCCATGGTGGGCTGCGGCGTCACTTAAGTGGATTAAGCAGGTTTGAGAATTGCATTTTGTAAATTAGTTCTCGAATGTAAATGTTACATAGTTAATGTACAGTGGTGTGAAAAACTATTTGCCTCCTTCCTGATTTCTTATTCTTTTTCATGTTTGTCACACAAAATGTTTCTGATCATCAAACACATTTAACCATTAGTCAAATATAACACAAGTAAACACAAAATGCAGTTTTTAAATGATGGTTTTTATTATTTAGGGAGAAAAAAAAAATCCAAACCTACATGACCCTGTGTGAAAAGTAATTGCCCCTTGTTAAAAATAACCTAACTGTGGTGTATCACACCTGAGTTCAATTTCCGTAGCCACCCCCAGGCCTGATTACTGCCACACCTGTTTCAATCAAGAAATCACTTAAATAGGAGCTGCCTGACACAGAGAAGTAGACCAAAAGCACCTCAAAAGCTAGACATCATGCCAAGATCCAAAGAAATTCAGGAACAAATTAGAACAGAAGTAATTGAGATCTATCAGTCTGGTAAAGGTTATAAAGCCATTTCTAAAGCTTTGGGACTCCAGCGAACCACAGTGAGAGCCATTATCCACAAATGGCAAAAACATGGAACAGTGGTGAACCTTCCCAGGAGTGGCCGGCCGACCAAAATTAACCCAAGAGCACAGAGACGACTCATCCGAGAGGTCACAAAAGACCCCAGGACAACGTCTAAAGAACTGCAGGCCTCACTTGCCTCAATTAAGGTCAGTGTTCACGACTCCACCATAAGAAAGAGACTGGGCAAAAACGGCCTGCATGGCAGATTTCCAAGACGCAAACCACTGTTAAGCAAAAAGAACGTTAGGGCTCGTCTCAATTTTGCTAAGAAACATCTCAATGATTGCCAAGACTTTTGGGAAAATACCTTGTGGACTGATGAGACAGAAGTTGAATTTTTGGAAGGCAAATGTCCCGTTACATCTGGCATAAAAGAAACACAGCATTTCAGAAAAAGAACATCATACCAACAATAAAATATGGTGGTGGTAGTGTGATGGTCTGGGGTTGTTTTGCTGCTTCAGGACCTGGAAGGCTTGCTGTGATAGATGGAACCATGAATTCTACTGTCTACCAAAAATCCTGAAGGAGAATGTCCGGCCATCTGTTCGTCAACTCAAGCTGAAGCGATCTTGGGTGCTGCAACAGGACAATGACCCAAAACACACCAGCAAATCCACCTCTGAATGGCTGAAGAAAAACAAAATGAAGACTTTGGAGTGGCCTAGTCAAAGTCCTGACCTGAATCCAATTGAGATGCTATGGCATGACCTTAAAAAGGCGGTTCATGCTAGAAAACCCTCAAATAAAGCTGAATTACAACAATTCTGCAAAGATGAGTGGGCCAAGATTCCTCCAGAGCGCCGTAAAAGACTCATTGCAAGTTATCGCAAACGCTTGATTGCAGTTATTGCTGCTAAGGGTGGCCCAACCAGTTATTAGGTTCAGGGGCAATTACTTTTTCACACAGGGCCATGTAGGTTTGGATTTTTTTCTCCCTAAATAATAAAAACCATCATTTAAAAACTGCATTTTGTGTTTACTTGTGTTATATTTGACTAATGGTTAAATGTGTTTGATGATCAGAAACATTTTGTGTGACAAACATGAAAAAGAATAAGAATCAGGAAGGGGGCAAATAGTTTTTCACACCACTGTATATGAATATGAATGCTGTGCAATAAAGCGTACGGGGGTGGGGACTCCTCAGAATTCTCAACCTAAAGTCCGCGCTGCTCTTTATCTTCTGCTGTCCTAGTTACAGTAATGCTGCTCCCAGTCTCCTGTTCCTTCTGAGCAAGTCTTGGGTGCACCCTGTCATTGGGGGAGATGTAAGCCCCCTGCCCCCAGGCTATCTGGAGTAGTCGGACCCCTTGTCTCATTCAGATGATGTCCCACAGCAGTTAGTAATGTGGATGTCATTTAATTTTCTAATTATGTTGGGGAGCAGGTTGCTCTCCATAAAGGCAGACAGCATGGTGTAGTGGTTAAGGGTTTGGACTTCAGCCTCCATGAGGTCGCAGGTTCAAATCCCATTACAGACACCGTAAGTCACTTCACCACCTCGTGTCCCACTTCAAAAACCAAAAGAAATGTAAAGCAGCCATATCTTACAATGTTGTAAACCTCCTTGGCTGGGCCGCCAGTTCTAATCTTTTCTGGCTCCTTACAATCTGGAGCTGCACCTCGTGTACTTCATGGCTTTTTTGAGTTGTTTGCTTCTGCACTTTTTCCCACAAATTAAACCTTGGCACCCTTTAGCACAACATACCTTTGCCTGTTGGTGCCAACGGCTTTACCCTTTTGGTCACCGCTCGCCATACTGGTACCAGTTTTTTGAGGTGGGTTTGCTCATATTTTTAGCAGTCTTGCACAGAAAAGAAATTTGCTCAAGTCTAGCGACTGTTGCTTTGTGCAGGCTACCCCTGGTTGGGGGGAGGCCAGGCAAGTGGCTGCCATTGTTATTTAATTACATGTGAGGAGAGCTAATTGTGGCTTGTTTTCTGTCAATGTCACGCTGCTGCTGAAAATGAACGTTCCCACCCTGCACGTGCACTGCCTAGTGAGCACAAAGGATCAGAATTCTGTTGGCTTTATTAATTTGTCACTCGTCAACTCCATTTGTTATCCATTTTGGAAATCTTGGGATGTTTGGGGAAATATTGTTACAACCTGTTGGTGGTCCCCTTATTCATCCTAGTGGTCAACAGTGAAAGTAACACCATGTAGCTTCCAGTCTTTAGATCGACACGCCGTCCTCCTGTCAGTCAGCGTGTCTGCACATAGGAAGATGGGGGCTGCAAGCCGATATCCAGTAGGAGTGAAGGTGAACAGAACGCTTGCATGATTCCCATTGTGTTTTTGGAATGCAGTTAGTGGTGTAATAACCTGAACGGCCTCACTGCACCTAAACACGTCCTCCAACATGGCGATAACCTCCCATTAGCTCCTCAGACTAGCCGAGCTGCAGTCCGCGTGACGCTGATGCTCTTCATGTGCAGCTTTGCTTGGCTAAATGCATTTCTGACAAACCGTCAGCGCACTTTCTGTCCTTTGTGGCGCAGCGTGCAGTAGGCGTCGGGCACTCGACGAGTGACTTGTAAACCCCACCGTCCAACACCAGCAGAGACGGCTGCCTTCTACTGGCCACTCAAGGTGGGCCTCCTGTTTGAACTTCTATTTCATCTTATTGTTTATATGCTGTTTACACAAACCCCCATGACTTAACACCACAAACGTGTCGCACGGTTAGTTCCATATTTCCACCGTGTAAGTATAGGTTGCTTTACAGTAGGGATCTGCGAAATTGGTCCTGGAGGTCCATACTGGTTTTTGTTCTAACCTGACCGATTAATTAGAAAGCAGTTGGTGTGAATAATCGCTCATGTTTAATTTGTACGGCTTGTTAACATGTCCACACCTCCTTATATCGTAGATTTTTGTTTCCTTTCCCAGTTTATCATCCTAATGATTTGTAGCCCGAAGCAGATGAGTACCGTATATACTCGCGTATAAGTTCTCCAGTGGATAAGTCTGGACTTTTACTGTATAATTTCCGGTATTTTATAATGTCGGTCGTATAAGCTAAATGCGGAAAACTCGCGCTATTGGTCCAAGAGATTATGATATGCAGACTCCCTCCTGAGAGAGTAACCACGGAGCACACGGCCTTGTTTTCTATGTCTACGTGACCACACGGTGATACCCAAACTATTACGAAGTGACATTTGCACTGATTTGTGTTTTTGGTATCTCACACCCTCATACACCTTTATCATAAGAGCATCCCTTATCTACGATGGAGCGTTCAATCAGAAGAAAATATGAAGCTGGTTTTAAATTAAAAGTCGTTGAAGTGGCGAAAGAAATTGGTAACTGCGCTGCTGCAACAAAATTTGATATGTCTGAAAAACTGATGTGAGATTGGAGGAGGCAAGAAGATGTAAAAAAAAGAATGAAGTGTCGCATTTTTGAACGGGCGTGTAAGTCAGGGTCTGATTTTTATGATCGATTTTTCGGGTTTCAAGACCCCGACTTATACGCGAGTATACAGTGCATCCGGAAAGTATTCACAGTGCATCACTTTTTCCACATTTTATGTTACAGCCTTATTCCAAAATGGATTAAATTCATTTTTTTCCTCAGAATTCTACACACAACACCCCATAATGACGACATGAAAAACGTTTACTTGAGGTTTTTGCAAATTTATTAAAAATAAAAAAACTGAGAAATCACATGTACATAAGTATTCACAGCCTTTGTCATGAAGCTCCAAATTGAGCTCAGGTTCATCCTGTTTCCCCTGATCATCCTTGAGATGTTTCTGCAGCTTCATTGGAGTCCACCTGTGGTCAATTCAACAACAACATTTATTTCTATAGCACATTTTCATACAAACAGTAGCTCAAAGTGCTTTACATGATGACGAATAGAAAAATAAAAGACACAATAAGAAAATAAAATAAGTCAACATTAATTAACATCGAATGAGAATAAGGTCCGATGGCCAGGGAGGACAGAAAAAACAAAAAAAAAACTCCAGACGGCTGGAGAAAAAATAAAATCTGTAGGGATTCCAGACCATGAGACCGCCCAGTCCCCTCTGGGTATTCTACCTAACATAAATGAAACAGTCCTCTTTGGATTTAGGGTTCTCACGGAAGGACTTGATGATGATGGTCACGTAGACTTCTGCCTTGATTTGGAAAGGCACACACCTGTCTATAGAAGGTCCCACAGTTGACAGTTCATGTTCAGTTCAAACCAAGCGTGAAGTCAAAGGAATTGTCTGTAGACCTCTGAGACAGGATTGTCTCGAGGCACAAATCTGTAAGTGGAAGAAGTGTGAAACCACCAGGACTCTTCCTAGAGCTGGCTGGCCATCTCAACTGAGCGATCGGGGAGTCAGGGAGGTGACCAAGAACCCGATGGTCACTCTGTGGAGAGAGGAGAACCTTCCAGAAAGACAACCATCTCTGCAGCAATCCACCAATCAGACCTGTATGGTAGAGTGGCCAGACGGAAGCCACTCCTTAGTAAAAGGCACATGGCAGCCTGCCTGGAGTTTGCCAAAAGGCCCCTGAAGGACTCTCAGACCATGAGAAACAAAATTCTCTGGTCTGATGAGACAAAGATTGAACTCTTTGATGTGAATGCCAGGCGTCACGTTTGGAGGAAACCAGGCACCGCTCATCACCAGGCCAATGCCATCCCTACAGTGAAGCCTGGTGGTGGCAGCATCATGCTGTGGGGATGGAACTGAGAGACTAGTCAGGATAAAGGGAAAGATGACTGCAGCAATGTACAGAGACATTCTGGATGAAAACCTGCTCCAGAGCGCTCTTGACCTCAGACTTGGGCGACGGTTCATCTTTCAGCAGGACAACGACCCTAAGCACACAGCCAAGATATCAAAGGAGTGGCTTCAGGACAACTCTGTGAATGTCCTTGAGTGGCCCAGCCAGAGCCCAGACTTGAATCTGATTGAACATCTCTGGAGAGATCTTAAAATGGCTGTGCACCGACACTTACCATCCAACCTGATGGAGCTTGAGAGGTGCTGCAAAGAGGAATGGGCGAAACTGGCTAAGGATAGGTGTGCCAAGCTTGAGGCATCATCTTCAAAAAGACTTGAGGCTGGAATTGCTGCCAAAGGTGCATCGACAAAGTATTGAGCAAAAGCTGTGAATACTTCTGTACATGGAATTTTTCTCAGTTTTTTATTTTTAATAAATTTGCAAAAACCTCAAGTAAACATTTTTCACGTTGTCATTATGGGGTGTTGTGTGTAGAATTCTGAGGAAAAAAGTGAATTTAATCCATTTTGGAATAAGGCTGTAACATAACAAAATGTGAAAAAGTGATGCGCTGTGAATACTTGCCGGATGGACTGTATACGGTGATTCTCGGCCCTTCACTTTTTTCACTTCCGTTTCCTGCTACATATTTTTCTCATTTGTCGTTTGCATCTTACGGCAAATAAGGAGCCATTAAAAAATGAATTGAGCCGTTTAAGACTAAAATACGCAATTAAGAGTAGAAGATCCTAAAAAGGGAGGCTGCTAGAATGAAGTGTAAAAAAGTGTTGCTTCTGCATAAGTGGCTTCTTATTAACAGGTTGGGTTAAAACAAAAACCTGCTACCACTACAGTCTTCCAGGACCGACTGTGTGGACCCCTAGTTTTGTAGGGTCATTATGGTCACCTCATGTCATTTTGTGTGCTAATGAACATGCAACATGGCACCATGATTACTGAGCAGAACTACCGTAGTGACTCCCCTCGGATCACACAGGGAGTCACTGGTGGTGATGGAGTCGGCGCCCTTCTGGATTACAGTCTCCAACACCTTAACCACTAGGGAGCCGAACTACCAACTGTAAGATGTTGCTTTCTTTTTTAAACTTGTGATGGTATTCGTTGGGAGAAACACAATATAAAATGAAGATTGATGGATGACAGGGGAGAAAGTAATTTGCCATGCAGTGATGTCATTAAACATGTCTCCTAACGTATTGGCCGTTTATCAAAACCTTTACTAAGAGAACATTACAAGCGCCTGTCGTGTAACCAAATACAAGAGACTGCCAGTGTGCTGTGACGTCACCCCTGCAGCGCCGTTCTCCTTGCTCCCTTGGGGTCCACCTAACAGCCTTTCCTCCTGGTCCGCTCGCTCTCTCTCTTCCAGACCGTCTCTCTTGGTTTTCCTTCCTTTTGTTTTTCTTTGTCACTCTTTTCCTTCCTTACCTCCTCTTTTTATACCTTTTGTGGGTGCAGGTGTTTTGCTTGATGACCCCTGGAGTGTCAGTGAGGAGCAGCTGAGCCAATCACATCTACTGTATGCAACCCTGTGGGTGCCCAAATCGGAGCCATGCCAAAGGAGAACACTGGCACCTATTGTACTGGGAGGTCTCCCTCAGCCTCTCCCCTTTGACTGGGAATGAGAACAGGAACCATTAGGGACCGTTCTTCATGCCAGTCCATCCATTATGTCTGTCGCAGCAGTTTGTAGCACTACAAACAAAAGGCAACAAAATAATCTTAACATCATTTAATATAAATATAATAAACCAGAAACGGCGCACTGCACGAATACACTTGACTTGACTTCCTAGTTTTGCTCCTCTTTCTCTGTACGTTTAGCATTCGTTTGCTCAGAGGTCGATGCACTTGCTGCTTCCTGATCAGCTCTTCTTTTCTCCACCCTAGCGGCCCGCATCTTTTCGCATTAAAACTGATTAAGTCAGAGTTTGTGTTTTGCAATTATTTAGTGTGTGTTCCTAAAGCTGGCACGCAAGTCTTCAATGTGCCTCAAGAATGATTTAAGATATTGTGACAGATAGGAGGCGCTCTCGCTCCCTTGAACCCCTGTCCACGACTCCAGACACCAGATAAAAGTCCAAACGATGACTTTATTAAATCGCCACAGTGCACAAAGCACCCTCTCCTCCACTATACTCATACAATCACAATTAACAAATACAATAAATCAATCCTCCACTCCCAGATGCGTTGCCACCCTTCCAACCAGCTCAGCTCTCTGTCTGGGAGCTCCCATAGTCTTTATATTCCCTGACCCGGAAGTGTTCCCAATCCCCAGTCCATGTGATTTTTGTATCACTTCCGGGTCAGGTACAAGTCCTTTTCTTCACCCTGGAAGCACGTCGCTCTTCCGCTGACGCACTTCCGGGTCATAGGGCACAAAGGAATCTTCGGTCCTCCCTGCAGCTCCCTCTTGCGGCCCCTGTGGTATCCAGCAGGGCTGAGGATAAAAACTACAAAGTCCATGACTCCCTGCTGGTCTTTGGGGCCCCTCCATACTGCAGGGAGGACTCCATCTGGCGGTCTGGGGGTATTGGCTGTGATGACAAGCCGGCCAAATACCACGATATGAAGACGTAGGGGAAGTGATGGCGAAGGTGGTAGGGGATCAGAACGGTGCCCATACGTATGCATCGCATGGCCGCTGCCAAGAGTTGATTGTACAATAAAATAAAAAGAGGAATAACCTTGAAGGTCAATCGTCACCACGAAGCAGATAGTAGACGTCACGTAGTAGATGTTGCGTAGTACACGTTTACCAGATTTCAGGTCAGTAGGTCAAACAGTTTGCGAGCTACAGGTGAGTTAAAGTCCTGGACAGACAAACGGACAGCCACGGTAGCGTATTACATAAGAAGAAGATAAACAGTGTGATGGTGCTGCACTTGTTTCTACAGAGGTTACCTGTGCGCTTTTGTGGCTGCCAAGGCCTTAATTACATCTACGAAATTCATCTGACTTTTAAGCTGCCATTCGGAGGGCCAGGGTCTCGAGAGCGTTCAGTCTCTTCTTGGTACGCCTTTGAGTGGAAGTCGTTTTTAACTCTTTCGAGGCTGGTGTTGACGTCGCTACACGAAAGTGTTTAGCACGACGATCAGCTGACGCTGGTACATCGCGTTGGTTTTTGATCACCAGATCAGTTGCATCAAAACTGGAGTGCGGTAGGTCTGAGTCCGATTCAGCTGTGATGTGCAAAAACGTTGTCCACGGAGTATTCTGCTTTGCTCATTCGCTATGCTCTCTTATCAGATCCTCCTTTAGCTCTGGCAGCTGGTGCCTTCATGAAGACAGCTGATATATATATATAAAATATTCAGCCCTCAAAGAGTTGATCCATTTCAGTTTACTGAAAACCACACTCTGCCCCGAGCTCAGTGCGACACACACCTCTCCCAGACTTCAGCGAACGCCATTGAGCAATTCAAGAGGCGTTTTTAAAAGGGGGACAAATACCAGGGGCTTCACTTGACATTAAAGGTGGTTGTCATATCACTGGATATTTATATGTAGTGGTGGCACTACAAAAACAGGAAAAAAAAAAATAAAGCAACATTGTGGGCCCCCACTAGACCCAGAGCCTGGGACAAATGGCCCCATTAAGCCCGCTGTCAGTGCCCCTCTGCCTGCATGTCCATTGCTTTAGTCGGTTGTTTTCATTTTTTCTGGTAAACGCGTCAGTCAGGGCCACGGCCTTTAACAAACTGTGCATGTGAACTGCTCCGAGTGGTCCTACCATGACATGTGGTACGCACACTGAACCCACGCTGTTGTCTCATTCATTTTAAGCAGTCCTGTTCTTTACGTTAAAGCCTTACTTGACAAACCGTTTGTTTGAAGGCATTTTAAAGATCGTAAAGTACGTAACGGCACAAGGCACACAGTAGGCCGCAATAGCAAAGTCACTGCTCTCATTTCACTCCACCTGGCGCTTTAATGACCAACGGGCGGTTCACGCGGGGTCTCTCCTGTCCGGTGATCACTTATTGGTTTACTGGTGAAACTGGGCGCTCGTTCAGGGGTCCTCTACATGTATGGAAAAATTTGGAGGTCATTTTTTTTTTTTTTGCCTTGGTGGTTACTGCCTTTAGTTTTACTTTTTCTGGTGTTGCTCCTTTCCTACTTTTTAAAGACCCATACTCCTGAGGCCACATAATCCTGAGCAGGGTAGGAGCCAATCCCAGCAAGCATAGGGCACAAGGCAGGACGCCAGTCCATCACACACACGCACACAAGCCAGCTTGGCATCACTGATCCTCCAAACCTGCATGGCTGCAGAATGTGGGCGGAGACCCCAGGATGTGAACCCTGGTCTCCTTCCTGTCCTTTTTGTCTTGCAGTAACTTCAAAACACATTCGCCCGACAGTTGTTTTTAATCAAATCAGGACTCGCGTGTTCACTTCCAGCTGTCTTTGGCCCCTCTGCCTCCAAGCTTGACTTCCAGTCTTCAGCAGTGGCGTCTGGACACCTACTCAGTGGGTGGGATGCGTCTGAACACTTGGCAGGACTGAGAAGTGAAGTAATTGCATCTTCTGAGTGTGTTCTTAACTAGATATTGAGAGTGTGTGTGTGTGTGTGTGTGTGTGTTTGTGGGCCCCTTCATCATATATGGCTCTCCTGTAACTGTGGTGGACGGAAGCAGTCGTGGATAATCAATTTAAAAATAGTCTGGGCAAAAACATTGATAACGTAAAAGACGAGTTATTTATTTATTTATTGATTGATTGATTTGGTCACAACTACCCTTCATGTGCCCATCCTTGACCGTTTTAAACGTATTCAAGTTCTGCATTTGTTTTGAATTTGCAGCTGAGATTTGTGCTTGGGGCATGTGGAGCCCCTTTCTCTCCCCCTGGTATTCATTTGCTTCAGCTCTTCCTCGTAAGTCTCTCCTCCACAAAGCTCCCCTCCAAGCTCTCCCAGTTGACCGCTCTCCATCTTCTGTGTTGTGCTAGCAAATCATCTTTCTAAATGCCAGTAATTGCTCTAAAGATCCTAATCGCCAGCACACACAGTTTAAATGTCTCCATAGACTGTACCCTATCCCCCAGAGATGGCATTATGACCCGATCCCCTGTGTCCTGGGGGGCTGCAGGTTTTCATTTCAACCAGTTTCCTAATTGGCAGAGAGTCCCTGCAGATAATGACACTCGGTATTTCACTATATGGCCTGTCGGTGCTTTCACTCCTCCAAGCCAAATTTGAATCGCGTTACCTTTTCTCAGGACACTCTCCATGGGTCTTGTGGACCAAAACAGATGTGCACTTCAGGACCCTCTCCATTTGTCACTCTTTTATTTCTAAATGTCTTATTAACATGGATACTTCATGATGCTCATTCCCACATTGGCTGCAGAGCTGGTACATTCTTTGATATTTGCTGTTTGTTATTAACGGTGGCTGGGTAAGAAAATGGGAACCAATTAAAACTTAATGCAGCAGTTTAAAACGGAAATATGCAATTTAAGGGTTCAGGATCATAGCAAGTGAGTTAACTAAAATAAGGCTCACACACCACACTGCTTTAGCAGAAAATACGTGGATTCTCGTCAAGAAGCTGGTTGAAGTGAAAACCCGCAGAGATCTGCCCGTCCAGTGTCGTCTTTACCCTGGGAATCTCCCCTGGCCTTCCCCCCATTCCATTGTCCTGTCCTGCACGTCGTTCTTCTCCTTCCTCACATTCCCATTGTTTTTCCCAGCAGAGCTCCACTGCTTTTAGCCTCTTGCTGGAAATCTCCTGGCCTTGTGTCTACTGCAGTCTGGAAGTCTTCATTCTACCATTTTGAGCTCTACATCTCAGACCAGTGACTCCACCATCTCTGCTGTCCACAACCGGCTTTGTGCTGTTCAGTTAGTAAAGAGCTGGTTGCCGGTTGCTCCACAAGTCCATTCCTTCGGTCCACTTTCCTCATCTTTTCTTTCCTTACTTTGCCTGGCACCTCTGCCTACGTGGGTTGTTTGTGTGTGTTTACCTGTCATCATTTTTATTGTGATTCGGTTGAGAAAGCCATTTTGAAATAAGGTGGGGTGGTCTTGGCATGATGAGTGGGAGTTTGTTCTTATTTAGCCCAAATATCCGTTACTGATGGTTTCCTTTTACTGTACTTCTCATTTTATCAATAAAAATGTGATCACAAAAAAAAAAGGTTTTGCCAGTTGGTATTGAGTCACCATTAAAGTAATGCATCTCCAAAGTGGAGTGCAGCTAATACTCTCCACGCCTCGGCCTGCTTCACAACACTAGATCGTTTCATGCAGCTTTTACCCAGCTGTCATTTTGCATTCCCTAAATCCCAGTCCTGTGGCAAATGCAATGTGATACAAGTAACAGGGGGTCTGGAAGTAGACCCTCTCTGTGACAAAGGCTATGTAGGACAGGACTGTCACAAACGGACATCACACGAGGAAGTGGCAGCAGCTGATTGGATGGATTTCTGAAAGGGTGATGGGCATTCACAGCCCAGGCTCTGGGACCCCCCAAAGCAAAAATGAGACCCTTTACTTTTCTCAGAGTTTTCTCACCCTTGGATCATGGCGACAGCAAAAGGAGTAAAGTAAGACGATTAACTACTGCGTTTCCTGTGACTTTACATGAAAAGAAGTTGACAAGAAAGTAGAACAGAATCCTCTGCTCATACAGATGTGCGTAAATACAGGAAGTCCTGACATAAAGAGATAATTAGAAAAACTTGCAGAATTTGAGACTGCATACAATATATCTTAGAAAAGTAGATTGCAAATGAATTTTCTTTTTTGATAATTATTTAGCTGTATAATATTTTAGTGAAAGTCGTCATTGGCTGTACAGCACCTTCAGAAAGTCTTCAGACTCTCCACATTTTTCACTTTTTGTTATTTTGCAGCCTTGTGCTAAAATTGTTTAAATTTGTTTTTTACCCCCTCATCAAACACTCAATACAGAAGAATAACACACGGAAAATTGAATTTTAGATATTTTTGCAAATGTATCTCTCATTATATAAAAAAAAAAAACTTCGACAAGACATTTTGGAAGATTTTCTCAAGTCCCGCCCTCCTCTCAACCATTTCCGTCTAACGGCCCACACCCGTGGTCCTCTCACCTCTCATTCGTGTGCATGCTTTTGACAGACACAGTTCTTGTGCTCTTATAAATTTTAACATTTCCCTCACTTTAAGTTCACAAATAAAGAAGATGTATTATGTCCAAATCCTAATGAAGAATTTGATCACGAAGGGTTATCAACAAAATGAGTACACGGGCAATCCTAGCACAGAGAAACAATGAAGTCAAATGAATTAACAGCAAAAATGCTGATCGGTTACACGGCAAATTGGTTAAATGCGTCTCAATAGACTCTGGTGAAACAGCTGGTGGTGATGGTGCAGAAGATATAAATATCAACTTACAATATCACGAAGAATATCTACAACCGTTAACACCGCCTGGTCTTCCACCACACGAATTACTATAGAAAGAAGGATGTATCCAAGAAAGGCAATGTAGTACATCTTTACGGGGTAACATTACACAATAAAGCAGATCTTAATATGCCATTCGAATTAATACGTTTACAGTTTCCCATTAGAATAGCTTTCGCAAAGACAAGTAACAAATCACAGAGACAAAACATTCGAAAAAGACGTTTTATTGAATAGAGAGAAACCAAATTCACTCACAGGCAGTTCTACATTGCGTCGTCACAATGAAAGTCCAAACACAGAATCAAAATTCAGTGCTATATTGATGAAAATTTAATTCAAAAAATTGTTTTTTTTTACTAAAGTTTAACTGTAAAAGTGTAAGTTTAAAAAGTATTTGCGTGTTAATTTCAAAGCCAAACAGAACGTAAATGTATAACTCAACGAATACCTCTAACGCAACATGAAGCATAATTTACTTTCAATTTATTACGTTTTACTACGGTTAATTACTCGCTGTAATGTAAAATAGTCAGGTCTATTATGCATATGTAACAATTCCCATGAAAATAAAAATCTGTTTAAATTGTACAACCGCATCCCCATACGTGAGCGTCAGAACCGTAAAGAGGCTAGCGTGTATCGCAGGCATGGGGGTTGCCGAGCGAAGCCAGCAGGGGGTAGAGCCCCCTAGCTTTAAATCAAGAAACTGAAATATCTCGCTGACAAAAGTATCGCTATGACACTTGACATCTGACTGTGGTGCATCCCAGTCTATTATTAATGCTGAGATGATTCTACACCTTCTCTGGAGTCCACCTGTGGATTAGGAGAAGCACACCGCTGTCTATCGAAGGTCCCACAGTTGAGCACAAAACCGAGCCAAGAGGTCAGAGGAATTGCCAGCAGAGCTTAGACATGGAGTTGTGTTGAGGCACAGATCTGGGAAAGGCTACAAAAAGCATTCAGCAGCATTGAAGGTTTCCAAGATCATAGTGGCCTTTAATTATTCCTAAATGGAAGAACCTTCCAACAGGTCAATGACCACAAGTACAAAGCAAAGACAACACAGGAGTGGCTTAGGGACAACTCTGGGGACATCCTTGATTGGCCAAGCCAGAGCCCAAACTTGAACCCAATAGAACATTTCTTGAGAGGATCTACATAGAAGATTGGCAGAAAATCACCAAATTCAGGTGTGTGAAGCTCAATGCATCAAACCTAAGAAGACTCCACACAGGAATGGCTACCAAAGTAGGTTTAACTACTGTAAGTGCAGGAAAAGGGGTCCAAATACTTGTGTCGATGGGACATTTCAGTTTTTTATTATTAATAAATCTGTTAAGAAAATCAAATCCTGCATTTTGGGGTATTGAGTGTCCCCCATGGACTATAACATTTGCTGATGACATTGTGATCTGTAGCGAGAGTAGGAAGCAGGTTGAGGAGACCCTGGAGAGGTGGAGATCTGCTCTAGAGAGGAAAGGAATGAAGGTCAATAGGACCACCACGACAGAATACATGTGTGTGAATGAGAGGAGGAGGTCAGTGGAGTGGTGAGGACGCAGGGAGTAGAGTTGGCGAAGGTGGAGGAGTTTAAATACTTGGGATCAACAGTACAGAATAATGGGAGTGAAGAAGAGAGTGCAGGCAGAGTGGAGAAGAGTGTCAAGAGTGATTTGTGACAGATGGATATCAGCAAGAGTGACAGGGAAGGTCTACAGGACGGTAGTGAGACCAGCTGTGTTATGTGGGCTGGAGAAGGTGGCACAGGAGACGGAGCTGGAGGTGGCAGAGTTAAAGATGTTAAGATTTGCATTGTGGGTGATGAGGATGGACAGGATTAGAAATGAGGACATTGGAGGGTCAGCTGAAGTTGGGAGACAAAGTCAGAGAGGCGAGATTGCGTTGGTTTGGACATGTGCAGAGGAGAGATGCTGATTATATTGAGAGAAGGGTGCTAAGGATGGAGCTGCCAGGGAAGAGGAGAAGAGGAAGACCTAAGAGAAGGTTTATGGATGTAGTGAGAGAGGACATGCAGGTGACGGGTGTGACAGAACAAAATGATGAGGACAGAAAGATATGGAAGAAGATGATCTGCTGTGGCAACCCCTAATGGGAGCAGCCAAAAGAAGAAGAAGAATGTCACAAAATCTCTGGTGATACTAATTTAGGTTATTTGTTAAAACACTTTTGTCCAAAGGGACTTACAAATCACAGTAGTACAGAAGGTGTGTTTCCTTCTTTGATTGTTTGGAGCCCTGGTAAGTGAAGTGACCTCCTTAAGGTCACATTATGAACTTGCAGGAAAAAGTGTAGCAGCAACCTTGTGCTTCAGAGTGCCTTAGTAAGCCCAAGGTTACATATCTGGACATTTGAACTATTTTCAGTTACTGTTAACACACGTGGCATACAAAAAAAAGCATTGACATAAAGCAATAAAGTGTAAACTATTGTAAAATAACAAAAAACATTTCTTACAATTTGTATATACGTTTTGTCAAACGTCCCTAATAGTTGGAGTGTGACATCCTACAAATGGAATATGAGTTTGGTCTTAGGGCTGAGCTAATGGATCTAAGCCCACGTTGTAGCACAAGGCTGCAACGTAACAAAATGTGAAAAATTGAAGGGTCTGAAGACTTTCCTAAGGTGCTGTACATTCATGTTATTTAAATTAAAAAAAATAAATAAAAAAGGTCCCTATGGGCAGGTGGATGTTGGAGTTTTTGGGGCAAAATGGGCGAGGAGGAGCAGGCTGTGGATTACTGTGCATTAGAGCATATTTAACTCTTTGTTGAGCATTAACTGGAATAGCGTACTTGTTTCACTTTTTATTCAGTGTCCTAAAACAGCTACTGGCAGGTCTTGTGAACTTGCATTATGCTGAATTAAGTAAGTGGTACTTGGAAGTCCAGTAAGGAAATGCTGCTTGAATTGAAGTTCCGGATATTTTTTAAATACTTTTAAACTTTATTTTCTTCTTTCTCTTTTCCAGCGCTGTGGGTAAAACCTGCCTACTCATCAGTTATACCACCAATGCCTTCCCTGGTGAATACATCCCCACCGTGTGAGTATGGTGAAGTCGAGCTTGCTTGGTTTATTCTTTATAACCCGGCGTGCTCATCTAATGCTCGTCAGTCTAGCAGCACCTCTCCGTTCTACTGCTTTTGTGCTCAGCGCTGCCTAATAGTCACTGAAACTGCATTGGTGTCCTTTCAAAGCAGCGAGCGCCAGTAGGTCACTTCTTTCATCCAGCCTTTATGAGGTGGCACCCCAAAAGCAGACATTTTTGGTATTGCATGTTTTTCTTTCCTATAGTTGCCACCTGCGTTATGATAAACCACAAGGCCCACACTGCAAACAGCCATTAAAACTAACCAGTCATTTTATTCCAATTGTGTTATCTACTAGCAGTGATCAAAAAGTTGTGAGGTTGAACCCAAATGGTGTCGTCTTATGTTCTAACGTGTTCTACTGTGCTGATTTTCAAGTGGCCAAAGATTAGCTCCTGTGCACTAAAATAT
The DNA here is from genome assembly GCF_016835505.1 of Polypterus senegalus. NCBI lineage: Eukaryota > Metazoa > Chordata > Cladistia > Polypteriformes > Polypteridae > Polypterus > Polypterus senegalus. The sequence continues at coordinate 93,173,342 of NC_053170.1, forward strand.
GTGCGTTATAAAATTGTAGCATAGTGTAGGTTTCTTATTAAAACATGAATGGCAAAAAACTCTAAACTCAAGTATGGTGGTAACATTGCTCTCTACAGTTAAAAATTCTGTGTTCCTGTCAGAGGTGGGTTCTCACTTATTTCGTGAATACCAGGATCGGTCCCTTCATATGCCACACTCCAAAAAAGTTGGGCTGGCATTGCAACAGGATGGGCGCCTTTCTTGGATGAGCCGAGGTGTGGCCAGCCTTTGGCACCTTGGAGTGAATCGTCAACAAGGCCTGAGACTCTGTAGATTAGTTGCGGGTCTTTTGTATGCATTCAGTAACCGAGATCCTGGCCACATGCATTGGCCTGAATGTTCACATCTGATTTGAAGCAAAATCCCATCCAGTTTTCCAAGAAGAATCTCAAGCCAGTGAAGTCGTGCCACAATGAAAAGAGCTGCATTTGTTCTTGACACCAACGTAAATTCAGGGTGTTATTTTAATATACGAATGAAATGCCTAAAACTCGCAGTTTAAATTCATTTGCTTCTAAAATCAGTCTGCAGTATTTGAGTTACCTCACAGTTATCTCGTGGAACAGAAAATTGTTTCTGCACAAGAACTTGGCTGGGCTTAACAAGTTAGATCTTGCATAGTACATCGTAATCAAATGTCAGAGTTTGCATTTGAACTTCATAGCGATGAGACCCAAATTGGTGAGAGATATTCAGATGATTGTGGTTCAACAAACCATTTTTGTGAAAAATAAATGTTATCAAAAACATGGCTAATAAGAAAAAGTGAAAGTGAAATATTCTGTTGTGTGATCCTGCATTCTTATTTCAGGCACCCACTCTCTATTTACACCTGTTACCCACAAATATGCTCATATGTGGTGCTAAAGCCCCAAAGACAGATGACTTGTAGGTGTTGTCCACCTGTAGATCACCAGTGTTTATAACTGGGAATGAAACTCTGGTCCAAAGAGCAATTGAAACAATGGAAACACAGCCATTCTCCCAAAAATCAAAGAACTCGATAGTTGTAGCCAGTGCTAGCATGATGACATTGAAGGGATAATTCATATTGATTACATGGCATTTGTGGCAGCCAATCGGGAAGTAGCAGGGAGGGAAATTGTCACAAAATGTCCCCAACTCACACTGCTTCAGCTGCAAAGGCTGATGTGCAAAACTGTGGATTTGAGGAGATGCCACATCCAGCGTATACCACAGACTGTTGTACTGGCGTTTAGAGGGTCAAGCTCAAGAGCTTCTTGATCACCCTTCATTTTCTAAAGTGTTCATGAGAAGCGTTTCTTATTGGTAATGTCGTGCATTCTTTCTGTAAGTCATCATGAGTTGGTATTGCATTGTAGCGTTCTACTTTAATGTCTTTCTGGAGCACTGATGTGAAAAAGTCCAGACGTACCTGGTCATTGGCACACAGCGCAGCTAGCCATAGTGTGGAATGCTCTTGGTAATGAAAGGCGGGCTACACTGGCCTTTTATACAAGAATTCATTCTTTACTCTCTAAAAAATGCTGAGGCTGACATGTTGTGCCCCCACATTTGTGAAGGGTGATGCCAGCCATCAGTCTTACATTTGGAGCTTGTGTTGCTTCTAACAAAAGATGTATTTCTTATCAGCTCTCGTGCACTGTGGTTGCTCCACAGTCTTGTTGTGCGTCTGCAGTAGTTTGTTTTTTCTAATCTTGTCGTCCTCAAATCAATGCTGTTTATAAACTTTCTGGTTCCCTTTGCTACTTTTTACAGCAGATGCAATCACAATGTACTTCACAAAGCACAAAAGACTACGGAGCCTGTGTACCAACTTCACATTCTTGCACCGACTATGTATTACTGGAGCCCTGATTTAGTTATTTCTTTTACCATCATTCTGTTTTCTTCAAAGTTTACTGGCTGTTCATTAATGTGTGTGATGTTCAGTAATTTCATCCATTTAATAAAATCCTGACAAAGTGCCATGCCATTAAGAACGGGGACTGTAACTGTAGGAAATGGAGAGCTTCTGGCCTGCTTCCACCCGTTTCTCAGTGAGGATCTCTCACGATGATCAGATACTGCATGTTGGCCATTGCAGAGCTGTTTACACGTCAGAGGCCCAGAGTGCAATGCATTCTTGAGAGACGCAGCTTAGAAACGAACCCCATTGTTTCTCATTGCCAGAGTGGAAGAACAAATTGGTGTTTGATACAAGCCAGGGGTGATTTGTGATTACTCACTATACCAACCTCTCATTTTGTTTTACCAATTTTTGCTAAGCAGACAATCACACGGTACTTTAAAGTGCTTTGTAGCCTTGTGTATAATGAAAGAGCAAGTATACTGCACTAGACAGTCAGTCATCTGTTGGCACACTTGAGGTTTCTGTAAGCCACTTTCTGAAGGCCTGTGCTTACTTTTCTCGTCCAGCTTTGACAACTACTCTGCTAATGTGATGGTAGATGGGAAGCCTGTAAACCTGGGATTGTGGGATACTGCTGGCCAAGAGGATTACGACCGACTCCGACCTCTTTCTTATCCACAGACGGTAGGTCTTTTTTTTTTTTTAAAATCCGCCTGTCTTTTTATAGTGCCTGCCCATAGTGAGCTCTGTGGTGAAGGACTCCATATAATATTGTGTCTGATCATTTTAGGAATTGAGTAATCAAGTTTCTCATCATTTTTACACATCTTAGCCGTCCAAGGTTATTTTTAAATAAACTCCAGCTAACCCTTTGAACTTGATTTGGTACATGTTATAGAAATCATAGTTGGTTTAAGTAATGGGAAAGTCATACTCGCTAGTACTTTCACACAAGAGACAGTCCTCGATTTTTCCAGCTAAATTTTTCAATGCTTGGATAATTTTCTCTAAATGGAGTTTTTATGTAGAGCTAATTTTGATTAAATAAAGATTTCATAATAAACACGTGACATTTAAATAATTGCAGTAAAATGTTAACAAGTTTCAGGTAGCCCTGCATTCATACTTTTGAACCTTCCCACCACTTACTTGCAGCCTTACTAGGAGCTCTGTATGTAACAACAGAATACAATACAATAGCAACTGATTTTTGTATAGCACTATTCACAGAGTGCAGGTGTAAGTATAGATTATACTAAATACTTAATACAGCATTTGTACATATAAATATAGTTTTGTTAAAAAAATACAGAAAATAAAGCAGAAAACAACATTATCTATCTGCAACTTAACTACTAAACTATGGCCAGTTGACAACAGAAGAGATTAAAATTGTTAACCACGCCAGTTAGTCAGTTCATACTTTTGATGCAGTTATTCTAACACAAACCACCTTGTAGAAACATCTATTTGGATCAGGCACAGCTACTTACACAAGCTAGAGAAATTTAGAGTCAAAGCGAAAAGTCATCCTTCACAGTAAACCATTCTGAGCACAGAGAGAGCACACAAAGATTCTGCTGCAGCCTGCAATCAAAAAGCTCTTCAGAGGCCATGAGAAAATGGCTCTTCTCGCTGTGCCACTGACCTGTCATCAGCACGTGTCTGCCGTTGATCCTTGTCTTCTCTGTGAGAAAAACCTCTTTGACTTAAGTGTGTCTTTCCTCAGCTGTTGTCTTCAGTTGCAGCTTATCTGTAAATTGTACTTTTTTTAATTATTTTTTTTTTCTTTTCTGAATGATTTGACAAATTATTGAAGGAGGATTTTCTACATGACTTTCCTGCATTAATCCTTTTCAACACCCCAGGTCTTTTCATTTATCCATACGGACAATTGACAGAAAAGTTTTCTTGCCCGTGAGCCCAGGCAGGGCCTATTTTAAGTGGGTCAGTTTGGGGGCGGGGGAAGCAGGCGGCTATTGAAAATCACTAGCGACCTCAATCACTGACAAAAGGAAACTGGGCCACTGCTTCCTGAGAGAATTCACAAAAAGGTTTGCTATCAGATATGCTTTAATTAATATAGAGCCTTTCATCTCCAATGCAATTACAAACTGCTTTGACAAGACTCCTCCAAACGATTTACCTAAAAAGTCTATACATTTATATATATATATAAAAAAAAAAATATATATATATATATAAAATATATGGTGTGCTCCTTTCTGTAAGAAACATTAAATAGCTTGTACAGTCCAGGTGTTAATTACTAATGTGAGTATGTGAATAATATGGGTGTGTATACAGGGTGGGATGAAGTAGGTTTACAGTTGTGAGTACACAAATAACAGAGTTTGTTGTTGTATTATTTATTAATTAATTATTGCATTTATTTGTATTATTTGTCTTATTTGTTATCGTTATCTTAAAGCTATTGAGTTAATAAAGCTATTGTAATAATCACAACCTGCATGTCTTTTTCCATGCAAAGAACCGTAAACCTATTTTGGCCCATCCTTCTATATATATGTGTGTGTGTGTGTGTATGTAGGTGTACATATATAAAATAAATATATATATAGGCCCGGTTCTAGAGGTGAAGCCGCCATCGTGCCGTTTAATTTCAGTTGCCCCCTCACCCTATAATACCTTCACTCGTTTTCTAAACCAGTGTATTTAAAATTAAAAATTTTCGCAACTTCCTTAATGTCAAAAAAAATGTAAAGAAAATTTCTTCGTAGGTAGAAGAAAACTTGACTAATGAATTCATCAGTAAAATCCCGATTAACATTACACAAGCTTTTGATTGATGTGCTGCGTACTTGAGCTGCCACAATTCACGTGTTGTGACTTGCCCGTTTTTCTTTGAAGCAAGTTACCGACATTCGACGGGAAAAGACGAGCCCCACGTCGAGCCTGCGTTTTGTTGAGGGTACCCGCAGCTGCTCTCTATGTTCAGCCGCCTTCATGCATGCACCGTTTGCATGGCTGGCAGAACCAGGCCTGTATATATATTTCATGTATATACTGTGTGTGTGTGTGTATATATATATATATATATAAATATATATATATATATATATATATATATATATATATATATATAAATATGTGTGTGTATGCTTTTCTAATAGGTTGGTAAATAGTGTTATATGTACTGTAAAAAATGTGAACAATAATTTGAAATGTACATACAAATAGGCTATGAAAAGTCAATAAGGTAACACTTTCTTATTCGCAGCAACATTTACATTCCACCTCGTGATCCATTTTCTTAACCTGCTTATGGAGGGAAGGGTGGAAGGGCAGCTGGAACCTATCCCAGCATTCATCAGGTGCAAAGCAGGAATAACCACAACCCCAATCCACATGAGCCATTTTAACAGCGCTTATGTATTTATTTATTATTTATTTTCACACTCTGGCTATAGTGAGAACCTGTTGATTTCTTAAATGTATGGATGTTGCAGTGGAGTGTCCTTATGAGACCTAATCTTAAATCCAAGGGCTGGTGTGTAACAGAATCAGGCCTCCTTCTCTATTCTTACTCTGACAATACACTGTGAACAGAGCTTTATGTTGCAGATCTTCATTGTCATTTTGGGGAATAAAAACACCTTCCTCCAGTTATTGGTTTAAATGCACAAACAGGCGAACAAGGCCTGTAAATGGCGAAGAGCTTCCATTGCGTGTTGAAAGTATCTGCTGGTATTCTGAGCGAGTACCTACAGTCACTATGACCTTCTAGGACTATGTAGGCCTCCTCCTGCTCTATTGGTTCTTTTTAGTCCTCCCACTTCTTGTTTTCAAGAGTCTCTTTGAAGCGCCGCTGGCAGTTTAATGTTTTTGATAATTAACAGGTCTGAGCTAAAACATGGCCAGCTTTGTGTCAGAGTATACAGAACGCCCTTCTTTTATTCTTAAGGGTCTTACTTTCTTAAAATGTTTTGATCTCAAATTTTGCATGATGGGCACGTTTACAACTGATGCACCAGTGAATGTAATTTCACAACACCTGTGAAATTTTGGCCTCTCTTCACTATGCAGTTTTTAGTCATTAATGTTAATAACAAACATGTGCCCAACAAGATGCTGTTCATGCAAAACACTCTGATGGCCAATTGGCGAGTCTGTTTTAGAGCCTTTTATTTGTTTGTGAAATGTGAGTAAACTGGAGCCGTGTAAGAAATCAATAAATATTAATTATAGAATTATTACCATTTCAATTATAAATACGAAGAAATTCAGATTTCTTTGCACATTCAAAAATGAATATTATTCATAGAAGAAAGACAGCCTGAATAATAACACATTTTTATACTATTATGCCAAATGTATGCTATTTACTATCCTCAATGCATTTCTGTATTTTGTTTGTTTTAGGATGTGTTCTTGATATGCTTTTCCCTAGTAAGCCCAGCTTCCTTTGAAAATGTCAGAGCAAAGGTTAGTATTCTTTGTTTTTCATAATGGTGTTTAATTCTTTTACTCTGCTGTCATGTTGGGTCAAATATTTTATATATGAAACTGTCAGCTGAGGTTTAGAACTCAGTGACTTAGTTTGTGATATACTGCCCTCTAAACACATTTCATTGACGAATGCCTTGAATTGGGGCATAAACAACAGTCTAACTCTAAAAGATCACTTTTTTGACAGTTATTAGCTAAAATGTGTGACTGATTTTGTAAAAGTGAATGTTGCAACATCTCTGGTGATACTAATTTAGGTTATTTATTAAACACTTTTGTCCAAAGGGACTTACACATTGCAGTAGTACAGAAAGTTTGTTTCCTTCTTTGATCGTTTGGAGCCCTGGTAAGTGAAGTGACCCCATTAAGGCCACATTATGAACTACGGTAGCAGGAAAAAGTGTAGCAGCAACCTTGTGCTTCAAAGTGCCTTAGTAAGCCCAAGGTTACATATCTGAACATTTGAACTATTTTCAGTTACTGTTAACACACGTGGCATACAAAAAAAAAAAGCATTGACATAAAGCAATAAAGTGTAAACTATTGTAAAATAACACAGAACAAAAAACATTTCTTACAATTTGTACATAAGTTTTGTCAAACTTCCCTAATAGTTGGAGTGTGACATCCTACAGATGCAATATGGGTTTTTAGTCTTAGGGCTAAGTTCTAGGATCTAAGCCCACTGTAACTCTCATATTTGCTACTTTTTTAAATAAACAGAATGCTTAGCCAAGGACTTGATTTATGAATTTATCAATATAGGTTAATGTTTAGATTTGTTTAGATGCTAAATCTAACAAACTGATGAGTTACGATGAATTACATAAAATGTCTACCCCTGAATTATTCCAGAAATATGAAAGACCACCAGTTCTGCTTTCTTTTGATTGAAAAGCCCCATGGATTCAGCTTTAAGTATTATTTACTGTATAAAACATGATTATGCTGAAGTACTACCCTTAACCTTCAACCCAAACTTCTGATGCACCTTATAGTCATGGAGGTCTCACTAAATAAATGGATGCTGCTGTTAAAAATGCAAAATGATAAAAAGGTTATTCACAGTGGTAATGCCAGTGCTGTGCTATAAAAAAGGCTTTACAAATACATACGGTAACACTTCAGGTACGGTAACAGTGCCTCTTATTCATACAATGGTATGCGCCAAGACCTTGAGAAAGGCGTCTTTTGTTCTTACTAATGTTTACAAGGCACCAGCAAAGTAGTCATTCACTTCTGTGCAGAGTGGCATATTGATAATAAATAATATAATTGATTGACAATAACTGATGATAAAAATTGCCAATATGAAAAATGACCAGGTCTTCTACTCAAATATGCAATATGAAGAGGAACACCTCGGTTAAGCCACCACAGACTATTCCAAAGTGAAGGTATTTTACTAGGCCATATTGCAGAGATGAATAATCTCCAAACTGGTGCTTTGCAAGTGTTGTTATGACCAAGGGAAGTGATTGTTACTGTCTTATTACGTAATAGTAAGTGAGTAACAGATGCAGTACCTAAAGTAAAGTGTTACAGTACATACAATGTCATCGCTTTCCCAAAATCAATATAAATAAAACCAAAAGCATTCGTTGACTCCAGTCTACTTTTGAACCTTCTCCCACAATGCAAAAGGATTGCAAAAAAAGTGCCACTCATGGTCATAAAAGTAAAGATCAAGTAAAATATCACAAAAGCTTAGACTAGCCATAGTATTTTGTACATTTATAAGCTCGACTAACTGGAATGGTTTGAACACTCATTTTTGTCTAAAAATGACTTTGCAGTTTAACAAAATGTAACATAATGCTAAATGTCTGAACACTGTGTTGTGCAGGACACCTTAAGAAACTCGTTGCTGTTTATAACCTTTGGTAAGAAGGTATAGCAGTGGTTCTGAAGTTTGATTTGGGCGTTTTGTTTATTTTATGTTATTTTTTTTTTCCCTTAATTGCAGTGGTATCCAGAGGTGCGGCATCATTGCCCAAATACGCCCATCATATTAGTAGGGACAAAGCTGGATTTGCGGGATGATAAAGATACCATTGAGCGTCTCCGTGATAAGAAATTGGCGCCCATCACTTATCCACAAGGACTTGCCATGGCTAGAGAGATTGGTAAGAAGAGAGACGAGAAGCTCTAGTACATGCAGGATTTGGTATTGTGGGACTTTCTGTGAATTTAATGTCACACTTACCGTACATACTCCTGTCATTACATACAGTGCTCATGGGATTATTCCATTTTTTCTGTTTATTCCATTTGTAAAGTTTCAGACAGCTATAACCTATCCTCTTGGGGATTAGCTCTTGATGAAGTGCATTTTTGTTGTAGAGTACATACTCATGCACAAGATCAATTTAGAGTCAACAGTTGGCTTAAAACTCCTGCTTTTAGGATTTGAGAGGAAACTGGAATATCTGGAGAAAACCCATAGACTCTTGGGAGGTCGTGTAAACTCTAAACAGGTCAGACTAGCCTGGGATTCTAACCCCCCTCCTTAAACCATTGTACCAATAAGCATCCATATTTTTTATAATACATGTATACTTTTTTTTTTTTCCCCAAAAATCTTTGAGAAGACATGCAAAGATATTTTGTATATCTCTCTCTTATTAAAAAAAATCTTGGCGACAAGTCATGACCTTTTGAAGACAGACAGAGAGACACTTTCACGCCCCGCAAAACGGACAAGTCACATCATACTTACAATCTTCAGAAGCAAGTCCCGTGATACACATGCAGAGCAGGTTGGAGAGAATGGAAGTAAGAAAATTCAAAACTCTCAAAAAAAGGAGAGTTAAGATCGAATTAGCACAAACAAACAGAAAATATTTGTATACTCCGTGAAATAACAGAACAGTGAAAAGAGAGAGAATAGTGTTTGAGGATGTCTGGGGGAGAAGAGTGAGATGCAGATCACACGGCACGGCAGCAGCAAGCCAGCAGCTGATCAAGCAATGAGGAGGTAAAAAAAAAAAATATTTGTTTCCCATTGTATCACCGTTTAAAAGGGGGTTTGGGGATGAGCGACTGCATCACCTTGGGGTGCGTTCAGCCACCCTCTACACAACAGCGCGTACCACTAGTGGGGTTGTTGAGCGAAGCCAGTAGGGGGTGAAGCACCCTAGTCATCCAGAGACAAACTTTCAAACCTTTACAGAGGTCTGAATAAAAAGCACCTCATATTTTCTACCATAGTGAGCAAACTCTGAATTTTTCTTGTGGATGCTGCACATTGTGTCTGTCTCTCCATAAACTAGGGCCGTTCAAATATAAACAGGAATTTGTGAGCTGTGCTTTATTTATTGAATACGATGAAACGACTTACACTGTTTTTCTATGTAGTCTCCTGCCACAGCGATACACTTGTTCCAGCACTCAGGAAGCTCCTAAATTCCAGAAGAGTAGAAGTCCCTTGACTGCATGTTGACCCATTCTTGCACAGCGTCAGTAACTTGACTTGAATTTCTTCCCTCCTAAAAATTCCTTAAGTGGACCAAAGAGGTGACAGTCCCTCTCTGAATGACTTGCACCAATCAGACCCTCTAGACTGAGAGAGACACTCATCCCCAAACTGTTTAAGTCTCAAATAAATCTGAGAAGGAATGACTCCTTCGTTTGTCAAAGATTACTAATAATGTGCTGTGCACCACTACTGTGTACCTCCTGCTCCGACATGTTGATTAAAAAGGACAGGAAGGGGGAAAGAGCAGCTAACACTACTAATGACGAGTTCATACAGTGGGAAAGTATTCAGACCCCCTTCAATTTTTCACTCTTTGTTATATTGCAGCCATTTGCTAAAATCATTTAAATTAATTTTTTTCTTCATTAATGTACACACAGCACCCCATATTGACAGACAAAAAAAAAGAATTTTTGAAATTGTTGCAGATTTATTAAAAAAGAAAAACTGAAATCTCACCTGGTCCTAAGTATTCAGACCCTTTGCTCAGTATTTAGTAGAAGCAGCCTTTTGAGCTAATACAGCCATGAGTCTTCTTGGGAAAGATGCAACAAGTTTTTCACACCTGGATTTGGGGATCCTCTGCCATTCCTCCTTGCAGATCCTCTTCAGTTCTGTCAGGTTGGATGGTAAACGTTGGTGGACAGCCATTTTTAGGTCTCTCCAGAGATGCTCAATTGGGTTTAAGTCAGGGCTCTGGCTGGGCCATTCAAGAACAGTCACAGAGTTGTTGTGAAGCCACTCCTTTGTTATTTTAGCTGTGTGCTTAGGGTCATTGTCTTGTTGGAAGGTAAACCTTCGGCCCAGTCTGAGGTCCTTAGCACTCTGGAGAAGGTTTTTGTCCTGGATATCCCTGTACTTGGCCGCATTCATCTTTCCCTCGATTGGAACCAGTCGTCCTGTCCCTGCAGCTGAAAAACACCCCCACAGCATGATGCTGCCACCGCCATGCTTCACTGTGGGGACTGTATTGGACAAATGATGAGCAGTGCCTGGTTGTCTCCACATATACCGCTTAGAATTAAGGCCAAAAAGTTCTATCTTGGTCTCATCAGACCAGAGAATCTTATTTCTCACCATCTCAGAGTCCTTCAGGTGTCTTTTAGCAAACTCCATGCGGGCTGTCATGTGTCTTGCACTGAGGAGAGGCTTCCGACAGGCCACTCTGCCATAAAGCCCTGACTGGTGGAGGGCTGCAGTGATGGTTGACTTTCTAAACTTTCTCTCATCTCCTGACTGCATCTCTGGAGCTCAGCCAAAGTGATCTTTGGGTTCTTCTTTACCTCTCTCACCAAGGCTCTTCTCCCCCGGTAGCTCAGCTTGGCCGGACGGCCAGCTCTAGGAAGGGTTCTGGTCGTCCCAAACGTCTTCCATTTAAGGATTATGGAGGCCACTGTGCTCTTGGGAACCTTAAGTGCAGCAGAAATTTTTTTGTAACCTTGGCCAGATCTGTGCCTTGCCACAATTCTGTCTCTGAGCTCTTCAGGCAGTTCCTTTGACCTCATGATTCTCATTTGCTCTGACATGCATTGTGAGCTGTAAGGTCTTATATAGACACGTGTGTGGCTTTCCTAATCAAGTCCAGTCAGTAGAATCAAACACAGCTGGACTCAAATGAAGGTGATCAAGGATGAGCAGAAGGAATGGAAAGCACCTGAGTTAAATATAGGAGTGTCACAGCAAAGGGTCTGAATACTTAGGACCAGGTGATATTTCAGTTTTTCTTTTTTAATAAATCTGCAACAATTTCAGAAATTCTTTTTTTTGTCTTTCAATATGGGGTGCTGTGTGTACATTAATGAGGAAAAAAATTCATTTAAATGATTTTAGCAAATGGCTGCAATATAACAAAGAGTGAAAAATTGAAGGGGGTCTGAATACTTTCCGTACCCACTATATATGCGTGTGCTTGTCCAATGAGTCAGGTCTTCCTTACACTCTTTATAAGAACAGAGCATGAAAACTACTGTTTCTAATTGAACGCCCCTCGTATTTTAAACTGGTGATTCTAAATTGATCTCACGTTTGAGTATGTACTCAACAACAAAATGCACCTTATCAAGAGCTAATCCCAGAGAGGATAGGTTATCGCTATCTGAAACATTATAAATGGGATAACAAAAAAAAAAAAAGATTAATGTTTGGAGTGGGGAAAAAAAGTCCCATGAGCATGGCATGTAACGACAGGAGAATGTACAGTAAGTGCGATATAAAATCCACAGTAATTTAACCATATGGAAGGTGTAGATGGATGGGTGGATTTTTTTTAAATTCATTTAAATATAACGCTCTCAATCCTGCTTAATCAAACTCTAGAGTTATACAGGGTGGAAGTCCTGGCAACACTTGGCACAAGGTAGTAGTATCTTGTACCTTTTTTTAGGGCTTATTCAGTCACACGTGTATAGTGAATTCATTAGGAATCAACATTCTTTAAAGGAAAAATCCAATGCAGGCTTGGGGAGAATGTGTACCCTAACCCTAGCTAATGACCAAGTAGCACTCAAGAGTGCAGCCCAAAACAATGGATTTTTCTAACCGCTGTGTCACCATGCCACCCTTTACAGTATTTATTTATAACAAACTTAAAGTATTAAAATATAATTTGAAATCTAAAATGATTTAGTGTTCCCTTCCTGCACTAAAACTAAATGATTTACTGTTGCCTTATTCAGTCTGCATATTTAAATTTTGCCACTAGGGGGCAACTCATGACTATCCATCCATCCATCCATCTATTAACTAATTTACATTAGCAATAATGAGAGAAGTGAGAGCCACATTAGAACATATAAAACTACAAAGGAATTTTTTCAAACTGAATTGGATTCATTTAGTACTAACAGATTTTCAGAGATATTTACAAGAACAAAATATTTGTGTTCACAGAGTCCACTTACCATTTTGAATATTTGATTATAGTGAGAATGAAGGAAGAGGATACATTAACCGTCCTTCGTCCACAGTTTTAGCTTGAAACACTCATTGTTAAGATCATATTTGGGAAGATCAATTGGTGGATAAAGAACTACGAAGTGCCCTGGAGACTCGAGAGTAGATTTCCACTGTTTGGGGTACACCCAAGCCTGAATTACCTTGCTCTCATTTCTGCCAGTTCAGGTGTGTAGCTCAAGCAGAGTCCTATAAGGCTAATTATTGGAGGGTTTAATAATTGAATGTTTAATTATAACTGGTCATGATTTACAACCTCTCAAGTTGAGACAGTATGGAAAATGAAAAGGAGTGCTCTGTAAATTGTCTTTTGACTGAAAACCGTACAAAGACAAGGTATTTCATGTCTTACCTAATCAGCTGCATTGTTTCTTGAAGATAAACGTTTATTTTGAAATTGATCCCTGAAACACATTCCCAAATGGTTGAGGCAGGTTAGTTTAGAACTAATAACAATGTGACAAGGCCTAAGTCCTACAACAGCAAGAAGGAGTCAAGACTTTCCAATTTGACAACAGATGCATCAGTGAACTCCAGTACTTTGGGAACAATGTTCACAAAGATAAATCAGTAGGCATTTGGGCATTTCACCCTCAACACTACACAAAATAATTAAAAGATTCAGAGAATCATGGAGGTCAAAGAGCAAGACCAAAAACCACTTCTAACGTCACATGGTCTCCAATTCCTCAGACATCACTGTCTTAAAAACAATCAAATGTCTACAGTGGATATCATGAGGTGGGCTTGAGAATACTTTGGTAAACCTTTTTCAGTTGACACCATTTACTACTGCATCTATGGTTGCTAGTTAAGGCTGAACAGGCCCTCCATCAACTCTGTCCAGAAGAGCCACCGACTTCTCTGGGCTGGGTCTCGTCTGAGGTGGAAAGGAGATCAGTGGTTTAGTGGTCCAACAAGCCAGTTTTTTCAAATAGTGTTTGTCTCTCTATTATAAAAGGAAATTTTCAGACAAGTCCCGTTCTCCTCTCAACCATTTCCAGTTAACAGCCTACACCCGCGGTGCTCTCGCCTCTCATTCGTGTGAGTCCTTTTCTCAGACACACTTCCTGCGCTCTCAGCTCTTATGAATTTTTACGCTTTCCTCACTTTAAGTTCCCAATAAAAGAACATTTCTTATGTCCAGATCTTATTCAAGAGTTTCATCCCGAAGGGTTATCAACAGAAGAAATTAGTACACGGGCAATCCTAGCACAGGGAAACGATGAAGTCAAAAGAATTAACGCAAACATTGTCGATTGGTTACCTGGCAAATTGGTTAAAAGTGTATCAATAGACTCTACTGAAACAGTTGGTGGTGATGGTGCGCAAGATGAAAACATCAACTTACAATATCACAAAGAAAATCTACAACCGTTAACACCATCTGGTCTTCCACCAGCCAAATCATTGTGGGCAGAAGGATGTATCGTAATGTTCCTGCAAAGTTTGTCTGAGTGATGGGCTATGCAATAGGACAAGATTAGTTGTATTCAAAATTGGTCAAACAATTCTGACATGTAAAATTTTAACAGGCGACAAGAAAGGTAATGTAGTACGTCTTCAGGGGATAACAGACACCAAAGGAGATCTTGATATGCCATTCGTATTAAAACATTTACAGTTTCCTGTTAGAATATGGTTTTGCTATGAAAATTAACAAATCACAGGGACAAACATTCGAAAAAGTCGGTTTATTTATTATAGAGAAAGAAACAAAATTCATATACGTTGTGTTGTCGCGATGGAACTCCAAACACGGAATCAAAATTCAATGCGATACTGACGGAAAGTTAATTCCAAATATTGTTTTTACTGAAGTTTTACAGTTAAAGTGTAAGTTTAAAAAGTATTTGCGTGTTGATTTCAAAGCCAAAACAGAATGAAAACATATAACGTAACGAATACCTGTAGAGCAACATGAAACATTTTCTTTAAATTTATTACGTTTTACTATTTTTTACTATGGTTAATCACTCGCTGTAATGTAAAATAGTTAGGTCTATTATGTATATGTAACAATTCCCATGAAAATAACAATCTGTTTAAATTGTACAACCGCATCCCCATACGTGAGCGGCAGATGCTGCCCTGGGGTTGGTGAGCGAAGCAAGCAGGGAGCAGAACCCCCTAGTAACAAAAATAAAGGACCATCTAAGCTGTTATCAGCAGCATCAGGTCCAAACGCCAGCACCTGTCATGCTGTGGTGGTGTACAAATTTTGGAGCATCTTACCTAACCATCTAGATGCCATCTTTTCCTAGGATAGCCCTGTGTTTTTGTAGCCATCTTGTGCACAGATTACAAGTGCAGGACTCCATAAGCAAACAATTGGGGTCCATGATTGTCCTGACCAGTGTGGCGCATTATGAAGCACAAAATATGCCCCAGTGCAATTGAAGACCTGCATAATGGATGAATAGGAAAAGATTCTGCCTACTAAACTTAATCAGTTTGTGCCTTTAGTGCCAAGACACTTAATAATTAGTGCTATAAGTAACGAGACAGTGGGAAACACTTGACTGGGCCAACATTTTGGAGCATTTTGCAGTCATCGGGTGTACTCACAATTTAAGACATCAAATAAAGTGCTGTTGTAGTGTTTTCAGTATAGTGCTGGGCGAGTAGAATTTACAGATCATTCCTTTTTGTCATTAATGGCATTTTTCCATACTGGCCCAACTTTGTTGGAATTGGGGTTGTCAAAATCTTAATACAGCTGTGCATATACAGGTGGGTGGCAGAATTCAAGGAGCCACATGCAGTGATGTTAAAATAAAGATACCCGACCTTCTGTGACATTTTGAAGAATGTGCCGCCTTTCAAGTGAAATGTCAACACTCGCACTCATCTGTGGTGTGTCTTTTGGTCCAGGGGCTGTGAAGTATTTGGAGTGTTCGGCTCTCACCCAGCGGGGCTTGAAAACCGTCTTTGACGAAGCAATCCGGGCTGTACTGTGTCCACCGCCAGTCAAGAAACGCGGAAAGAAATGCACTGTGTTTTGAGGGAAGACAAACGGCCGCCTTCTCAGGAAAAGTAATGTTGAATGGGGTTGAGGGGACAACAACAAAAAAAAAATCCACAAAATATACGTGAATAGATGATGTTTTGTTTGCTTTTACTTGTAATTCATGAGTATGTATGAGTATGGACAAGAGGGGAGATGGGAAAAAAAAGATGGTGGGGGGGCCACCAGAGTGCAGTGGCTCTATACAGAGAGAAAACTCTGGGGGTCGTCTTTGTGTTTGTGAAAGGAAAATATAGGAAATGTCTTTGTATAAATTGCATGGAAGTAAATATCAAAAGGAACAGAAATGAACATATGTCAAATGTTAAAAAAAAAAAACAAATACTATTTTTATTAATTCTAATTTAAATTGCCACTTGCTGATCCGGTCAAGTGTGAAGAGTGCCGCCCCTTTATTCTTCCAAAATGTTACTCCCTGAAATCTCGTTTTGATGACAGTGTTACAGAGGGAGCTTGGTAGCAAACAATGAAAGTGTTACTCCTCTTCCGTATTTGCTAGTTTGCCTAGATTTGGGTTTTTTTGGTGAAGTTACATTGAAATAAAGAGGGACAGCCACGCGAGCCGATGCCTAACGGTGGTGACGAGTAGTGCGTTTATGTAAGATAGGAACATTCATTTGTGTCTTTTTTTTTTTGCGTTTCAGTTTGTTTTTACATTTCCGAACTGACGTCTCTTGTATGGTACGTTTTCTTTATTACTCTGACAAAATAAATAGGCAGGCGTATCTAAAATTCCGACTGGACGTTTTGTTAAATTCTTTTCTGTGTAAATTAGCGTTGTGTCAACACACACACTTCAACGCAGCTTTCTTCTTTCTTGCATTTACTTTTGTCCTTAAAACGTTTGTAAAGTGACTCCTGGTAGGTCGGTCTGCCAATTATATGTGAACAGTGATGTTAATAAAGGGCTTAAAAGATAGGAGGCCTTGTTGCCAGTAATGGTCATCCGCACCCAGTAAAGGCGAACCGCGTTTATCAAAGACTGAGCTCTCGTGAGATCGCTTCGGCCATATTGACTTTGGGCATCCCTTCAAGTGTGTCATTTTGATTAATGTATGTTCAGTAAATCCCCCCCCTATTGCCCCACGGCTGTTCTGAATTACTGCCACATGCTGTCTGAGACATTTAAGGGTGCCCATGATTTTAAATTAGAAACGTGGACAGAGGCATTCATGTAGTTAACATGCAAGCGAATACGATGAGAGGATAGAGAAGCACAAAGCAATTCATCAGTCGGAGCTGAGATCCGTTTACCAGTGCAGACGTTTCCCACCTTCACGCTGTCCATTCGCTGCTCTGGTCATCGAAGCCTCACAAGTTGGTAAATGCAAATCTCACCGCTTCTTAACCTGAAGAAAAAGAAGAATTTCACTTCTAAAAAATGCCCGATTAAAGTCTGTCAGAACTTGCCAGCAATTTCAAACAAACAAACAGCCCAGGCTTTTCTTATCCTGACAGGGGAAGGGGCAGTGTGGGGTTTGGGTACTGCGTGGTAAGGGGTGCTGTGCCAGATGGCGTGTGAGCAACTCGTAGCACTAATTACAGTTGGTGAGGTGCTTACACCTGAATGGAGTTTGTGTCGATGTGCATCTGTAAAGGGGAGAAAAAACAAACAAACTTAAGGTTATTACCACCCTGAAAAGAAAAGAAACAGAGACAATGCTTCAGCTGTAAAGTCTTCATCAGTCATGGCACCTTCTGAAGGCTCAACACTTTGTGTCTTTTACCTTCTTTTCAGCCTTGTCCTTTACGCTTGAATAGTTCAAAATACAAAACTGGTATGTCAAGTGTCCAATGTAGCCTACCAAGTGTTGTTTCTGATCCAGACTTGCTGCTGACCAGCTCAGTGCCATCAGTTTCAGCAGCTGGCACACACACATCAGGCCAATGCTCGAAAGAACAAGTCTCCTCACGCAGTTGGCATAGATGGTCAGAATTCCAGCATTCACACAAACTTCTTTGGTAAAGACCCTTTGTTGTGGCGTGTGAGTGGGCAGTTTTTGTCATGCGTTCTTCACAAAGCCTGAGCAGAATAGGATGTTGTATTTCCTGTCTGCCTTTGACAAAATAGAACATGAGGTCTCGTGGGAGGACTGGAGTTCAAGGTTGGTCCGTGACTGCGTTTATTTGGATTTGAGCTATGCCAGGCACATCGAGGTGTCAGTTCATTTAGCTGTCTCCATGCTGCCTTCTGTGTGTGTTCTCTGGGGGCTTCTCATTCTGCTTGCAATTCTGACTTTAGTCCTCCTTCTCTGTGCCGTTAGTGATGCACCCCAGTGGTGTCCCCATCTAGAATGAGTTCATATCGCCCATGGTGACTCAACATATGAAGTTTTGGAGTGGAGTGTAAAGCATCAGAATTTAAAAAAGGTGCCCAGGATGTTGGACGAGGCCGTATCGCTGGCACCTCAAGCCCATGACTGTGTTTGTAGAGGGTGAGTGGCACAAGGCCCAAGAACAATGTGCAGGAGGCTGTAAAGACTTAACACAGTAAGGCCTGGCTGTTGGTAAACTGAGTGAGTTGCTGGGAGTTTCTAGAAGGTGTGAACAATCAGGACCGTGTACGGGGGGCACAGAGACCTCCTCATCTCGCCTCATTCTCGGCAGCTTCTCCAATACCCTTCCAGAAAATAATATGGTCAGCACTAGATTGTGGAGTTTAAAGCCAGTTGTGGATACACAGAGCCCATGTTACCAGAAAGGTGACAGCACGGCCACGGCATTGTATTTGTGTTTCTAACCCGATTTTTCTCTCATTTTGAGTAATTCACAGTAGATTATTGTTGTTGTGAGAGAGGATGCAAAGATGGAAACTGAGTGGAGAAGGCAAGTCACAGCAACGGGCAAAGCTGACATTTCAGTTCATTTTGTTGCAGTGACACAGTAAACCTCAGTTTGGGGTTTTTGGAGTAGCAAAGGTGCCCAGGATTATCATTACTGGCTGGCAGGAGAGCAAAAAACAAAACTTGTATCTGATGGGTATACAAAGGAATTGCAAAACACGAGGTACATTTAGGGTGTTTAAATTGCTGGCAAAAATCTAGGAATAAAGCATATTGGGGTGTAGGTGTACAATTCTACAAATCTGCAATTTTAGAAACGTTTACATGAATAACACTTTCTATCTGCAGTATTTTATAAACAGTCCAAAAAGAGGAAAAGCCAAAAAAAAAGCTCTGAGAGTCGAGTGTGCTCGGCACCTTTCAAAATTCACAAAGTGACGGCATAAATATCAAATCATGGGGACTCTAAGCGCAGGGCACCCACCTCTCGTTACTTTTAGCCAGGGTCCTTCACGTCAAGACAGTTGAGCTTGGTGGTTGAGTAGAGTGAGATGTGTACTTGGCGTGGACTGTAGAGGTGTTTTGCTAAATTTTTCTAAACTGAAATTTATTTTTTACTTGGCTGGCTCTCATTAAGTCTTGGATACCAAAATATGCTGCCACAAAAGTGTGTGTCGGAAAAAAACGCCGGAGGAGCACGGAATATGTGTATTCATGTAGAGTCCTGATCAGTGGCATCAGGGCGGGCACTGGAGCTTGTGAGAAGAAGCTTGTTGTGCAGCCAGGGTACCAAACAGGCTGCCATGGTGAGGGCTGGGTTTTGGGTTTTGTTTGCCTCCAGCATTATTAATAAAGCTCCACACACACTGGGCCACAGGGAGGTGACAGTCCCAGCAGGTAGTGACAAGTACGCCTATGAAAAGGCGTCGGCCACTTGGAAGCTTTCCTGTTTTATTGTTGTGTGACATTCAATCAGAGTGGATTTACATTGGCTTATTTGACAGAAAAGTCTTTAATCTCAAACTGAACTGATCTTGAGTTTAATTAATGATGAATATAAAACACCCAATACTGAGACTCAAGTTTTCACTTCCATCAAATTAGCCTTTAGTACATGGCAGTCGTGACCGCCTTCAGTCTCCGTCTCTCTCAGCTTTGCACATCTGCCATTTCCCATCCACTCGTCCTTTTTAAATTGCTCAGGCTCTGTCAGGAGTCACGTTGCTCATGCCTTTGTTAAGTCCTACCACAAATTGTCCATTGGATTGAGCGCTGTTCTCTACCTCGGCCACTCCAAGACATTCACATGGTGGTTTTCAAGCTGTTCTTGTGTAGCTTTGCCTTTGTGCTTGTTATCTCCAGGATTTTCTTTATTTTCATGTTAGCCTCGCCAAGACGTCCAGAACCTTCTGTGTTAATAATGATTAATAATGATCAGTGTTTAAATGTGACTTTTTCAGTCTGGCAGCCAAAACCCTCCATGTTGGTCTCACCAGAGCTTGTCACGCTTTCCTACTCCTCCGATGTCAGTTGGTGGTCACTGTCACTCTCTTTGTTGGAGAGCATTATGCAGATTTCTAGCCGTGCCACTCTTTCCATTTTTGATTCAGTGTTTCATTGAAGTGGATTATTCAGTGATGTGGATGTTTTCTTGTCTCTCTCCCCTGACTTGTGCTTTTCATCCAGTTGCTTATTCTATTCTCTTGTCTTTATTGTGCAGGTCAGGCCACCATACAGACTTGCACAAGGTGACCCTTCCACATTCAGGGGAGTTTACTTTGCAATTATCTTTAACCCCAGCCCAGTGGTCTACACTGAACCAATTCTGGTCTGTGTCTTCCACTTATAATCTTAGAGGTGTCATATTAACATCTTACGGGATTCATTATTTAGTGTTTAATTTTAAAGTGAAAACAGATCCCTACAAAGTGATCTAAATTAATTACAAATATTAGTCTTTTTCTATTAATAAGCCAAAATGAAATCCACTGTGATTCAATGTTGTATAACAAACAAATGTGACAGCAGGGTGTGAATACACTTTATAGGCGCTATATAAAACGTCCCGGCTGGTGTAGTCAATAATCCTTTAGCTGCTCTTCTACTAATGCCTTGCTCTGATTAGAGGAGCCCCTAAACTCTGATACCCATTAGTTGTGCCCACCGCTACCCTGGCCTCAAAGTGTGCATATAGGTGGGCAGATGAAAGCACATACCTTACATGTAACAAATGCCCTGTTAAAACTCACTGCAGCATCCCATGTAGATAATAAAGAGAATCCACATCCACACAGTTCAGTTCTGCAAGAAGCAGCCATACATTTACATTTTTTATACGTTAAAAGAAATGTTTCTTTGTTGTGTTGTATGATGTGCTCTTGTGTTCAGAGCACCATGTCATTGGTGATGCGAGTTGAATATCATCTGCTACAATTCTTCCTCCTTTAGGATCTGCTGAATGGGCATTTATCCACTTGGAAAACAATTGTTTTAAGATATGTAAACTCCGTTTCTCCGCTATCCAGCAGTCCACAGACTGAGCGTCTGGTATTCTTTAGTCGTCTCCCACTTGAGAGTAAAATGCTTAGCGCCCTTTGCTGGTTAAACCCACACACACACACACACACACACACACCCCTCACAGCATGTGTCGGCCGTGTGAGGAGCAAATTCCCTGGAGCATGTTCTGGAAAAATGCATTTAAAAAAGAGAGAGAGAGGGAGATGGCTGTTGATTTCTCCAAATGTTATTCAGTTGCATGGAATCTGTTTGAAACCTGTGGATTGAGTCTGGTCTTGTCAGTGAAATCTCATTCATCTTCTCTGTGTATATGATGATGTTTTAAAATTGCTCCAGATGCGCTTGTATAATTTTTTTTTTATTAACTATTATTCATGTCATAAAAAGCATTGCAAATGAAGCATTTTGTATAATAAATATGGACTTATGACTAATGACTGTCATAATTGTGTATTATTTCGTTCTTGCTCCTTTCTTATGAGTGTTGTTTCTGTCATTTGATTTAATCCTCTCAGTCTACCTGCAGTGGTAAGAGCTGCAAATTTAGCCTCTCCTAAGTGGGACAATGGGGCACTCGGGCAACGTGCTGTTCTCTTTTAATTCCAAAACTTTTTTTAAAACCTACTTCTCGCCCCAAGTGCCTTGTGTTACCCTCGACTTTAACATTTTGCAGTAGGTTTATGGGTAACTAGGGTGTCCTCCCAAGCACATTTGTTTTCTACGGCATCTAAAGGGCTGAGCCACCGCCATCGCATATTTAAAGGTGTTCTTATGTGGGGGGCTCCATCCTTAACTACCTGTGTCCTTAATTAGAGGCTTTTACTGCAAGCCTTTGGTGTGTGGTGATCTACAAAATGTACCACGTTTATCAGAACAGCAGCCCTGTTGGACACTGGATTCTTAATTGTTCTCCTTAAGCCTGTCGCTCTTTGGTTAAAAAACATTCAAATCCAGCTAATTTGTAATCTGTGTTTGTGTGCACAGGTTTGTGTACTGTTCGTGTGTGTGGCTGGTTATATACAGTATATTATTGTGCTTGTGTCATTCAAATAGCCTGTATGTGGAGTTTTTTTTCAGAGTTTATTCCACAAGATTTCAGGAAATGGGAACACAGAATCAGGAATATGGGAGTACATCAGGTAAGTTTGTTTCTGATTTCTATTAAGTAAATATTGAACTTCATATTGTAATACATTATGTTGTGAGGATTAAGAAAGTGCTGTCCCAATCCTGTGTCTTACGGGTCTTTTTTGACCCAATTCTGACAGCCCTTTTCAGGTGCCCTGAACATCAGATTTTTCCACCCCATACCAATTTTCTACTGGTCTTCACCTTTAGTGCCCATGATCCAAGGTGACATTTAGGATGTCTTTATGGGATGTAACCAACAGTACACTAAATGGACAGTAAAAATCCACCGAGGCTACCAGGTAGGTAGATATTACTTTCTTTTTAGCTCTTATGACATTTTTATGGGTTGTGAGCAAAGTACCATGAATGTAGTAGAAAAATAGATTAAAGGCAATGGTGACCTGAAGGACAGGGATGTGTGTGAAATGTGCAGCCGCTATACAAAAATGGCATTTATTTATCCCCAATTCTGACATGAAATGACAAGATTTGGGATTTTTTCGAGTTGCAAAGCAAATATACGACCATAGGCCAAAACTGACCCAAGACATGGCGAGGTAAATATTTTTTTTTTAAAGCTGTGCAAATTATGTGATTTTTTTTTTTTTAACTGTTTACTAATTTGGAGAAATGTAAGAAAAGTCACCACGTTTCATTCAGAACTGACTAAACGTAAGATGCTTTTACTGATTTCAAACACAAAAACAAGTCAAATGTGACCAGAAGCAGTTGTAGGGTTAATTATTGTGGCGACATTTTGCATGTTGGTTGGGCTTGTAAATAAGAATGTGACTGGTAACATTTAGTGGTAACATGTCTATTACTAATATATGCATTTTATATTGTAGGACCTGCGGTGGGGCTGGCACCCTGCCCGGGGTTTGTTTCCTGCCTTGCGCCCTGTGCTGGCTGGGATTGGCTCCAGCAGACCCCCGTGACCCTGTGTTAGGATATAGCGGGTTGGATAATGGATGGATACTGTAGGACCTTGCAGGACTATTTGAACCCTTGACCAGTTCTCAATTTACCAAATTAAAAATAATACTCTGAAGGCTTCTCCTCTGTGATTATCATTTCAAAGCATTCAAATCCCAAATATTTGTTTGTTGAGACATCTTTAGTGTAAGATCTGTCATTCAGTAAAAGGGTCTGAATACTTTTACAGTGCATTGTGTGTACGCACATGCATGCTAGTACTGTATTGCATTCTCACACACACACACAGTCAATCTACATCATTTAAATCTAAAGGTATGTGTGAACAGACCAAGTAAGACAGAGTCAGTACTAAATGTTAGAGCAATCAAAAATTTTCAGTGGTCTCAACATACAGTTTACACCCATGGCTCATGCAATTGAAGTGAGAAAGCCCCCACTGCAGCTCAGTTTGAAAGTAAACTATGCATCTCAATAGCTCCACTGTTTTTGTCAGTAATGTGTGGCTTGCCATTTCCAGGACATGTTACCACTTTGTTTTTACACCCCTAGTTTTTCTGTGATGGTTTGCAATGCTAACCCATGGGTCACAGTGTTGCTTCTTACAGCCCTGCCAGTTCTAAAATGTACTTCTCCACCTTGGTACACTTTGCTCATGTACTTGACACCATGATGACTATTACATGGATGGCCATGTAAAAGTCTAACATTGGCACCAGGCACACATGCTATAGAGAAATGTGCACAACAGTAATAAATATTATTCTGCTACAGCTGTCTGCTTTTTGTGATCAACTGCAGGGAAGAGAATAGCATTACCTAATGGACAGTCACAGTCTTGTTTCTGGAGGAGTTTGAGAGAAGGTGGGCATAAGATGTCCATGAAATTCTGCGGTGCTTCTCATGTGCTGACAGTGTTGCAGACAAGATGTAGAAAGGACAGCAAGCTGGAATAGTGAAGGTTTTTGGATGTGAAAGCAGGACAAGTGTCCATTGCTATACAAAGGTAGTTCTCAAATTGAGTCCAATAGTGATGTGTATGGCACCTAGAAAGTTACAGTAGATGAACTGTCATGGAAGCTTTACGGTGCTGATGATTTTATATTGATGATTAGAAGAGACGAGAAGTTAGGAGATAGTGAAGTGGAACAATGTTATGAGATGCATAGGATGACAACAATGATGGTGTCTGAAGCCAAGAGCAACGAGGAGGTGGTGGCTGCATGATTAAGTGTATTAAAATGTTAGAAGGAACTCTTTGGTACACACCAGGCTGGCAGTGGGTTCCTAACAGATGCAGTGGCAAGAGGAAAGGGTATTGATAAGACAGAAGTCAATGTAATGGCAGTAGTGAGTAGGTGATTTGCTTAAGATACATTTGCTCACATGGAAATGGTAGCAGAGGTGAGATGTCTATAGAAATAGTTCAGTAAAGTCTGTCTCATGAAGGTAGAAAGTGGAGGGAACAGTGATTGAGTGTACATCTGGTGTGCCACATCGAGAGAGGGACAAAAATGAGAGAAACAGGGCTTGGGTGGAATCAATTAATAGTGTAAAGAGAAGACAGGAGGTGGTTTAACATTTTAAGATAAAAAGCAAAGAATTACAGTGTAAAGATGCCGAAGGGGGTGGTACCCAAGACCCTCGTTCAGCTGAATTTGGAGGACACCCTGCCGATCTGACTAAACCTGGGTAATGTCCATTAGCACCAAGTGAAGTTCCTGACTTTGTAATACTTTGAGTTTTCCTTCCATATAAAGTGCTCTATGTTTCCACACAATTCCACTTTAAAACAAATGCACCCTATAAAGTATATAGTACTCGGGCCATTCCAGAATACTTTGCCATACATTTCCTTAAATCTTACTCAGATTCAGGGTTGCTTGGCTGAAATGTATTGAACTTAACCTAATGGTTTTATCCATTTTTGTGAATACGACAACTGGTCACACTCTTGTCTGATTTGGCACAAACCTTATCAACTGAATGTGAAGGTGAAACTGGTCTCATGTACTGGCGTGACTGTTGTGCAAGTTGTTCATTAAGCAGGTACAAGTTATGGTGTGTTTCCCCAACTAGAGCTGATCTAGTACAGGAGCAATGATTATATGCTGCCAAGATAAGTGACATAACAAAATTCTCAAAACAGGCCTAATCCAGTGTGTAAATGTTGGAGGGTAGACAGCAGCAGGCACAGCATATGGTGTCCTGGAGTGGGCACCAGTTCATGGACACTGCCACCACAGAATCAATTCACACACCGATTCACAATGTGCTACAGTACACCGAGAACGCAGAGAAAAATCCTCCACAAACATGGGGTGCAAACTAACCCAATACAAGGGACATTCCCAAAACGTACAAATTAGTGGCACAGGTGTTCAGAGACATCTGTTACAAAAAGAATACTGACCCAGATACTTCTGTTACCACTCAGACTGTATAAAATGTATGTGAACTGAATGATTTGGCCTATTTCCATGTATTAATGTGAGTTTTCTTAGAGCTTGTTTTGCACGTGTGAAGGAAGACAATGGGCCGGATTCTCGATAACCAAGAATTCAACTTTCACTCACACTGTTCTCACTAGAGTTGTTTGTTATTTTGCAATTTTGGAAAAAAAAACAATTTAGCCCTTGTGTACAGTATACCATATACCCTTCAGTGTTTTGAATGTTTTCTGAGACACCCTGGTGGTTGGATGTCCACAGCAACTCTTAAATTTAGCTTATTGAATTAGTCTAAGGCAAAAAAAAACAATAACTGACACTTAGAGGAGCTGTCATCTCAGAATAGAGTTCAGATAGCTTCAAATAGTCAACCTTTTACAAAAGGTGTTTACTTTTACCTTTTACAGTTCATGTTATTAAAGGAGCGTTTTAATTATTCACTTTTATTATTGTTATGACAAGCATTGCAATTAGAAATGGATTTAGAATTAATTTATAATAAAAGTATAGTGAACACTATTGACTGCTTACATTTGTGAAGTTAACAATTGTGGGATTCTTTATATTACTGTCTCAAAAAAGTAAAGGTAATTGAAGTCTTTAGAGAATATGTGCTATGAAAGATTAAGCCTCTAGGATTATTTTGGGTATAATTAGTGAGGTAGTTTTCATAAATAGACTAATAAACAGTACAGTGTAACTATGTATATTAGTGTCAGATAATAGGCTACATCACATGCTTCAGCATCTGTTTAAGTATCTGTGGTAGTCGTAGTTAGTGGTCACTAAAGCTGTGGTACAAATGCAGAGATTTCACTAAAAAAGTCAGTTAATTTTTTTTAGTTATGTTATCTAGAGAAAATAGAAAGGGGATGTATTTTCTAATGTGATAAAAATGAAGAACCTTTTTGTTGGATAAGACAAACACAAATGGTTTATGCTTCATAAATGATGCTGTTAGTTCTTAAATCCACACCTCAGAGGGCATTTCCTTGCTATGAAATACAGGGAGACTCCTAAATTTATGAGGTGCAATAGAAAATGAATAAGTTTTAAATAATATTACAATAGCATTTAGTAATTTATCAAATTACCTCTTAAGAGTACAAATTATGTTGTAAAATTAGATTTGGTAGAACAACTTCATCAGTTAGTAACATGACAATATCTGTTTCGGGATCAGCTTCAGGATGCAAGGAATCCACCATCTACCGGCAACAAGGCCCCATTTATCATGGAACTCTTATTACTGAGAAGGAACAAGATGGCATTTACAACATCTTCAACCTCTGCAAACAAAAGAAGAAACATTCAGTTAGTCAGAGTATTAATAAATCTGCTCAGTGACACCAGACAGACTACTGCATCCAAAAAAGGACTGATGGACAAGTCTGAGCCTACAACAGGGTTAGTGAACCCAGCCCTGCAAAGTCACAGGTTATAAGCTTTTACTAAACTCGGTGTGCTATTTACAAATGAATGCTGTTAAGGCAGATGCCTCAAGTATTCCAACCAACAGGTCTGAGGATGCTGCAGTGTTTCATTTTCCAAATGCCACCTTCTTTGGTAAGATTGCTTGTTAAGATCAAGCATGGCCACATCTGTAAATCAGAATTAATAGACCTGTATTGCAGCTGCTCTGGCTCTCACAATTGGCCATCTCCCGTTTAATTTTTCCTATCAGTTGAATTGTTTCCTAAAGTGATATTTACATAAAGTATTATTTAACAGCACTCATTTTTTACTATTGTCAGAAACATCCTAAAATATTAAATATCATGTTTTACCAGGCTTCAAAAAAAAAGGGTAGGAGAGAAGTTAGAGCAGCCCGAGAACTAATACACAAATGATAGCACCAGCGCCCTCCAAGACCAAAACAGAAAAGAACTTTTAGAATTTGCAGGTTACATGTGAGTCAGTAAAATAGTGTGTATTTTTTAATCATCTTTCTCCTGTACCAATGCCAGTTGGATACAGCATGCCCTACCAAAAAAAATAAAAATTGTAAAACACGCAAATGAATGGGCTAATTTTCCCATAGAAAAAGTAGACCAAAATGATTAACTAGCAGTATGTTTACATATTGGAGGATTTCTCTTAAAAAAAAAAAATTAAGTAAAAGGAAGTACTCTTCAAAATATGAACTGCCACGCGGCAGACCTTAAAGATGCATTCTATAGATCTGGAACTTTTATATATTTAAAGAAAGAAAAAACAAACACACACCAACACCACACACACACACAAAATGGCGTAGATTGAGGATACCTAAAAGCAGATTTCCTCTGTTTTTGCAACAATGCTAATCCTCTCTCAGTCTTTGTAATTTACTCCTGCAAACCTACTCTATACAGGAAAAAGAATGCATCTACTATAAAACTGAGACTTCGCTGAAGAATAGTTACTGCTTAATAAAAAACTACTACTTCTTATTTGTGGTAGGTTATATGTTAAAAAACATCTCATTTTAAACAATGTGAGCTTCTACACAGTTTGAAAACAGCAGTGTTCTGCATAATAATAATAATTTATTACATTTATATAGCGCTTTTCAAGGCACTCAAAGCGCTTTACATACAAGGGGGGGGGGGATCTCCTCAACCACCACCAGTGTGCAGCATCCACCTGGATGATGCGACGGCAGCCATAGTGCGCCAGAACGCCCACCACATACCAGCTTACTGGTGGAGAGGAGACAGAGTGATGAAGCCAATCAGTGTATGGGGATGATTAGGAGGCCATGACGGTCAGAGGCCAATGGGCAAATCTGGCCAGGATGCCGGGGTAACACCCCTACTCTTTCCGAAAGACATCCTGGGATTTTTAATGACCACAGAGAGTCAGGACCTCGGTTTAACGTCTCATCCAAAAGACGGTGCTTTTTTTACAGTATAGCGTCCCCATCACTATACTGGGGCATTAGGACCCACACAGACCACAGGGTGAGCACCCCCTGCTGGCCTCACTAACACCTCTTCCAGCAGCAACCTAGTTTTTCCCAGAAGGTCTCCCATTCAGGTACTGACCAGGCTCAACCCTGCTTAGCTTCAGTGGGCAACCAGTCTAGGGCTACAGGGTGATATGGCTGCTGACAATACTCCAAGAATGGTTAGTAAATGAAATGCTACACCTTATTCTATAACAGAGCTATGGACTCACCAGTCTGGTCTACAGCTTCTGTATTAGTCATTACTTTCTTCACTTTTATGGGACAAAATTTATTTTGAAGGCTTACTAGGGTGTAATGAATTGAAGATTCAATTTTTCCTCAAGGTCTGTTCTAGCTGGTAGTGTACAATTGAAAAGAAAAAAAAAAAAAGCACTTTGGTATTACAGATGTAAATACGTTAGAACTATGGAGAGGGGGGGGGGAACCACCCAGAACAATAAGCGTAATGCCTCTGTCTTAATGACTAAACCCATTCTTGAGAGTTTGAGCCATATACAGTAGAACATATTGTGTATCAAACCCGCATTGCATTACCAGCTAGAGGGTTGAAAATACCACTGGATTTATAGTAGTTTTGATCAACCAATATAACATAACAAAACCACAATTACCAAAGTTTCCGACAGAAAAATATAAAATTCAGCAGCAGTTCATGAAAAATTACAAAGACCTTAGTCATATAGCATTCTTTATTAGTTATTTTCAGCTATGCTTCTTAATGTTCAAACAGCACTTACAATTAAAAGAACTATGGCTTCTCTGAACTGGAAAGAGGAATGGAAAAATGTGAAAACTAGTAACCAATTCGCATAAAGAAGTATACAGCTAAAGTCTGAGGCCATCTTTAGATCAAAATCAAGTGATCTGTAAAAAGGAGTCACAGTCTAATATTAAAACATCTGGATACATTTTACAGCTGGCCTTTACAAATAAATGTGGCAGATGTTTTACAGTTGCTAAAAACAGATGCTTTTAATCAAGGAAAACTTAAGAAATGCAGCAATACTTAAAATATTCTCACTCGTTACTGTTCAGGAAAATAAGAATGAATAACAATTCTATGGTTGATTCAAAATGGGGAACAAAACAAAAATAACTTCAAAAGGCATCAAACAAAAACTCGCAACTGACTTTACAACTGAGAGTCCTAAACAGATTACATTTGATGGTCAACTGCAAAATTTCATCCGTTCAATCAATTTTCCAGAAACATGCATTTCAATTCAAAGTGCCAAAATCTTTCCTGGCTGAATCCTGCATGGAACTGGCAAGTAAACAAACCTTTAGTATATATTAAGGGTGTCAAACTCGGATCCTGCTGGAGGGCCGCGGGTGCCGTAGTTTGTTCCAGCCACTTTCCTAAAGAGTAAGCTGCTGCTGTTTTTGCCTCAATTTTACTTGACTTCATTTTTAATATTTGGGACCTTTTAATTGCTTATTTTTTCACCTTAACCAGCAGCTAAACAATACCAAGATGCAAAGCAGGGTAACCAGCTAACTTGGCATTCCTCATGGGCCACCAGTTTTAGACAAAATATGTACTCAAAAGTCAATTCTTGATGTTAGTGAAACAAATCCTTGAATTCTGTGGCTTGTATGTTATTTCATTCTGCTACTTGGGACATTTCCAAAACTGTCAAGATTTCTCAGATCTTCACTTTTTTCCTTTTCAAAGATTTTCCTAAAACATGTTTTGTATGGCGGACACATACAGTAGGTGTAAATGGGATGGAGGTAGCAGGTCATCGGCTGACTTGCTTTTGTATTTCATTATTATTTGGATGCTGGTTAAGGTAAAAAGAAACAATGAAGTGATCCAAGTTTTAAAAAGCAGGTCAATCAAAATTAATGCAAAAAGAAGTGTTCAATTAGTAGTGGTAATTATGAAAGTGGTCATAACAAAAAACTATAGCCAACATCTGATTAACATTTCTACAGCTGTCACATCCAGAGGCACTTTACAAGTAAAGACCCGGTAGAACTGTAGTTCAACTGTCGCAACAATATACATTTCCTCCAGCTGGAGCATAGTTGGAGATGAGAATTGAAACTAACCTTGTGCTTTTGAGTCCAGATCATCTCACTAACTCACATATAGTATTGTGGGCAAATAAAATATTAGGATGTACCCAAGTCATTTTACAATCCTTAGCCAGCTTGATTATAAACCACCAATCCATAGCTAGGCAGCAAAAAAAAAACAAAAACACACACAGACAGCCATGGCCAACACACCAATACAAAATATATCACTTAGAAGTAACAGATGAATGGAATAATGATTATAAATTAGAAAACACTTACACAATGTACAGAAACCTGGGTTGCAGCACAACTCCCCCAATCACCATATAAATCAAAGTCTACAAGCAACACAAGTAATCCACAGAACAAACTAACAGAAGGACCTCTAAGTCAAAGGGTCGAATTATTTAACTGTATTTCTCCACTATTAATGGACTGTCCATAATAAACACAATGCTCAAACAGATGGCCGTTTATAAGACTACATGGTAATGGATTACCATGGACCACAGTTCAGTGATCATCATAATAGCTACAAGATTAGGTTTTGAACATAGTTAAAGTGCAGACATGTAAACTTCTCACCACCTGCTGGTAAGCTGTCAAGATGAAAGTAGCATTTGCAAGACAAGCCTTGTAGATTCAGATAAATAGTGAAGGTGTACTGAGAATGAGAGGCAGAGGCCCCTGTTCAGAATGAAAACAACCCTGGCCTGCAGAACATTTTCCCTAGTATCTCAAGAAAGATAGGGGACAGAGTGTGAATATACTTTGTTCAAGGCCTCAATAGTCAAGACAGCTGATGGGAGCGTGTTCAGGAGTTTCTAAACCCAGAGCAATTGTTTGCCAGGGTGAGAGGTCATACAGCCATCCAGCACAGTCATTTTTCTCACTCCTCCCATCTGGCAAAGTGCTGTGAAAGTGACAAACTGCCTATTTTATTTTTTTCTTATTTGTCACATAAAGATGTAAATTTCTACTCGTCGATACTGCAACCAAAGAATGTCTCCAATTTATTTAGTAATTTTTTAATTAGTAATTTTCTTTCGTAAAACAAGAGAGTGATTCTGACCTGCAAATTTCCCGAGTGGTATTCGTGAAATCATATATTTGGCATTTTCTGGGTCCTCCCACCTAAAGCGTCCCATAGCAGTCAGCACGACAGTGGGGTGCACAGAGTTCACTCGGATCTGCAATAAAATATCCATTATACAATAAAATTTCAACATCAGACAAAATTAGCATCTTTAGACACTTATTTCTCTATTTTCTGTGAAGAGTTAATCATAACATAACATTTTTAGCTTAATGTTTAGATTAAGTAACAAATATTGCAGTACACAGAGCGTTGAGATTTTAAATCCATCCATTTCCTGAATCCATTTTAACAATTCAGTGGAATGCAGAGAGTTGGAGTCTATCCTTACAGCAGGAATCACGCCGTTCTCCAGTTCACTGCAACATTCTCACATTCATAACCATACCTGAATAACTTAAAAGTCACCAATCAGCCTAACATGCATGAGAAAACCAGATTACCCAATTAAAAACTCAAGACACTGGCAGAACATGCAAACTCCACACAATACCTGGGTGTGGATATAAAATACAAGAATCAGAGCTCCGAGGCAGCAGTGTTACCCACACACAGAGGCATACATTCTTTAGGAAATGTCAGAAGAAAAAAAAAAAAACACACACACACCTTATGAGGGCCTAGTTCCAAAGCCATCACTTTAGTCAGCATGTCTAAAGCACCCTTGGTTGCACCTAAATAAATACATTACATGCATGTTAGCCAGAAAGGAAAACTAAAATGTAACTAGTCCCTAAACTTCTATTACACACTTTCCCACTTTGTTTCTGCTCTCCTACCCAGGTCACCAGCTTCATTTCACATACAATATTCATTTACAGAAACAAAGATAGACTATAAACAAGATATGCATAGCTATACAGGAGAATACCAGCTCTCTTTTTAAATGCACCGATTGACAATTAGGTGAAATTTATTTTACCCTTTACTCACATTTCATTTTTTGTTGTATTGAGCCATGGCTACAAGTATATTAACTTACAGTAAACCGCATGGTCTTTAATGGCAGCCTGAGATGCTTGGCTGGAGATGTTGACAATGCTTCCACCTGTTCCTCTAACCTTCATTTCACGAGCAACAATCTGCAAAAAGTTACACTTCTTTATTGGATTTGCCGCTTTGAAATGCCAAAAAGAATTTATGTACCAACAGATATATTCAAAGAGTGCCATTTCAAAAACAGTCAAAAGTTTAATACTGCCAACATAAAACACTCTTAACTGTGACCCAATAAATTGTAAATTTATGGAAAACACAAGAAGTCTGCAGACATAAAGGTTTTCTCTGGTCTTTTTTTTAAAAACGAGACTGATCCCTTTGATGTGATACTGTGAAATGTTCAACATTTAGACAGCTCTATGTGGAAGTTGTGTTACTCCAATAAAATAGACTAAAAATCCAACATCTGCATTTACTTCTGCATGCTTATAGAAATACAAGGAAATTGAACACAAGAAGAAACATTTCTTTCACTGTTCTTATTTGTTTTTAATTGAAAAGGAGGGGGCATTTTTACTTGGGTTTACTTTCAGCTTCAAGGGCATGAAAAGTAGATGACAATAACTGAAGATTATGAAATCATTTTTCAAAGGAAAAATAATTTATAAAGTGGGTGTTCAAGTCAATGTAGAACTTTGCATTAGTTGTATAAGAGAAAAATCAATTCAGGTAAAATGAAGGCTAAAATTAAAAATGTGTCAAATTAAACAACTAAAGATTACTTGTAGAAGGAAATATAAAAGTTACACTTATTCTCAATACAATTTCCAGAGGTTTTAACTCTTTCATATTCATGACACAGAGCAACAACAATAGAAATGTGTTTACAGTGGTACTGATTATACTTTAACTTTTGAATACTGTCAATTGATACATTAATAGTGACAGCACATTATTCTACCATGATTTTTGGAAAAAAAAAAAACTATAAAAAGGCACTACTGCCATATATAATGTATAAGGCATCAAATTTGCATCATACCATAAAAAAATATTTTTTATTATGCTTTACCTGTGCTACATGGAAAGCTGCTTTCACGTTGACATCAAATGACCTGCAAAAGCAAAACATTACACAGAAAATTGCAAACAGACTGTAAATATAAAGCTGATGCTTAAATCCTTCAGGCAAAATCTATTCAATGGAAGCTATACTACAAAACACACACACACACAATATCATTTTAGTGCTGCCTCCCAACATACTCCAAGTTAATTTTAAAAATAAGCACAATATACATTTACTTATTTATTTATGATTTGAATGCTTGGCTGTATTTGTCCAATCAACATGTATCCTTCTTTTTACTTTCTCGTATACGAAGTATAGGGAAAGTATTGGAATTCTCCAAAACTTCCATTTAAAGATTTTAATGAATCTCAACGTTTTAGACCTCCAAGTCCAAAAATACCATTTTTGAATTATGTCTGTGTGTGTGTGTGTGTATATAAACACGATAACTTAAGTACACTTTCACTTTAGGTCACCCACATTTTTCATACAAGTATTAGGTACAAAATGTAGATTTCTATCACCTTTTGAGCTACTTCCGATAACCGGAAGTGGTACTTCTTTTACTCAACTTTAATTTTATAATAATTGTTCAATATATTATTCATTTGATTTGTTGTTGATGGTTCTTTAATGTACATAATATAAAAATACATTATAATCATTGTCTTGCGGTTTACTCCTTAAATATCTGCCCCTATACCCGAGTATAGAAACTCTGGGGGAGACCACTCTGCTTTTTTGTTTCTTCTACATTCCCATGGGATTAATAAAGTTTAGCTAATCTAATCCAAATCAGAATGTTCCACTGAAGGGCACTGTATTAAGCTTTTGGCAACTGGCTATTTTCTTCAAGACCTGATAAATTAAAATACATGATGCAGGTAACAGTACTCTTTCCACCCTCAAACCATACTTATCAAAATCCTCTTGCGTGGCTTCCAAAAAAGGCTTCAGAATGGCGACTGCTGCATTGTTTACCAAAAGATCTACATGGCCTATGGCATTTAATGCCTTTTCAGTAGCTTCCCAGTTAGAAAGATCTACACAGATTGGAATAATGGATGGACACTATAAATAAGAAATAGATTATATTGTAATGCATTTAGAAAACAACTTTGATATTCATGCAAGGGAAAAAAAAGCACACAAAAACAAAAAACATTTTTAATTTAATGACAATTTTAGTAGTAAATGGACTGGATATCCCATTTACAGGTCGTTCTCATGAACTAGTCATTGTGTTTATAAAATATTCCTGAAAATTAAGAATTATGAACACTAACTTTATGATGTAGACTTACAAAAATAAAACACACATAAAAAATATACATTTTCAATAAAGAAAAAAACTTTCAAATGAACAAGCTAACATTAAAGTAAACGTTGAAGAAATGTATATTTCTACTTGCACTGTATACAAAATGTGTTGTTAAAATCCACATTAGGACAAGCACCAAAGAAGCCATACATTATGATAACCCATTCTGATTTTGTGTTATTTACCAAGCAAATCAAACTGTATATCTATATACATCTTCAACTGTTTGAAGTGCATGTTATCAATATTTGAAAATAAATTTAGACTGGGCCTTCAAAAAAAAAAAAAAAGTCTTAAAACAGCTTCCTTTGCTGAGCCACATGCCAGACAGACGCCATTTCAATTTTATCCATACCTCTGCTTTGAGGCTGTCCAGGTCAGACTGTGTGCGGCTGACTGCGATCACCGCTGCTCCACCCTTGACTAGAGCTTTGGCTGTATCCCTGCCAATTCCTGAAATAAGTGAAGCAGAATGTTCTGTAGAAGTTCGAGAACAACACTGACTGTCTACATTATAATGAGGCATTCCCTTGTAGAACTGCAATCAAACTTTCTTGGGGGGGGACTTGTTGTTAGCATAAGACTTATAGTGGTAATCCATCTTGGAATTTGTTTGAATTTTCTCTTAGTTATCTTTTACTCTATAAACAAATACTGCTACAAAAGGATAACATTTTTGTGACGTGGCAACACTTGTTTAACCACAAATTCTTCGAAAAGTAGTGGTATGTCATTAAATTATGAAAAAACAAAGATATTTAAGGTGAAGTAATGATAAATCAGCATTAATACTTAAAATGTTAACATTAATATGAATTAGTACACAAGAAAAGAAACTGAACTCAGCTATTATTGGTTTTATTTTTTTTTTTCTTTTAAACTAAGTGGACTATAAAATACATCTTCTGTTAGCTAATACTTAAGTGTGGAACATAGCAGACAAAACTAAATTTATAGTCAAAACAGCACATACTACCAATGCAGCCATCACCCAAGTACACAGGGCCTTTTACTGTATAGATCATATGAGATTTGACTTTGTCAGCCATTTATAGTTTACTTACACACACACACAATCTAAATGTTTCACTGATAACTAGTTATTGAACACCAAAGCATTATATTACATCACGTTACTAATACAGCTTTCAATTTTAGGTTTCCTCGTTTTGATATCAAAAATCCTTCCCCTCATCCTTCATTACCATAAATAACATACTAGTAAGCAGAGAGAAAAACTTCGAATTAGGGATGCACCAATACCATTTTTTGACCGATTGTTTGATACCAATAGAGTACTTAATGTACATTATACAGTATACCAATACCAAGTACTGAATAGGAATTTTTTAATAGAAAGAAAAGAATGCTAAGTTTTCATAGAGATACATGAGTTTTTTTTTTTGTTTTTTTGTAATAAGCCATAGTAAATGAAACATGTTTTTTAACAAAGACAAAAACATGTATTGTTATTGGTATTACAAAGAAAAATGTTAATATTTACTAAATAGATACAGTAGGAATTCATAACAGTGGAAATAAAAAAAATTACATGCAGCCTAATTGTAATTCCTGGCAATTAAAACAAATATGTGGCTTAAAACGTAATGAATATTAGAGGCAAATTCTTTAAATAAATAACAATATTGCAGCTCTGTCACAGAACAGCCCTTTTCTTCTATTGTCTATAAAATTCTTGAAGCTCCACTGACCACACTGCAAAGTAAGTAAATCAGACTAAATTGCATGCCCATCAGCGGAGAACACGGATGATGTTGGGATATTAGGTTCAGATAGGCACATCTGCCGTTCAAGTTCAATAATCTCTTCAACATTACTGGTGTAAAGCTTGGCTGCAGCCCAAACCTGATTTTTCTACCTTTAACTGTGGTCACATTGCTGGTGCCAAATGTGGTGATACCAACATCACAGAAACAGCTGCTCTCCTGGGATTTTACCTCATTACAGTCTGTAGAATTCACTGGCAACAATAAGCATGAGTTCCTTCAGTGAAACCAATCTGGTCATACTCATCTGAGTTCAAGGTAAAGTCACAAATACCGAATATCTCAACACTAAACATGTCAGACATTGAAGCAAATGGGCTACAGCACCACACCGAGTTTGACGCCTGTCAGCCAAGAACAGAAAGAGGTTGCATTGAGCACATGATCATTGAATGGCTCATTATGGCCACGGTATTCTTTTTTTGAATGGATAATGCACCATGTCAGAAATTATAAATCATCCCAAGCTCCTTCCAGGAAAATGATGGTGATTTCAGTATAATCGAAGGGCCTAGACAGCCCTCCGATCACAAGACAAAAGATCATCTTTTAGATGAGCTAGAACAGGAGCTTCACACCATGCATATGTTGCCAAAACTCTGCACAAACTGTGTGATAAGACCGAGTCAGAATGAACCAAAAATCCCTAATGTCTACTCCCATCATCTTGTTGAATCCATGCCTTGAACAATTCAGGGTGTTCTGCAGATAAAAGTGTGGGAGCCTACCCAATACTACTTCCACTACATGCGTTTACATCATAAAGCTGCCACTAAGTGTACCCGCGTTGTATCTTCTTATAACAACACTATGCTAAACATGTCACAACTCACAAAGCTGAGTAAGAAGTTAACCCAGTGACTCCAGGTTCTTGCCTCAACCGATCAGTTAGAAACCATTTTCTAATTTATCAAATTTCCTAATCAGTCTTAGTTTTCTAATGCAGCTCCCAGCAATAAATTCAGAAATAGATTTTGCACTGTGCAAAGCAAAACCTCATATAGTTTTTAAAATCAAATGAATAATGTTGCACACAACCAGAGTATAATGCTGTACTGGCAAGTGTAAAAACAGTCAGCAATTTAGATAAGGCTTACGGATATGAATCTATTGACTTCTTGGATCGTTTCAGAAAATGTTGCTTACTTTTAAAGTGTATATTTGCAAGGTCCACATTAATTTTTAAACTCTTTTTTTGGGGAAGACATTTTACATGTGCAACTAGGATTGAGCAAGTGCTGAATTGTCAAATCCGGTCCTGGACAGGCACAGTGGTGGCAGGGTTTACTGCAGTTAATCTGACAATCAGCAACTACTCTTATGACTCTGCCTGCCTGGTTGTACTTCAGACTCGCCTCTCATTGGGTCAAAAAAAGTCAGAAAAAAATATCAGGTCAGATTTGTACTGTTTTATGTTCAAGGACCTACATTTACTCTACACAATTTCATCCTGACCATTTCAAAGGGGAGATCACCTTTGAGGAGTGCACACTGGCATGAATAAAAGCGGATTAACTTAAACCTTTACACTTGCATCCACTCATCACAACATTTGAAAAGGAGGTGAACTGACACAAACTGCAGTGACTAGAAATAGTGCAGTGATCCCATATCCCATCAGGCAAATCTGTGCCAATATGTGTTACACCAAAAAAAGTCATCTAAATAAACAAGAAATGATTTGAAGGCATAAAGTTCTATAGTATTAGTATCGAAGAGGAGCACAGGTGGTACATGGATTAGCACTACTCCTTCATGAATCCAGAATGCTTGGGTTCAAATCCTATACTCAGGTTTTAGCGGATGGGACATTCCGTGTTTTCCCCTATATCTCTGAACGGTTTCCTGCATGTTGGGTTAACTGGTCCCAATGAGAGGGGTATATACAATAAGTGTCCCCTGAAATGTTGTGATCCACTGTTCACTGCTTACTCCGGCCTAAAGCCGTTGGAAATTGCTTCAGCCACTTGTGAGCAGGAGTTGGATCAGGCAGGTTTAAGAGTGTTGTATTATCTGGAACAAATACCTGCGGCCAACAGCAAGCCATTCTGTCATTTAAAATCTAATGTCAATTCCTATTTTGCATATCTAGAATTATACTGTAGCTATTCAAAACTTAAAATTAGAGGTATCGGGAATTACATTTTTACCTGTGAAAACTAGGAGACCATAACACCCCCCAAAACGTCTGTCTAACTTTTAGAGATGTCCAAGTACATTTTAAGTAATCAAAATTAGA
Source organism: Polypterus senegalus (assembly GCF_016835505.1). NCBI lineage: Eukaryota > Metazoa > Chordata > Cladistia > Polypteriformes > Polypteridae > Polypterus > Polypterus senegalus. Next base: position 93,212,374 of record NC_053170.1, read on the forward strand.
ATTATTGACTTCCTTAAATATTCCTAAATTAAGAACATGTAAAGGGTAAGTTTAGACATCTAAATATTCAATCTTATGTACTCGTAACTCTTATTTGTGAAACTATATTTACCTACATTATCCAAAATAACATCAAGTTGTGATTTGAAGGTCCCTGAAGTCCTACTCACCACCACACTACATTGTCACCCAATCGGTCTCCAATATTTGTGGGAAGAAAAACTACCATTTGTCCATAATCTTCCCTTACAAATTTTGCAGTGTAACCCTGTGTTTTTGTTGCAGAATGTATTTTAAAGTAACAACCAGGATCTACTGTACTTATTCCTTTTATAATTTTAAAACACTTCAGTAATGTCCCTTTTTAATACTGGTTTCCTTAAGCTGCAAAGGTTCTATTCCTTCATTAAGTGTGTCCTAAAATGGTGTGATGCTGCTGGAACTTTCCCCAGCTGTTGTATTATTACCTGAAAAGAAAAAAACCCTGCAGCCAATGGGAAGCCATTTTGTCATTTACCATCTTATGCAAATGATTATATTGAATATCTACAATTATACTCTTGACTATTCAAAACAGAAATTGAAGATATCTGAAAAAATCTTTATTTGTAGTAATTGGGGGATTCTTTTTTCATTGACTCATTTAAAATATCTATAATTACATTTTAACGGGTCAAATTTGGAATTATTGACGCCTTTAATGTTCAAATGAAGAACATATGATGGGAAATCTTAGCTATCTAAACGTTCAATTTTATCTACACAAAATTTAACTGAAGGTACCTGTAGCACTAATTATAGCTAGTAAAATATAAAGGGTGGACAAAAGTAGTTTACCGTTTTGAGTACACGAAACACACAGTTGTATGATTTTTTTAACAATTGTATTATTTATTTGCATTATTCGTCGTCTTATTATTATTTAGGTATGCTGGAGTGCAGTAACCACAACCTGCATGGTTTTTTTCCCCCCATACGACGTAACTGTAAACCTAGTTTTTTCCATCCCTTTATATTTACAGATCTACAATTCAAATTTCGACTACTGAAAAAAAAAAGCTTAAAATATGAAAACTTCGAATTCTCATCTAACTGAAACGAAATTTTAAGCCGTGATAGTATAATTATGACTTGATAACGTAACAGATTAAAACGGTTTGCCTGGGCAGCCACTCAAGTATCAAAGCAGTATCGGTTCTCTGTAAACGACCAGATACTTAATTTAAATAACCCTGGGCCGCCTGCCGTAACGCGGGCGCACAGCCACACGGTGTCGCTGTATTTGCTGCTCGGAGACGCCAGAGTGTTTCGTTACCTTTGCCAGCACCAGTGACCAAGGCCCGTTTGTTCGCAAATGAAATTTCCATGTTTCCTCCTTTTGATAGGTCCAGCCGCAGTGCACCAGCCTTGATTTCTATTTGAATGGAGAAAACAAACAAAAAAATACTAACTGGCGCAAAAGTTCACCGTAATGCAAACTTACATGAACAAAAGTGAAGACAGCATTACTAAATGCTTCATTAACCGTTTACTTACAAACAGTACTTTGTACATAGAAATTATGCTAACAGGCCCTAACAGCCTGCACTCACCTTGCAAGTTGGTGTCGCGTGAGCGTTGTGGGCGGGTGGTACTCGCGCCTCGGTCTTGTGACATTAACCCCGCCCCCCAGTTATTTCGACCTATCATGTCGTTCCTTCTTATTGCTAAACGATAACAGAAAATCCTGCTGGTGAACCGAAACAGCCACAAACCTGTCTTTGGGTTCGATTTAAAGCAGGCATGACTGGCTTCAAAATAAAACCAAACGCGTCATCTCGGTATTTTATAGGCCGTTCTGGACTCCGTGAAAGAGCAATGGACACTCGCGTTTCAAGTCTTGCAGCACTTGTAGTACGAGGTGTGGCAGAAAAGTAATGAGACTAATTTTTTATTTACCAAAGTTTTTATTTTTTTCAAACATCAATGTTATCCCCTTCAAGGTAGTTCCCTTGGGCAGCTACACACCGATGGAGACGTTGTTCCCACTGTTGGTAGCAGCGCTGGAAGTCTTCAACCGGTATGGTCTTCAGCATGTCCGTTACACTCTTTTGGATGTTTTCTAAAGTCCCGAAATGACGTCCTTTGAGGACATTCTTCAGTTTAGGAAAAAGGAAAAAGTCACACGGACTGAGGTCAGGTGAATTAGGGGGCTGGGGAACCACAGGAATGCCTTTTGAGGTCAAAAATTCTGTTATGGAGAGGGCAGTGTGACATGGGGCGTTGTCATGATGGAGCATCCATTTGTCTGCAATGTCTGGTCTCACGCGAATGACCCTTTTTCTGAGCCTTTCAAGGACGTCTTTATAAAAAACTTGGTTGACAGTTTGTCCTGGAGGAACAAATTCTTTGTGGACGATTCCCCTTTTGTCAAAAAAACAAATCAGCATTGATTTGATCTTCGATTTGCTCATTCGAGCTTTCTTTGGTTGAGGAGAGTTTGCAGTGTGCCACTCCTGACTTTGCCTCTTGGTCTCAGGATCGTACTCGAATTCAAAAATCCATGATTCATCACGTGTGATCACACGACTAAAGAAATCTTGCTCATTAGCGATTCTGTCAAGAAGATCAAGACACTTGTTTTTTCGAATGTCCTTCTGCTCAGTTGTGAGGTTTTTTGGCACAGACCTTTCGCAACATTCTTAATAGTAAACGACGGTCTGATCTCACAAGAGTGTTCACACATTCAATGTTTTCATTGGTTTTAGAAGTTGAAGGCCTCCGGTTTTAGAAGTTGAAGGCCTCCCTGAAAAACTTGAACTCGGGATAAAGAATGTTCCCCATAGGCCTGTTTTAACTTTTCAAACGTCACACTTGCCGTTTAATGGCACAACGTTGCTCCAAATTTCGCTGTTCCATTTTGCGCGACGCACAACCAAAAACACAACTTCGCTAATAGCAGTCACAAAAATCACGTAGTTAACGGAAGGAGTTGAAACTCGCACTGAGCTATGGGAGGGGACTGATACACGCGCTCTATCACGGACAACAGCGCAGTGTTGCCAGTCTCATTACTTCTCTGCCACACCTCGTATGTTAAATACTTCTAGGAAGGCTCCGCTTCTGTAATCGACTTCACAGTTAAACCTAAACCTTTAATTGAGAGTAGACGAGTAGCTCAACAGCAGGAATGGGTTCGTTTAGCTCTGAGTTCTGGCTGTTTAGAGAAAACGCGGACATTAATGCTGAAAATAGGACGGCATGTAAACTGTAAAAAAATACATCACATTACCGTATATTTTTCACAGTAATAAACTGTAGTGTAATTAATGGTACAAAATGTATTTAAACAGCAAAATGTATGTATATTTACATGTAAGCACTGCTTTAGCTGCCATTGTCAATTAGTTGTTTGAATGTGTAAGAATATTTTTAGGTAACTTGTATTTTGTATTAAAACACTGAATGTTTGTAAAAATACTGTATGTACTGTTAAAGTTTTAATGTCCAGGTTTTCTCAAGAATTTATGAAGCACCTCATTTAGTTTTGTTTTGATTTTTTTTATATATGAACTCCTAAATGTTACAGCTTCACCATTTTTATTTAACAGATCCTTAATAAAACGATGATGTTAAATATTGTTGATTTTTTAGTTCTTTAATCTTCATGAATACTAAATCAGTTTAAGTAGCTTAGCCAAATACTGCCTTTAATGCCGAGCTATCGTTTTGCTACTTAGTAATCCAACATGCACATTTAGTTTTTAATTATAGTTTTTTTTTTTACTGCTTTAATGATTTTTGTTTGGGTGGTTGCCTCTTAGCTTCACACAGTTTTGCTTTCTATTAGTGTGTAAGAAGCGGTCTTTTTTTAAACAAGATGACATTTAAAATGTATATACAATAGTGTACACGATTCAATTGGTATTGTTCTTCAGCTTGCATACATTATGGTAAATAAATACATAAATACATAAATAAACTACCAATTTAATTGCCTATCTATATTGACATTTATCTGACTTCTGCTGGCATTTGGCAAAACCGAACATCTCCAAATGCATGAAGTGGGCCACAAAATGACATGCTTCATTCTGTCACCTACGCTGTTTGTATTCACACATTTGCTGAAACTGTTAACTTCATTTACTACAGAAACCGCAAATGTCGAGAACTCGGCAGTATAAATTCAGGCAGTTATACACTTCGCTGTCTGCTCGGAGCGTCATTGTATTATTCATCCACAGCGCTCAGTGGCAGGTGTTTTATTATCAATTATGGAAAGGCTTTTTCTAAATTTCTTAAGTGGCCTGTTTCTCCACAAATTAAAGAAACACATTTTAAGATAATTAATAATAAATACCCGGTTGCAGAATTTTTAAAAAGAAGATTTAAATTTGAGGTGGACCTGCGTTCTTTTTGTGATTCTACTTGTGAAACATTACAACACTTGTTCTTTTCATGTCCTGTTTCGGCCAAATTTTGGTTAAAAATACATAGCTGGTTATCACTCAAGGTTAATGATATCCCACAGTTTGACTTGTCTCATATTATGTTCTGCATGAATAACTTCTATCCATCTGTCTCTGATATGAATAACATTATCGTTCTCTTAGGTAAATACTGTAGTAAGTGGTGAAATAGCAAACCGTCTTTTACAAGGTTCATAAATGATTTTATACAACACCTCCTATCACTTAAGAAACTGAAATCCAGACGATCTGTAAGAACGATTTATGATAACATGTCTCATTTAGTACTGTTTTGATTTATGCCTCTTGTGTCTTTTGGCCTGTGCTCCCTATGTCCCAATTTGTTATCGCGCATATACAGTGGAGCCGCGGGTCACGAACGTCTCTGAACACGTACAGATCGGGCTACGACCAAAACGTTTGCCAAACTTTTGCATCTGTTCACGACGACCACACACAAGCCAGTTTCCCTTCCGGTTTGCACGTGCCGGTGATTTCCGCACATGTTCAGTCTCTCCCTGTGCAGCGAGCGCGAGCGCGAGAAGGCAGTTATTGAATGCACCGGACTTGTTTTTAAAGAGACTGATTAGAGCATTCTCTGTTCAAGGTTTTCTCAATGTTATTCAATGTTTTTACATTTAGTTTACTATTACACTGTGCATTCTATGGTATAATTGTGCTTAAAAATCTTAAAAATATATATATATTTACATACAGCTCGTACGGTCCGGAACGGATTAATTGTATTTACATACAATCCTATGGGGGAAATTACTTCGGGTCACGACCAAATCGGGTTGCAACCAGAGTTTTGGAATGAATTACGGTCGTGACCAGAGGATCCACTGTACTGTGAATGTTGTTTATATTTTTTTGAATGTTGAATTTATATCCTCTACGAGAGGTTTTGTATTGTATTGTGTTTCATTTGATAGTAAAAAAAAGAGCCACGTTAGACGGCGACCTGCCCACCTTGTGGATAATTAAGAACACATCAAGTCAAACAAACTGTAGTCTGAACTTTTCAGGATTTCGTAGTAATAAGGAATTGTGGGTATTGGGCTGCTATTAGGATTCAGTAGATAATAATAAGGTGATGTAAGGTGTATTCTCTTAGTAAAAGGACCCGTTAAAGTTTATCACTTTCAACCTGTCTCCGTCTTCTTCCTTTGTATCGGAACAATATTATTGCCTATAGATATAACACAAAGCGCGACTATGAACACGAAGTGCGGCACTTTAAAACTAAAATCTCCAGTTGGGGCCTGGAGAGATCGCAAACATGCTGCTCGTCCGAAATGTCAAATTAAGAAATCGGGCTGACCTGAAATCCCGTCGGCTTTGGAGTCAAACATCTTCCGCGGCGTCTGCCTTTGCTTTTCAGCCCCCGACCCGACAATGTGCTGGCAAGTGTGCAAAGACAACACGCATTTGCAGTGATTTAAATCGCTGGAACAGGAATAAAACTATGGGAACATATGAATACAGTGTCCGCGTAAATATAACGCATAAGGTTTTCCTCAACATCAAGGACACTGTCATGTCACAGAACGCAGAAAGAGCTTCTTTCTTTAGAGGTGACTCAGTAGACCTGCAATACAACACGATACAATACAGTTTATTTTTCTATATAGTCCAAAATCACACAAGGAAGTGCCGCAATGGGCTTTAACAGCCCTGCCTCTTGACAGCCCCCCAGCCTTGACACTCTAAGAAGACAAGAAAAAAAATCCCTTGTAGGGAAAAATGGAAGAAACCTCGGGAAAGGCAGTTCAAAGAGAGACCCCTTTCCAGGTAGGTTGGGCGTGCAGTGGGTGTCAAAAGAAGGGGGTCAATACAATACACAGAACAAATCCTTAATACAGTATAATAATACAAATTGTAGAAGTACGGAGCAGAATTTAACAGTAGATGATATCACATAATAAGATTTGGATATTTTTAGAGTCCTGGAGACCTCATCCATCAAGATGCCTCCCCCATTTGGCCATTCCACGGCTAAAAACAGTGCTGGGCCAGCCAATCCGATGAAAGGACCCCCCTTTCCCATGATTCCTGCGATCCTCCATCAGGGATGACTTTGCCATAGGCAGGCAAACAACTTGGCAGGTGGGCCGTGCCACCAAGTGCCACATTTGAGTACCGAGAACAGAAACAGAACAGGTGAGGGTGAGTAACAAATTCTAACTGTCATGTTACTTATGTTTTAGTGCTGATGACCAACAACAGAGATGCAGTCTGTACAGTTAATCCGCAGCTCTAGTCAGGGTGTGCTAAACTGAAGTGGTGAGTCTTCAGCCGGGATTTACAGGCTGGGACCGAAGGGGCAGATAACAGATAACAAGGTTTTGACAACATTCACAAGGAACACACTGAGAAACCTGACATGTGTTAGACTGCTCTGGGACTCCACTGGTTTGTGCCTGCACGTTGCTTTGGTCCTCTTTGCCGTGCACTGAGGTCCTATTGTGCAGATGGTGAGCCACCTTTTCCCCTTTGTACTTTTAAAGTTATTGCAGTTTTGAAACATTCTATGAAATGCTAATTTAGTATCCCAGAATGCCGATTTAGCGACAAATCATATAAAGCTATACAGTATAGGCAACTCCTTTTATAGGACTGTCTATGTGTGAAAGTAATGGAAGCAGAATAATTATCACTACTCGTGTTTTTAGTTCAGCAAGTCCCTATTGGGTCGGCAGCGTTGTCGATCAGTATTGCTTAGCACTCGCACTCCTCAGTGCCAGAGCTGACGGGTGAAATGTGGTCTGCGTGGAGTTTCCATGTTCTCCTTGTTCCTTCCATACTCCAAAGACATGGATGTTAGGTGACATGCAGAGGTGAAACTGAGTGCATGTGTCACCGAGTGTCTCTCTGTTTGTGTGTGTCCTGTGATGAACTTGGCACCTTTTCCAGGGGGTCCACTGCCCAGCACCCTATGATGCCAGAGATTACTAAATTACTGTGACCCTGAAAATGGGGATAAGCGCTTTGGAAATGTGTGTGCATGTGTACACATCACTGTTTTCAACAAATCAGGCTCAGCAGAAGTTATATCTTTTCGCTGTCTTTTGTAGAAAATTGGAAAACCGTATGAATGCAAAAAAAAGACACCCGTTAGCAAGCATGAAGGGGAAAGAATGCGCTACATAGAGACAAGTTTGTCAACTTTATTTTCCACCTGGACAGCACCATATTAAGTGAAATGTGTTAATTTTAACTTGGAGAGTTGACAATAAGAGTGGTTTTTGCTTTTGCTGTTTTTGCTGTACTGAAACAAAGCTTCCCATTCTTAGACTGCACTCCGCTCGAAATCAGCCCACACATGCATCAAGGACTGCAGACGTTGTTGGACCGCTCTTCCAGATAGCTGGGTGACAAGCTTCCCATGGCAGGCTTTGGAACTTTTTTCTGGATTGATTCCTAGAAGACAATTACAGTATGTGCCAAAGTCACAAAAATATGAAATCAAATAAATACAAATAACTGTTGTGTCCAATTGTTAAATTATTGTTTTTACTTAAAGAGGCTTTTGTTATGATTTCCCAAACAATTACATTTCATGTAACTCGACATGCCATTATGAACAAGTCTTTTGACAAGAAAAAGTTCTGTCAGAATAACACAGAATATGCTGAACCAAACAACGAGCAAAAAAGGAAGACTGAATAGTTTTCATCCATCCATCCATCATCCAACCCGCTATATTCTAACTACAGGGTCACAGGGGTCTGCTGGAGCCAATCCCAGCCAACACAGGGCGCAAGGCAGGACACAAACCCCAGACAGGGTGCCAGCCCACCACAGCTGAATAGTTTTGGCACCCCTTAAAAGTGCAAAAACATCGACACGAAAATCATATTCTTCTAACCTGCTGAATCCGAACACAGGGTCACGGGGGTCTGCTGGAGCCAATCCCAGCCAACACAGGGAACAAGCAGGACACACAAACACACCAAGGCCAATTTAGAATCGACAATCCACCTAACCGGCATGTCTTTGGTCGGAAACCCACGCAGACACGGGGAGAACATGCAAACTCCACGCAGGGAGGACGCGGGAAGCGAACCCGGGTCACCTAACTGCGAGGCAGCAGCGCTACCACTGCGCCACCGTGCCTCCGCCCAATTAGGAAACTTAATATCAATTTTTAAAACTCCGATATCTTGTCATTATCAAATTCCAAAGACTTACAATATCAGAAATTTTTATATCAAGAAAAACGATTCAATTCTGAAAAGGCTTCCCATATGCGAATCCCGTTGTCCGCACCAGCGGCAGATGACTGGCAGCTTTCTCCACCTCCTCTAAATCCTATTGGATAGTCTTAGCAGCCTATCGGGTTCTAGTACTGGGCTCTGTAGTCCCGCCCCCTATTCGCAAGTTGGGTGGGTGCAGTCGACTACGTGAAAAATTAGTGGAAAACGGGCTCACCTGTGCGGGGGGCGCCGCCTTCAGCCTTTCACGCTGACCGGTCAGACGAAACGCTCTTTAATGTTTTTGCTATGAACTTTAGAAGTTTTGCAAAATTATTAAAGTTTAGTTGTGGAGAGACGGTCGGGACCTGCTTACTTTCCTAATTTTTAAACAAAAGCCAGAAGCAAGAAGAATTCGGGTCACGTCAGCAACGCGAAACAGGTAATTGTTGTTATTATTATTTGTATTATTTTGTAGTATTACATTAACTGAGTCAGATGGAATTCTGCATCATCTCCTGTGCTACTGTGGTTGTTGAAGCTAATAGAAGGCGCTCATCCGAATGAGCCGTCAGCACGGAAGATCAGGTGACAGGTGACAGCCCACGCAGAGCTGCAACTGAGCATAATAATGTAAAACTGGGACAAGTGGACAAATGTCGAGTCTTCTGGCTGGCACGCATTGTTTCAGTCACATGGACGTGTGTGATGTGCATGACAGGCATGCCGTTTAGTTTTGAAGGGGAGGTATTTCTCTCCCCCTTTGTGTTAATAAGGAAGTCTTCTTTTTGGTAACGAAGCCGAAGTCTTAAATTCTGAGTTATAATCGTGATGACGCTGTCCAGAAGACCGGTATTTGTCAGTGGACAGGTCCGAGCTGTTAGATCTCGAGTTGTGTTTTTGAAGTGATCGTTCCAGGTTCCACTAACCCTGCTCTGCTGAACGAGACACTTAAGGTGGGTTTCTACCCACAGTTGCCAATTTGGCATACGAGGGCAGAGGCCGAGGTCAACTTACTGACTGGAAAACTGTAGTTCGTGTATTGTTACAAGGTAGTAATCCAGTCGACATGCGACATCCCCCGTTTTGAGGGCCCCCACACCGAAGGGGAGACCAGTCACCACGTACTGGGACTCCTCAATTGAGCACACCGCTCGTCTTTGTGAGGCACACCACCAAGTTACGGGAGAACATGCGGAGTGCACTCGGATCACACTGTGTGTTCGAGTCAAGACCCCATGAGCTCTGCCTCCTTCGAGATTCCCTGGACTTGTTTCTGTTCAAGTTGCTTCGCCGCGTTAGGAGCTTTAAATAACGGGACTGTTTAGAATGTTAATATGTTTTATTTGAATGTATCATGGATGGGAAACAATATTTATAATGCCGCACGTTCATGATCAACCGCTATTGACAAACATAACAATTTTATAACCCCCTTCATGCTCTAGTGCCTGTGTTGTCCTGTACCAGAGCGTATTAAATGTGATTTAAATGATTTTTGCATCAGCTTTTTGTGTACAGATTTTGTGCCGTACGTTTTCTACCGACATGTGACACAAGACACTAGCGGGAAAACCTAACATTACAGTACACCGATGTGCTAAGCTTGTGTATGACTTCGGCTTTAGTTGTCCCCTCTAAGTGTTAGTTCAGCAGGGGGCGTTTCTATGTCAAAGTTTAATTGGATGTTGGCGCAGAAAAGGGCGTTTCTGTACGTCCATCTGCGAAGCCTATTGGAGATTCGAGTAACAGGCGGGTCTTTCCTTCTGCTTCTAAATTCTATTGGATACTGGACTAACGGCGTTTGTGCTCCGCCTCTTTTGGCTGTCAGTAAAACGCTGACTGCGCCAATAAAAGGGAATAAAAAGGCGAAAAAGAGCGAAACGCTAGGATTTGAACAAATGTTTGAATCGGGCTGCTGTTGATATTCGTTTTGCAAAAACATATTATTATAATGAGTAAGTAAACAAGGAGGAGCTGATTGAGAAGTATTGAGCTGGATGTTCTGTTTTGTTAATTAATCATCATAAATCATTTTGAAGAGAAGAACAAGAAATTTGACAAACGAGAGAACACTCGGTCCATCGAGCGCGTTTGTTTAGCTAATAGCTTGTTTTCCAGTATTTATCTTTTATTTAGTGTTTTACGTGGATGTTATTTTGTATCTAATATTGTGTATTAACTGTTGCTTTTTCTAAATTCCTGTAAACGCTCATTGAACATAGGAAAGGTGATATATAATTAAAATGTATTATTATAATTTTTATAGTTTTTATTTACCTCACTTTACAAATGCATAATGCTCAGTTTTCTTATTATGACTAACTATTAAAAGTAACTTTTGGTTTCTGTTTTTCAGGTCATATTTTCTTCTGATGATGGTAGGAGGGGGGATTCGAGCCCAGTGCCTGTTTTATCTTGGTTGGTGGGCCTGAAGATGTTTATCCCCAAGAGCTACTCTTCGAGCCCTTTTCGTTTCGGAGTTTCAGCACTTTTAACAACTCCTCTCTCTATCCACACGTGAAATAAAAGAGAGAGTCTTTCTGGATCTCGACTCGGGGCTCCCCGTCGGTCTCGATCGCGGGGCCGACTCGGTCTTGGCTCATGGGGGCGTTTGCTTATTTCCTATGCCACCACGGGGTCCCCTTTAGAAAAAAGGTATAGAAATCATTTATACCGTTAATTGTTCGGTGGCCACAGCAAATAAAGAGGCTGCCTTTTTATTTTAGATGCTGCTATGGTTTGGGGGTAGACTCGAACCCGCACTTTTCCAGCTTGATGTGAGGGGTCTAACGGGTTGAGCTACCGAGTCTGACAGGTTAGCACGCCGACCAGACGCATTTAATGTTAGCAACAGGCCTGCGGACCCCTTAAATAAATGGTTTGGCCCCTTTTGTCGGTGGAAGAGGACGGGGCTCGAACCCTGCACCTCCCCTTTCTAGCGGGAGAGCTGAATCGGCACGTCTGGCTCGGTGAGCTAATCCTCCGTCGAGAAGTATTCAGAAATCTCTTATATCATTAACACAATGGAGGGCGCTGCAAATAAATAAACACTTTGGGCAGCTGACCCCTCCGATGGTGCTTCGGGTTATGCAGCTTCTGCACGGCGGTTGGTCGTCTCGATCTCGGGGCCAACTCGGTCTTGGCTGATGGAGTCGCCGGTTTTCTTGTTACGCCACCACGGAGTCATCGCTCGAAGAGTGATATAGAAATCATTTATACCGTGAACTCGTCGGTGGCCACAGCAAATAAAGAGGCTATGGTTTGGGGGCAGACTCGAACCCGCACCCGTCCACCTTGCGTCAGCGGCCTAACGGGCTGAGCTACCGAGTCTGAGTGGCTGCTACGATGACCAGACGTATTTAATGTTAGCAACAGGTCTGCGGACCCCTTAAATAAGTGACTTGGCCCCTTATGGCGGCGGGAGAGGACGGAGCTCGAACCCTGCACCTCAGAGTTTCAGCTCGTTTACCTCGGTGAGCTAATCCTCCGTCTGGAAGTAACCCGAAATCTCTTATATCATTGGCAGAATGGAGGGCGCTGCAAATAAATGGACAGTTTACGTGTCTTTTCACGATGTCGCACTGCCTTTAGCGGCATACACTATAAACAATTTCATTTGCAACCCCTTCTAATAAAGAGACTATCGGCTATATTAATATCCCGTTATGCGGGTTGGGGTTCGTACTCGCACACCTCGTGCTCGGGTGGGTTCCATCAGTGGTCTACCCGGTTGAGCAATACGGCAACAGACTCCCACGCTGCCGGTCACTCGTGCTTTATACCTCAGACAGGTCAGCGGACCCCTTAAATAAAGGGGTCCTCTACTACAGAGACAGGCCGATATTGTAGCGCTTTCTTGAATTAGCCCGTTTATCGGGGGGAGCTAATTCCCTGCTGCGAAGTCTTAAATATCATCGGAAGTTGGAGTGCACTGCATGTGAACTGGCAGTTAAGAAATAATTTGAAGTAAATCCTCCATGGCCGGTACGGGCGCTTGAACCCGGGACTTTCGTGTCGGAAGGAGCGCTTATCGTCCTGCGCTACACGCCAACTCTCAAGTAACCTCAACGACTCCCAAGTGTTGTGCGACACCGGAGGACACAAAGGGCGCTCAGCAGGCGACGCGGGCACGAAATCCGCTCGTTATTATCAGTTCATGTAAACCGAATAGCAACGGCAGACCGAGGTAAACAATCCTAGCGTTTTGCTTTTTAAACTGGTCAGTCAAATAATAACGGATAATACGCCCGTTGTGGTGTTGTGCTTACAGAATCCCACTTTCACATTCCGTCCATCCCTATGGTTGTATGAGCGCAAACCCCCCCCACTAATTTTGTGGGACCCCCAGCGAGTGAATTCAACTGCCTGTGCTGCAGCCGAGGAGCCAATTGTGTGTCGAGTTCATAAGCTCGCCGGCCGACGTTCATGATGAAGTCAATAAGAACGAGCTGATGGAAGAACAGCACAGCCGGCGCTTTTGTTTTTAATCCATTGTTCATCTTTGTGTTTCTTATATGTGTGTTTATTTAGTGTTTTATGTGGATGTTGTTTTGTATCCCATTTTATATATTTCCTGCTGTCTATTTTGTAAAGCACTCTGTGCACGGGAAAGGCACTATATACACTCACCTAAAGGATTATTAGGAACACCTGTTCAGTTTCTCATTGATGCAATTATCTAATCAACCAATCACATGGCAGTTGCTTCAATGCATTTAGGGGTGTGGTCCTGGTCAAGACAATCTCCTGAACTCCAAACTGAATGTCAGAATGGGAAAGCAATTTTGAGCGTGGCATGGTTGTTGGTGCCAGACGGGCCGGTCTGAGTATTTCACAATCTGCTCAGTTACTGGGATTTTCACGCACAACCATTTCTGGGGTTTACAAAGAATGGTGTGAAAAGGGAAAAACATCCAGTATGCGGCAGTCCTGTGGGCTTAAAATGCCTTGTTGATGCTAGAGGTGAGAGGAGAATGGGCCGACTGATTCAAGCTGATAGAAGAGCAACTTTGACTGAAATAACCACTCGTTACAACCGAGGTATGCAGCAAAGCATTTGTGAAGCCACAACACGCACCACCTTGAGGCGGATGGGCAACAACAGCAGAAGACCCCACCGGGTACCACTCATCTCCACTACAAATAGGAAAAAGAGGCTACAATGTGCACGAGCTCACCACAATTGGACAGTTGAAGACTGGAAAAATGTTGCCTGGTCTGATGAGTCTCGATTTCTGTTGAGACATTCAAATGGTAGAGTCAGAATTTGGCGTAAACAGAATGAGAACATGGATCCATCATGCCTTGTTACCACTGTGCAGGCTGGTGGTGGTGGTGTAATGGTGTGGGGGATGTTTTCTTGGCACACTTTAGGCCCCTTAGTGCCAATTGGGCATCGTTTAAATGCCACAGGCTACCTGAGCATTCTTTCTGACCATGTCCATCCCTTCATGACCACCATGTACCCATCCTCTGATGGCTACTTCCAGCAGGATAATGCACCATGTCACAAAGCTCGAATCATTTCAAATTGGTTTCTTGAACATGACAATGAGTTCACTGTACTAAAATGGCCCCACAGTCACCAGATCTCAACCCAATAGAGCATCTTTGGGATGTGGTGGAACGGGAGCTTCGTGCCCTGGATGTGCATCCCACAAATGTCCATCAACTGCAAGATGCTCTCCTATCAATATGGGCCAACATTTCTAAAGAATGCTTTCAGCAGCACCTTGTTGAATCAATGCCACGTAGAATTAAGGCAGTTCTGAAGGCGAAAGGGGGTCAAACACCGTATTAGTATGGTGGTCCTAATAATCCTTTAGGTGAGTGTAAATACAATGTATTATTATTACATTTGTGTAATTGTTAGCATTTAATGCTGTCTGGCCTGGCCGGCCGTCAGGGGGTGTCACTTCACGCGGACCCCCCCCCAGGACCATCTTCTTTTAACAGGCCCGTTCAGGGTTCCGACAAAAACGTTGTCACTCCTTGCGACGTGTTATTGTTGATTTATTATTTTTTTGTGAGATCTTGATGGGCGATTTCTTTTCTGTTTAATGACGACAGTGAGTGTATCATGTGCTGTAAAGGGGGTCCCACATCCTAATGGGGTACTTTCACAGATTAAAAAATAAAAAATCTTTTTAGGTCCCTCATCCCATCCCGTGATGGTTCAGTTCCCTATTGCTGCGATCGGCATGGGCGCCTCTGGCTGGCCAGGATAAAGCAGGTGTAGACGATGGATGGATGGGTGGTCCCTGTTCGTCTCTTGGGTTCCCATCTTCTCTCTGTGTCTTTTATTGCACTACTTTGAACTGGCAAAGACGTTATGGCTGGAGACACCAGTAAGGATGTAGCCTGCCAGACGTTAGCTATGCTTTGGAAGCAGTAAGATCACCGCACACATAAACTCTTGTTTTAGATTTATTTTTGACTAGCCATGTGCGCCCAACTACGTTGCGCGTGTTAAAGTTGTCTGTGAAGGGCTCCCTGTTTAAACGCCACTGGCAGTTGTGATCTGGGCCCTTCGTCACACAGCATTATGATTTTTTATAAGGGAAACAAAATTACAAAAGAAAACCCTTGGACATTGATTGGATAGGGACGGCCTACTCGGAATCACTGTCCGAATCGTAATTATGTGCTGGTGTAGGAGCATTTCTGCTTCTGTCCGTTCACAGTCCGTCTCGTTTTCACAACGCTGTCGTTTCCTCTCACGATGTCTTCTCAACCTTTCTCCAATCTCGCAGGTTGCTTTGTGGCAATCCAAAGAGTAAGGCAATATACACGGAGCAATGGTTATAAAAGGGGGACACATAGGTATCGAGGCTCTTTAAAGCATAAAAAGGGATCACTTCACTGACATGTGAGCAAGCCACAGTACAACTGTGAGACACGCAGCACTCGCCGGCTACAACGTAACTATAATCATTTCCAGACCGTGCTGTTACATTGTCATTCATTTTACCCACTGTCTGTCTTTCATTCATATGTTACGTAGGCACGTACCTTTTATCTTCGGCAATCTCATTCTCTAACCAGGCCTCAGGAGCTAACCAGCGTAACACTGCCCACCACCCCTTTCGTTATTCCGGCGCATTGTTGACATCCGTGAGTAACAACAACGTACTAAACTGGAAGGTGGTCTACGCATGCGTGGAATTCGCGGACAAACAAAGATCAAGATCTAAATGAAGATTATATATAAAGATTAGTTAATTTAAAGCCCAACAATTTGTTTAGTTTGAATGTCTGTGTTTTGAGGTGTGACTGGAGTACTACAGTCTTCAGTAGTATAAGCCTGGAGGAGATTCTTAATGCAATGCCTATGTTTTAGCTGTCTCTCTGCTGCCATCTAGTGCTTCTTCTAATTCATTCGCGGACAAACAAAGATCAAGATCCAAATGAAGATTATATATAGAGATATCTCCAGATGTAGACTGTACTTAATCTATCCATTCTGAAACTTTAAAAGTGTATTTTTTTCAGGGAAGTCTTAGTTTTGCTTTTTTTTTTTTTAAATACCGTTGAAGGCCCAACTTGAACTGTGTTAATAACAACAACAGCATAAATAAAGATTACAGTTTTATACATTGCGTTTATACAACCATTCCATGTACGTAAAATACTGAACATCTCTTACAGGCACGCCAAGTCAGTGAGAGAGACGTACAGTAAGCGCATCTTCAAAAACAAACACAATGAAGAACAGTATTTATGTACTCGATGTTGTATATCTCGCCCTGTGGTGGGCTGGCGCCCTTTGTTGGGTGGGATTGGCTCCAGCAGACCCCACCCTGTAGTTAGGACATGGCAGGTTGGAGAATGGATGGCTGTTCAATATGTTGAAAAAATTGCCTGTGGCAAGCATCCAGCGTTCTCCCCTCATCTTTTTGTAGCTTTTTAGTCCATTATCATTTCTGGCCATGGACTCTCCTATCTTCACCATTTATTTAGACAAACATGAGGGTCTTCACCGGCCTATTCTGTGTGGCCAGCAGCTGCGATGGGAGCTCTGGCTTGTTTGTCCTTATTGTGCTAAGCATTGTTGCCTTCCTCTTGAGGAGCTGCTGTCCCAGTTTGTGTAAAAGTTATTGCATATGGCGTTGTGGCCATGCAGCTTATGTCTCATCCAGGGCAACCCGCACAGGAGTTCCTCCATCTGACTTCCCTTTGTTAATGAAATGACGTCCTCTGCTCTTCTGCATCTCTCTGCTTCCCCATCAGCACGTTCAGCATAGCTTTGGACTGGCTTATCATTTTATGCACATGATGCTTAGATCAAGTTTGGTGTTAAAAGTGCCACCTCATCACAGCCTTCTCAGCTCGGTGAAATTAAATTAAAATGAAAACCGGAACAGAGCAAAACTCTTTCAAATTAAATTGCAACCTAACTGAACTCCTGCAAAGTGGCACTCAAGTGTAACTTAAGAATCTCCTCTTCAGCCTTTCTTGGTGATGATCTCATCAGACCTTCTTGGTGTCACTTTGAGTCCATGTTAGCCACATTAGGAAGGGTCCACCTGTGTCACATTTCTTATGTTTGCTCCTTTTCTAATGCTGAGAATCCCGTCCCTGCTTTTATCTCATCCCACATTGATTATTGTAAGTCCCTACTGGCAGGGGCCACTTGGCATCTTCTATCACAGCTCCAGCCGATTCAAAACTCAACTGCAAGAGTCCTGAGACGGACCACCAACAGCGAGCACATCCCAGCACAGCCATCCTTTCCCCATCACCTCAGGTCAAGAGTCTGGGTGTCATCCTCGACAGTACTCGATCTTTCTAATCTCACATTAATAACATCACCCGGTCTGCTTACTTCCACCTACGTAATATTAATGGCATCCGGCCGTCCCTCACTCCCCATACCACTGCCATTCCTGTTCACAGTCTTGTTACTTCTCATCTCTGGACTCCTCTTTGGTCTCTCTAATAAATCTCTCCATAAGCTTCAGCTGGCACAGAATTCTGCTGCTCACGCCATTACTTGAACCCCGTCTATTCACCATATCACTCCGGTCTTGCAGCAGCTTCATTGGCTCCCGATTTAAGTTTCAAATTGATTTTAAAATTCCGCTGTTAACATTTAAGGCCATTCATAACCTCGCCCCTCCATATCTGTCTGACCTTCTTCATGTTGCCATTCCCTCCTGTAACCTTAGATCCTCTTCCTCCGCCCGTCTGACCACCATGTGGAGCGGAGCTTTCAGCCGTTCTGCTCCCAAGCACTGGAACTCATTACCTGCGGATCTCCGAAATATCAAATCATATTCAGCTTTCAAATGTAAACTTTGTTTAAAATGGCCTTTTCTTCTTCTTCCTGATTATAGTGGTTTTGTTTGGTTTTAAATTTTAGATTTTCTGATGTTTTTAAGTTATTTATTATTGTGTCTTTTATTTATTTATTGTTTGTTTGGTTTCAGCTAATATCACATTATAATGTGACCTTGAGAGATGCTCTGGACACAGTGGCTCCCCTAAAAACAAAAGTGATCAAAGCACATAGAAACTCTCCCTGGTTTAATGAAAATACTCGAGCTCTTAAATTAGAGTGTCGAAAACTGGAGCGCAGATGGAGAACAACAAAGCTACATGTCTTTCAAATTGCATGGACAGAGAGTGTTAATAAATATAAAAAAGCTCTCTTTAAAGCTCGCTCAGAATACTATTCTACATTAATAGATAGCAATAATAAAAATCCTAGGGTACTTTTTAGAGCAGTGGCTAAATTAACAAATGGGAATTCAGATCAACAGTGCAAAATACCAACAGATATTAGCAGTACAGACTTTATGAACTTCTTCAATGAGAAAATTAAAAATATAAGATCCCAGATCTCAGCATCACAGTACAAACCAAATACTAGCTTAGCAGACCCTGCCTCACATTGCATTCAGCACTTTAATAATTTTAATCCTGTAACTCACCAGGAAGTCTTAACTTTAATTTAAAATGAAGCCCACTACTTGTTCCCTAGATCCAGTGCCAACAAAACTAGTAAAAGTGCAATGGATGTTCTTGCAGCCTATTCTAACCATTATCAATAGTTCATTATTGCATGGCACAGTACCTGATGCACTAAAAGTGTCAGTCATTAAACCTTTACTTAAAAAGTCAGACCTAGACCCACACATACTAAATAACTATAGGCCTATTTCAAATTTACCATTTCTCTCTAAAATACTAGAGAAAGTAGTCGCCAGTCAGCTTCAGTCACACCTTACGCATTACAATTTATTTGAGAAATTCCAGTCTGGCTTTCGCACTGGTCATAGTACAGAAACGGCACTAACACGGGTTGTAAATGACATTCTGATATCCTCTGATGAAGGAAATTCCACTGTAATTATGTTGTTGGACTTAAGTGCAGCATTTGACACCATTGACCATTCTATTTTACTGCACAGGCTAGAAAACGATGTTGGGCTTACAGGCCCGTGCTCGCTTGGTTCAGTTCTTATTTATCAAATCGATTCCAGTATGTACAGAAATGTGCTGACAGTACTCCATCATTATACACAGAAGTTCAATATGGTGTCCGCAGGGCTCAGTACTGGGACCTTTACTGTTTTCACTTTACATGCTTCCACTGGGATCTCTCATTAGGAAACATAATGTTAATTTTCACTCGTATGCAGATGACACCCAGTTATACCTTTCATTTAAATCAAATGAAGTTTCTCCGATGTTGTCTTTAATTAGTTGTGTTAGTGAATTAAAGGAATGGATGAATGAGAACTACTTGTCTTTAAATACAGATAAAACAGAGATGTTAATTGTTGGAGGGAATGACGCTGATCACAGCAATATTTTGTCGTCATTTAACTCAGTTGGAATCCCAATTAATTTTACTGAATCAGCCCGCAATCTAGGAGTTATCTTTGACTCTAGCATGTCATTTAAAGCGCATATTACAAAGTCGTCCAAAACCTGTTTTTTCCATCTTAAAAATATTAGGAAATTAAGGCGCTTTCTAAATAAACAGGATTGTGAGAAATTAATTCATGCATTTATCTCTAGTAGGATTGACTACTGCAATGCGGTGTTCACTGGCTGTTCAAACTGTTCTCTATACAGCCTCCAGTTAATCCAATGACGCTGCAAGAATTATTACAAGAACAAGAAAATATGAACACATAACCCCAGTTCTTAAATCTTTACACTGGCTCCCAGTTAAATTTAGGGCAGATTTCAAAATCCTCCTTTTAACATATAAAGCATTAAATGGCCAAGGTCCGCTTACTTGTCTGAACTTATCATGACTTACAAACCTGAGCGCACATTAAGATCTCAAGATGCCGGTCTGCTTAGGATTCCAAGGATTAATAAAATAACAGTGGGAGGTCGAGCTTTTAGTTACAGGGCCCCTAAACTGTGGAATGGTCTTCCTGCTTCCATAAGAGATGCCCCTCGGTCTCAGCCTTTAAATCCCGGCTGAAGACTCACTACTTCAGTTTAGCATATCCTGACTAGAGCTGCTGATTAACTGTACATACTGCATCTCTGTTGTTAGTCATTAGCACTATAACATAAGTAACATGATAATTATATTTGAATACTAACCCTCACCTATTCTGTTTCTTTTCTCGGTACCCAAATGTGGCCATTGGTGCCACGGCCCACCTGCCAAGTTGTTTGCCTGCCTATGGTAAAGTCATCCCTGATGGAGGATCACAGGAATCATGGGAAAGAGGGGTCCTTTCATCGGAGCAACGTTTCAGCCGTGGCATGGCCAAATGGGGAGGCAGCTAGATGGATGAGGTCTCCAGGACTCTAAAAATATCCAAACCTAATTATGTCATATCATCTACTGTTAAACCGTAATTCTAAAATTTTTATTATGCTGTCTTAAGGAATTGTTCTGTTCTGTGTATTGTATTGTATTGACCCCCTACTTTTGACACCCACTGCACGCCCAACCTACCTGGAAAGGGGTCTCTCTTTGAACTGCCTTTCCCGAGGTTTCTTCCATTTTTCCCTACAAGGTTTTATTGGGAGTTTTTCCTTGTCTTCTCAGAGAGTCAAGGCTGGGGGGCTGTCAAGAGGCAGGGCCTGTTAAAGCCCATTGCGGCACTTCCTGTGTGATTTTGGGCTCTACAAAAATAAACTGTATTGTATTTCCTTGAGTTCTCTGAAAGGCGCCTTGTATAAATAAAATGTAGTATTATTAGTATTATTATTATCATCCTGCTGCACCTTCACGGCTCCCTGTGCCTTACAGGACTGAATATCAAATTCTGTGACTGACCTGCCACTGAGGTCTTCTCATTCTGTGCCCCCCACTACCCTGCACTCTGGGGGGACAGCAGGACCGTCAGCTCTATGAAGCGCCCTGACCTCCCTAACTTACCGACATCACACACACCTGACATTCGGCCCCGTCCGTCCGGGTACTCGGGGTTTGAATTGTTGTCACAATTTATGTTATTTGTTCAAGAATGTTTTGCAGTATTATACAGTATGTTGTATTTTAGTCTTTTATTCTATTGCAATGGTTTGTATATCCTCTATTTATCTTTATTTAGTGAAGGTATTATCTGCAGCCAACGTTCTATCGGTCCTGTTGTTCTTTCTGAATTTTGGGCATAGGAAGGTTGCTATATAAATAAATCGTGTTATTAGGTGTTTAGTATTTTTCTTTTTCTTTCTTTTGATGGCCCATCGTTTATAATAATAATAAGTGACAAAAACTAGAGCAGTTCTATATAAGGCAGTTCATATAATTCAGTGTAGAATATGTTTTGCCGTTTTCTTCACATACATGTTTAAAAATATCAGATTGGCTTAAATGTTACCGCATCTCACAAAGGGGAGTCCACCCCTGACATTTTTGTAAATATTTTATTCTAGATATGACACATTGATCCAATGTACAGCAGTCCGTGTGCAGCTCGTATCACGGTGTGAATCTGCTGTCCCCTCAAAACAAGTCAACACGCAGCCATTAACGTCTAAACTGCTGGCAACAAAAGTGAGAAGACCCCCAAGTGACAAACGTCCAACTTGTGCCCAAAGTGTCAATTATTTCCCAGCACTGCCTTAACTCTCTTGGGCATGGAGTTCACACGAGCTTCACAGGTTGCCACTGGCATCCTCTTCCTGTCCTCCATGATGACATCACGGAGCTGCTGGATGTTAGAGACCCTGCGCTCCTCCACCTTCCTATGTAAACGATACTGTTTTAAATGTTATTGTTTTTTCATCAGAAAACCCGGTTTCCACGTCTACCTCTATTAGTTTAAATGGCACTTTTGCCACTCGCAATATGGCGGACGCGCCGACGCATCATGTTGACTGGGCAACACAGTGAATGCGGCGTCTACCTATATATGTCTGTGTCTACAACTGCGGTGACGTATGGTGCTGTGGCTCTGCAAGTGGATAGTATTGGGGATAAACAGGCGGGCAGGAGCGTGTTGGAGAGCCGCCGCAGTCTTTTGACGTCAGTAAGGCCCCTCCGTCTGCCTAGGGGGACTTTCATTAATTGATTGACTGATAAGAAGGCAGTTTGATTATGGAAGGCCACTGTGGTACGTTTTCATCTATTCTTCAAATATCATGCCGTCTATAAATTAATATGATTTGCATTTGTAAATGAGAATTAATAATGGAAGACTGTGTTGCCAAGTTCAAAATCCAGCCTCGTCAAGTTGAAGCCTCAACAGTTTTCAAAGAAAAGATTTAAGAAAGCGCTCAGGGTGCCATGCTGACCAAAAAACACAGCTATAACATTTTCTTAATATGAAGAACGAGTGCTTTAATTTATCACTGTATGGAGGCATATACATTAAAATATGAAACAATTATTGGAATACATTTGTTAGATCGAATTAACATTAACATTGTTAGTGGCAGGGATTACTGCTGACCTCTGGGAACAGGCAGTTCAGAAAACCAGGAATGTTGTGATGAGAAGAGGCCATTTGACCCAACAAGCTTGTGCATCCAATTTACTGAAATTCTCCAAATCAACATCAAGTCGCGATCTGAAGGCCCCTAAAGTAATAAAAGTAGCCGCAGTATTTATGATCTGGTCGGGTCGGCAGCCTGCTTGTTTTCAATGGCACTCGAGCCAAAACAATTCATCTAAACACTCAAATTAATAGAAGTTTTAAAAAGCAGCAACTGCACAGTGTGAACATCTAGTTTGGTTGTAACTCTTTTTATAACCTTCAGATAATATTGTTTTGATACAACGCACCAATCAGCTTCACTCGTGCTTGCTGGAAATCTATGGAAACCAAGAACTTTCTAGGCTTTTGTCCTTGCAGAGGTAATATAATTTCTCCCAGACTGATGCAACACAAAGGTGAAAGGAATAAGCAAGAATGAGTGATACATCTCTCTCTCAAATATATATATATATATATATATATATATATATAAAATCCGACATCTGTCTGTATGTCGGTCTGTCTGTCCACTTTCCATGAGAGAACCACTTAACAGATTTAGATCATTTCTTTTTTCTGGAATGGCTTGAACATTCCAGTTGATTTTGCGACTTCTCTCATCGCACTAAGTATCAGAGTTCACCAGCAGGAGCGACTCAATTTGCGCTAATCTGAGAGAGAGGCTGCGGGCCGAGGGGAGTGGGCAGCCGGGCAGGGCAGGGCAGGGCAGGGCAGGGCGTCCTCGCTGTCCTGTTTCACTTCGACGCGGGTGAAGCCACAGGGGACGGTTAGTTAAACATATAAAAAGGAACAGCAAGCAATGTAACATAACAGTATTTAGGAAAGAAGATTGTGCTGTGTGTTAGTATTGTTTTAAAGCTTTATATAATTTGTTGCTGCTAGGTTCTGAGATTTTTCAGGTATAAAACACAGACGTTTCACAGTAATTATGGCAGCAGAGAGTGGTCATGTAGTTTGAGTGTTGATAAGGACAAGCAAGTAAGAATTTCACTCTACTATTTACAAGAGTCATCCTGAGCTAGTTAGTACAGCGATGTGTCTGCATGAAGGCCAGAAGGTGGTGCTGTTGTGCAAAAATGTAATAAGTAATCCCCCTCATAATTTAAAATATTAAAAAAATATTTATAGCAAACTCAATTTAGTCATCACAATCCGATTTTCCCAGTTTTCCACAATAAGCTCAATGCAATTTCTTACCTTTAAAATATTTCCTGTTGGAGTAAGACGTTTTCTTAGCGTCTGGTGCTGCTCACTTGCTCCCAGTTTGCTCAGGTAGGCGATTAAAATCTGCAGGTGTTCTTGTCATTCCTTTACTCGGATTCAGCCTCAGCTTTTCAGTCCTTCCTTGTTGCTGAAAGACTGTGCCCTTTAACGCCAATCCATTGATTATTTTTTTGTGACATTTGATAGAACATAAGAAATTTAGCAAAAGAGTGGAGACCGTTCAGTCCATCAAGCTCCGTTCTTTAGCTAATAGCTAAGCTGTCCCAGTCTTTCATCCAGACACTTCTTAAAGGTTGTCAGCTGTGTGACGTTTGTTCCCGATTCCTACCATGCTGTCCATAAAGGGTTAGAGGCTACAGGAAAATCTTATGTTGGCCTAGCAGTCGAACTATAGGTTATCCTGAACGTTTGAATAGAGCAGGACCAGCCTGTCATCTCCTCAAACGGAACAAGAAACAGACTGATGGAAGTTGGTCCTTTCCAAAGTCACGTGTTGGAAGTCCTTGCCTATTATAACTGCATGAGCCAAATGATTTACCATTAGAGTGTTTGTAAGAGAGGATAGATAGATAGATAGATAGATTTTAGCGTAGTTGGCAGGATTAGATAGATAGAGAGCTGACCTAAACCTGATATGCCAGACGCTGTTTTAATGGCGGACAGATTTCGTCTTATTTGAGCAGGCGGAGACCCAGCGTGGTGTGGAGAAAGACAGGAGGGGTCTGGTCATCTGTGTGAATGTCGAATGGTGTACGGGGGAGCATATTACAGTTGAAAGCACAATTTGTAATTCTGATCACTGGAATTCCTCCATGTTTATTTGCCCAGCAACATAAGTTATCCATCCATCATCCAACCCCGCTATATTCTAACTACAGGGTCATGGGGTCTGCTGGTGCCAATCCCAGCCAGCACGGGGCACAAGGCAGGAAACAAACCCCGGGCAATGCAGGGCACACACACACAAACACCCACTAGGGCCAATTTTGGATCGGCAACGCACCTAACCTGCATATCTTTGGACAGAAACAGGGAGAACATGCAAACTCCAAGCAGGGAGGACCAGGGAAGCGAAACCAGGTCTCCTTATTGCGAGGCAGCAGCGCTACCCACTGCGCCACCCTCACCTACTGCGCCACAATTTCCACTTAATCAGTGACGCACTCCCTGCTGCTTACTTAATGCAAGTCAAGCTCTTGAAGGATATTCAATGAGAAGAAAGCAGAATCCGAGTGTTAGACCCCCCACTTTCCAATACCAGCTTTAACGCTTCAGTGAGTTGACCCTAATCACCCCTAGAGAAACGACTCTTTATTTGAATCTCGATATAATAGGAATGTTACTTCAAAGTGAGAAATGTCTCCTCCATCACAGTTTTTATCTTTTATAAACTACGAAAGCCGAGGAAAGGTAAACAGTTATTGCTGCCCTCACCTCAGTGCTGTGCTGCTTTTTATCTGTTTAAGCAGCGAGTGTATTTCTGAAACCGCGTAGTTTTCTGGTTTAATTTGTACATCATCTTTAAATGAGAAAAAGCAATGTTGCCTCATTGTGTGTCTGTATGTTTTAAGCAAGTCATTCCCACAAAAAGAATACGATGATATAGAGCTTATGAAAATGACAAAGCAGGGTACTTTGAAGAAGCTACAATGGCTAGGAGACAGTATCCCGCACCTGGAAGTTTTTAAATTGTATTGTGCTACCCATCTACAAGTTATCGATGTAGAGCTCCTCATGAACATTTGCAGTGCGCCATCTATTGGAATGCATATAGTAATAACATATAGGGTGGTCCAGATCTAATCATGCAATATTTATTAAAGTTTATTACATAGAAAATCACCCGAAAAATCCCAGACCATCGAGAAGTGTGCGAACTGACGACATGAAGAATCGTCTTCGCGCCGAACTGGAGTCGTCCCCGCATAAATCAAAGTCATCCAGATATCTGGATCTGCATAATTAGATCTGGACCACCCTGTACATTGCATTGGTCATTCCAGCAGATGGCGCATCACAAACATTCGTACTAATAAGGTGCATTACTGTAAATGTTTGTGACGCACCATCTGTTGGAGTGACAGAGACATAGCAACTGGACCGATGCACAGACCCTTAACTATTTATTAAGGTGGACAATATTGAATCATAGGGGCTTAGTGTCGCTTTTTTTAACAATGGTTAATAGAAAAAGTGAAAAGCTCTTTGCAGAACGGTCTGAATTAATTAAAAATATAAAACACAAAATAACTAACTACATAAGTATTCATCCCCTTTAAAATCTTCCTCTTTTGGCTACTCCCCTTAGGGGTTGCCACAGCGCATCATCTTCTTCCATATCTTTCTGTCCTCTGTCTCTTGCCCCAAATTATCAATTGTGCACCCAATTTTTTTTTAGCGGTCCGGTGCCGCTAAGATTCACACCGTCGGTAAGACTGACATTTATTTATTTCTTGTTTTGGTGGCGATTCCAGGGACGCACTCGGCCTCGGCCCGACCCGCAGACACAAAAAAACAACCGGTAATAAAACAACAATTAAAGAATGTATTAAACACTAATAAACAAAATACAACCACACACTAAACAATCCCACCCCAGTTCCCCTTACGGCGACGTACAACAAACACAAACACACACACCACTCACTATAACGTCCGTGGAAAACAGCAACGGATGAAATGCAGTGATGGAGTTAGATAGTCCAGAGATCAGCACGTTGAATGGGAATGTACAGACAGTCCTACCGGTATTTCCCGATCAAATGAAGACGGGTGACTGGGACGAGGAGCACTCTGTTCTTCACTGGATGACAACAAATCCTCGGACAGTCCTCACGAGCAGGAAGACACCAGACAGGCCACAGCCCAGAACAAGAGACGACCGAGAAAAAAAACCGAGAACCCACAGGTATCAGACCAGAAGGGAGACTTCCACTCTTTTGGTATCACTGGCCCTCCTTGTACCCAACAGCCCCTGCACCCTCAGTAGATGACCAATCGGAGCCACTGCAGGGACTGCTGGGAGCTGAAGTTTCAATCTCCAGTAGCACCGCTACAAAGTCACACCATTAGTTCAGTGGAGATCACCTGCTTTGGGGTTTCAGGTGACGCCGTGTGAGGAAGGCCCGTCCAACTTGTGGTGAAGTCAGTATTGTGGCCTGTCCTACACAACGACAACAACAAGAACACTCCCAGTACGTCCGTGAAAAGATTTAGAGAACAAATGTCAGGGAATGGATTGATACAAGAGCATATCCAAGTCACTGAATCAATCAAATGCCCCAAGCCACTTGGCAGACATCAACTGTTGCTCGGGTGCTTCACCAGTCAGTTTTATGGGAAAATGGCCGAGAGAAAAAAAACAAAACACGTGACATCTCAGCAGACTTTGAACTCAACCTGATGAAAGTCCTACGGTCTGAGAAGAGCAAAACTGAGCTTTTTGGCCAGCAGACTAAGCACCAATATTATTACAAGAACCGTGAGGCATGGTGGAGAGGCAACATCAGGCCCTGGGCAGCTTCTGAGGTTCAAATGAATCCAGCAAAATACAGGGGAACGCCTGATGGAGTCTGCAAGAAACCTGCGCCTTGGGAAAAGATGCGTTTTCCATCATGACAAGAACCGCAAGCGTAAAGGCAAAACGACACCTGAATGGCTTCAAAGCAACAACGTCAATGTCGTGAGGTGGCCGAGTCAGAGCCCAGATGTTTGTGGCTGCACTTGACAAGGCCGTCCGCTCACAGTCCCCATGCTGCCTGACAGAGCTTGAGCAGCTTGGCAAAGAAAAAACGGGGAAACAAATGAAGTGCTAAGAACTGCACACAGACTCAAGGTTGGCATGGCTAGTGGAGGTGCACCTACTAAATACTGGCATGAAGAAGGTGAATATTTATGTGATCAGTCATTTTGTGTTTTATATTTGAAATTCATTGAGACCACTCTGCAGAGATCAGTTTTTACTTTGATATTAAAAAGTGTCTTAAGTTAAACTAAGTTCACTGGGATTCAGTGTCTCTCTACAGGGTGGTCCAGATCCAGATCATCTGGATGACTTTGATTTATACGGGGGACGATTCCAGTTCGGCGTGAAAACGATTCTTCATGTCGTCAGTTCGCACTCTTTCTCGATGGTCTGGGATTTCTCGGGTGATTTTCTATGTAATAAATTTAATAAGTTAGAGTGTAATGAAAATTGCATAATTAGATCTGGACCACCCTATATTATAATAAAAAAAATCTTGGGTCGAGACGCGATCTTCTCAGAAAGACACTTTGACGTCCCGCGAGACTAGACTTTACAACCTTTGGAAGCAAGACACGTGAGACGGTGACTTTTGCACGTCACGCCCGACTTACAAACAATTTAAAACAAGATCACGGACATCTAACTTCTCAGTTGTTGAAATGCTTTTGGCAGACACACTTCATGTACTCTCAGTTCTTAAAAATGTTATACGTACGTTCTAGATGGCACGTCATACGACTAAGCGAAGAAGAAAGAGTAGTGCGTCAAAAAGAGGCACAAAAGAACAATAATATAATCTATGTGCAAATTCAGAAAATAAGGAAAGTTAATAATCGGCCTGGACCAAGTGGAACCGAAAACTTCGTAGGTCCAATCGGGGTCAGAAATAAAAGATTTCATGAAGACGTTCAAAAACGTTGGCGCGATACACATGCAGAGCAAGTTAAAGAATAGGAAAGGAGTAACATTCAAAAGTATCAGAAATAAGAAAGTAAAGATTGCATTAGCGCAAAGAAACAGAAACTATTACTCGGTGAAATAATGGAACAGCAAAAAGAGATTGAATATATGGACATAAGTGATAGGACAGAAGTATGTAGATATTGTTCGGCTTTAGACTTGAAATCTTGTAAATCGTCTAATTCGTGTTGCCATCAGGGAGAAGTAGTGTTGCCTCACAGTGAAGAGGCGTATCCGCGAGAATGAAAAGATTTGTTGTTGGGTGAAAGTGAAATCCACAAACACTACAGGCAAAACAGCCGAGTCTACGATAAACTTTTCGCGTTCGCATCATTCAATGCTCAAAACGTAGATTTACACACTAATGGACCATACGCTATGAGAATCTGTGGTCCTGCAACAATTAAAGCGGCACTGTAAAAAAAACAATAATAATAATAATAATGTTACATTTACGGTAGAATACTGGTAGCTGGGTTGCCAGAATTTTACTGTAATAAATAAGGTGACAATATTTTTAGGTCTACGGTATAACTTTGTAGTAAAAACTGTTTTTTCTTTGTAACACATTGCAACAGAAGGGAACGTTTAACCATAGAAATTCATGCAGTGTAATAAATATGCCAATCAATAAACCATTAGAAAGAAAGTACTGCCAGGGTCAAACCCCAGTGCACAGCCTGCATCAGTAAAGTAACGTCAATCAACGGCAAATAATGCATTATTTAATTATGTATATTGAAAAGAATTCCATTTTTAAGGAAGCTATGGCACATTGTCTGATGGGGAATTAAAGTTTGCTTTTGTGGTGTATGGTGCCCTACAGGCGTGCCAGCTTATTGAACACAGCCCACCATAAATCAGCTTCCATAACCTCAAAAAACCTTCAGCACGCAGGGACAAAGACGCCTGCTAACTGTGTTTAAGTTTTTTACCCTGTTATTCAAAGGTATGCGCTTCACCAGGAGCAATATGGGAAAAGGGGGCGTGTCCTTATGCAAATACTGTAACTTCAGTTTCACTGACACAGCGTTTCACGGTTGTTTACCTTCGCTATTTAACAGTTTTACACTGTAAAATTAACAGATTTTTTTTCAGTGTAATTGTCATTAGTAAACGGTGTTTAGTATATGTTGAAGGTAGAAAAATATCGATTTTACAGAACTTGGCTGTAAAAAATAATGAAATGTATTGTTTGAGATATACAGGTAATTTTCAGTAGGTATCTTTTCTTTTTTTCCAGAAAAGGTCTTTTACTTTACCCATTTACAGTTTTTTTACCGTTAAATTTACTGAAATGTTTTACAGTGTACGACAAGTTTAATTTCGAAGAAACCACAATTCGGTCGGCTGTATGCTTATGATCACAGAGAAGCGATGCAACATAGAATCGAAAGAGTATGCAACAGTTCCCATGAAAATAACAATCTCTTTAAATTATTCAGTATATCCAGTTAACCAAACCCAGGGGTGGGCGAGTGAAGCGATCAGGGGGCTGAGCTCCCTAGTTGTATAACAAAAAAATGTTAAAACTCCCAAAGGGGAAATGACTACAGTGATCCTTCCTCAATCGAGAGAACCCAACCCTGCAAAAGGTAAAAATCCGCAAAGTAAAAAACATACGTTTATATTGTTATTTTTATATTGTCACGCTTGGGTCACAGATTTGCACAGAAACACAGGAGGTTGTAGAGACAGGGACTTTAAAACACTGCAAACAAACATTTGTCTCTTTTTCAAAAGTTTAAACTGTGCTCCATGACAAGACAGAGATGACAGTTCCGTCTCACAATTAAAAGAATGCAAACATATCTTCCTCTTCAAAGGAGTGCGCGTCAGAAGCAGAGAATGTCAGAGAGGCAGAGAGAGAAAAGCAAACAATCAAAAATCAATAGGTGCTGTTTGGGCTTTTAAGTATGCGAAGCACCGCCGGACAAAGCGGCCGCAAGTAACGGGAGCAATGTGAAGGTAGTCTTTCAGCATTATTTAGAGGAGCGTCCGTATCCTCTAGGCCAGGGGTGTCGAACTCCAGGCCTGGAGGGCCGCAGTGGCTGCAGGTTTTCATTCTGACCCTTTTCCTAATCCGTGACCAGTTTTCACTGCTAATTAACTCCTTTCCCCTTCAAATTAATAGCCCTGGTTTTAAGGATTCAGTCCTCTGAATTGATTTGTTTCTTCATGAAATGGCAGCCAAACAGAAATGAGACGTGAAACGAGCCAACAGATAACCAGCTAAACTGGGATTTCAAACTCCAAACCATTTCACTCCAGCCAATCTATTAACGAGAAGCTGATTCCTGCTGTTAATTAAGCCCGTTATTTCATTTTGTGGCCTGTTGCTGCTCTCATTCTGCCACAGCAGACATTTCCAAAACTGTTGATTTTATGTTCGTCAAAGTGTTTTGGCGACCTAAGACATCAACCTTACCGAGACCTTCACTTTTCTTTATTTTCAGATATTGTGTGATGGGCACAGGTGAGCTGGTCATGTGGTTGCTCATTGTGTGTCTCATTATTGTTTGGCTGCCTACTAAAAAAAAGAGACAACTAAGGGGCCTGAGTTAAGTTAATTAAAACTAAAGCAAAAGAAGTTAATTAGCAGCAAAAACTGGTCACTAATGAAGAACCAAGATGGTTAGAATGAAAACCTGCAGCCACTGCGGCCCTCCAGGCCTGGAGTTCGACACCTGTGTTCTAGGCCAGTGGGTGAACAGCCCGACCGTCAGGAGCAGAGAATGTCAGAGAGAGAGACAGAGAAAAGCAAACAATCAAAAATCAATACGGGCCGTTAGAGCTTTGAAGTGTGCGAAGCACCGCGCGGGAAGCATATCATATATCATTGAGGAGTTTTATTTAATACGTAATACGTGCTCCGATTGGGTAGCTTCTAAGCCATCTGCCAATAGCGTCCCTTGTATGAAATCAACTGGGCAAACCAACTGAGGAAGCGTGTACCAGAAATGAAAAGAGCCATTGTCCGCAGAAACCCGCGAAGCAGCAAAAAATCCGTGATATATATTTAGATATGCTTATATATAAAATCCACGATGGAGTGAAGCCGCGAAAGTCGAAGCGCGATATAGCGAGGGATCACTGTATTTATAGGCACCGTTATCTTTGTTTCTCAATAAATGAACACCTTCAACTCACATTCGTTTTGGCATTTGACTTTTATTTGAATTCACGTTTTTGGCTCCCAAAAAGAAGTATGCAGCATTACATACACTTTTGCATCAGCCTGTTCAGTGCCTCCCTTGTGCAAAGAATTCCAATACAATGCGGCCAACTTTGAAAAGTACACCTTTTGTAGGCTAAGAATTAAAGTTAAATCCGTAAAAAGATAACAAGAGAAAAGGCAACAGTCAGAGCCATACTATGCCCGAGAATTTTCTCTTTACAGGCAGCTATAGCCTTTGTAACTATGGAGATTGTGCATTTGTCACAAAAAAAAAGCAGGAATTGAAAAGCTGCAGTACAAAAGAACTGCCTTGGCAGCATGTAGAATTGAAAATAATTGCATATTCGGAAACCTGCGATTAAGTTTATCCTTACCTTCAAGCACTTGGGGCTCATTTGAAAGTGAAAGCTCTCTGCCTAAAAAGCATATACGGTACTTACAAGTTGAAGCTCTTTTTTTAAGGAATACTTGTTATTATTCATATTTATTCATGAATGGCACCGGAAAATACTTTTTAAAACCGATGAACTCGCTCCCTGCTGCGCTGCCTAGCCTTTTAAACACTTGAGCTCTCCTCACGACATAATGGCACATAAACAGCTGATGTATATTTAAAAGATTGTGTTGTGTTTTCATATCCTTTGGTCCGCTTCTGCTCCATAAGAACGTGCCGACGTTTTCGCTTAGTTTCACACTTAAGGAGTTGTGCTCATCTGTGACAGGGACGGCCTTTATTACACACGCAGTGATTTACAGGTAATGCTGACACTCGCACTTACAGTACTGTCTTCTAGGGGCAGCTGAGGGGCTCATGATCAGCTCTCATTTTCTTAAAAATGCCAGTCCAGCCGTCTCTAAGAAGAAGAAAAGAGCAGGTAGACAGAGAGAGAGAGAACAACCAAATCCCTCTGTTTCCACAGACTCAATGCCGGGGTGAATAAGCCACTGAAGGGCCTGGCCTGGCCTGGCTGTCACAAAGCCTTGGGAGTGTGTGGCGCACTCGGAGTTATCAGAATATGCATATCAAGCCGGAAAAGGCAAAAATTACAATCCCGTAAAACAGTTCTGTTACCCTCTTTGTTGCCAATCACATTTGTGACGATATTTCAAGGATGTGTCTCTCTCAATCTGAATCTCAGCAATAACTATTCACTGGCAGTGCCAACAACGGCTCCCGCTCATCTTATTTTTCTTACCCCGCAGGCGAAGACGACGGCACTTGTGTCTCCTCAGAGTGGAAAGCAGCGAACATCAAACAACATGCCAGCTGATGGGGTGAGGTCTACACAGCGTGGCTCACTTCCACTTGGCACCAAGTTATCCCTCTGCGACTCCAACCAGGAAAGAGCAGGTACTGTAAGACTAGCGAAACGCAACTCTGGAAAAAAAAAGAATTCCTTTGCAGGCTGTTCTTCACAATCCCAAAAAAAAAAAAAAAGAAAATGGCGCATTCTAGCTGAGCACCGATACTTTCATGCACAGAGCAACCCGAAGGATCGCGTGTGCTGAATTTATAGAAATGCAAGACCTTCATTCTTCATTTTACATTTTATAAAAAAAACAAAAATCATTTGCTTCAAGAAAAACAAATAGCAGCAAATGTGCTTTTAAAGATCCTTCCACTTATTGTATATTGCACCGAATTAACCATACCACAAAAATGACTCCAACATAAAATTGAAATGCAAACTAAGTTTACAGAAAAAAAAATATATATATATATATATATATATATATATATATATATATATATATATATCTCAACTTTTCAGCTAGGCTCAGAAAAAGAAAGCCTAGAAACGTGCATAAAAGAACACAAACCACGCTGTCCTGCAGAGTGGAGTATCTATGGGAGTCGCTTCCAGTTTGAAATTTGAATTTCCATTCAGATGAATGAGCTCGACATCTGCAGACACCACCCTGTGGCATTGGTCACCTTGTTCCTCCAAATTCCTGATCAAAATAATGAAAATCTCGATTCTTGCTCTCCTGGAGATCCCCAGTGCTGCTGTTTTTGTCTTTATGGTGATTTTTAGTTTAAATAACTTTCTCATTGCGCTATATACAAAACTTTTATAAATTAAGTTAGTTCATTTTCATCTCATTCTAATTGCGAAAAAAAAAAAAAAGTTTTATGGAAACGGGTTCAGACATCTGGGTGTGGACAGAATGCTTGACATCACGTTCTCTTCTTGCTTGGGCACCATTCAGTATCTGGGTAGAGACGGCAGTGGATTGTCTTGAACCTGGAAAGAAAACCAAAGATATGGGTCAATTCTAAACGAATGACATCAAAATCGATTCAAAAAATAAATTAAAAAGACAAAAGCATCAGAATATAATTAAAAACAATTTTGCCTGCGTCAAACCAGTATAGAGTCAAACAGAGAGTGGAGAGGTTAGGATCACCCGTTGTGGCACCCACCACAAGACAAACCACCTGAGGATCCCAAATCAGGACTCGGGTGCAGCCATGCAGCGGGTGACACCTCAGCACCACACCAGTTCAGATGGAGTGGAACAGTGGGAGGTTGTTTATGGTGGCTGGAGTGCCAATAGTGCCACCAACCCCCAGGTTTTCCCTGCAGGTTGGAGGGCCGACAAGCAGGGCTGGATGCAGATTAACGTCATACTCTGGACAGAGCGATTGCAGGTTATGGGCCCAATGGAGTAGAGTCACTTTTGCCGTTTATGGGATTCAAAGCGACAACCTTCCTATTGCCAGTGCAGATCCCTAGCCTCAGAGCCAGCACTCTGCCATGAAACAGGATGTGTTGACAAACGTATTCTAAATGTTACAGCCAAACGTCCATCCATCCATCATCTAACCCGCTATATCCGACTAACTACAGGGTCACGGGGGTCTGCTGGAGCCAATCCCAGCCAACACAGGGTGCAAGGCAGAAAACAAACCACAGGGCACGCACACACACACACACCAAGGATAATTTCGGATCGCCAATGCACCTAACCTGCATGTCTTTGGACTGTGGGAGGAAACCCACACAGACACGGGGAGAACATGCAAACTCCACGCAGGAAGGACCCGGGAAGCGAACCCCAGGCCTCCTAACGGCTACCCACTGCGCCACATTGTTGCCCACAGCCAAACGTTTTTAATTAAATTCAGGGTCACAAGGGGGCTGAAGCCATTCCTGACAGTATGTTTCTGTTCAATAAATGTATATGATCAATTATTCAAGTTAAAGAATGATATTCACTTACCTTGAAGGGTCCTCCTGCAAAGAAAAAGCTCCTCCTATGCTGACGACATTTCTCCTGTTTTCAATGCCACCATAGCTTAGCGTTACCTGCAAAAGTATGAAAACTCTGGCGTTAAGTAAAACTCACACTAGAAGTCCATAATATTAAGAGGAGATTCAAAGATGATCAGAATAAATCCAGTTGAACAGAATCGGCATTGGGACAACAACATTAGCTGTAAGTTTTCCAGTCTGTTCTTCAGAGGTTATTTTCTGCCCTTATAAAACGTAGACGTTTTCTTTCCCATTCAAGTTCTGAGTTTTTGTAGACTTTGAAAATGCCTTTACTGTGAAAATCAACTACCAGCCAGGTCATGCAGGTGACTTTGAGTATACATGAATAAACGTATTTTATGACTTATCGTAGATACTCGCGTATAAGTCGGGTCTTGAAACCTGAAAAATCGATCATAAAATCAGACACTGACTTATACGCCCGTTCAAAAATGCAACACTTTTTTTTACATCTTTGTGCCTCCTCCGATCTCACATCAGTTTCTCAAAAACATCGAATTTTGTTGCAGCAGCTCAGTTACCGATTTCTTTCACCACTTCAATGACATTTAATTCAAAACCAGCTTCATATTTTCTTCTGATCGAAGGCTCCATCATAGATAAAGGAGTATGAGGGTGTGAGATACAAAAAAAAAAAAAAACAGAAATCATTGCAAACCCCAGTCCCAAAGGTATCACGTCCTGGTGAGCTGAATGACTTCCGGCTGGTCGCTCTGATGTCACATGTGATGAAGACCATGGAGCGGCTGCTGCTTCATCACCTGAGGACACAGGTCTGCCACGCCCTCGACCCTCTGCAGTTCACATACCAGGAGAAGGTGGCAGCGGAGGATGCCATCATCTATATGCTACACCGATCCCTCTCCCACCTGGACAGAGGCAGTGGTGCTGTAAGGATTATGTTTCTGGACTTCTCTAGCACCTTCAACACCATCCAACCTCTGCTCCTTAGAGACAAGCTGACTGAGATGGGAGCAGATTCACACCTGGTGGAATGGATTGTGGACTCTCTTACAGACAGACCTCTGTATGTGCGTCTCGGGAACTGCAGGTCTGACATTGTGGTCAGCAGCACAGGAGCACCGCAGGGGACTGTACTTTCTCCGGTCCTGTTCAGCCAACATATATCGGACTTCCAGTACAACTCAGAGTCCTGCCACGTGCAAAAGTTCGCTGACGACACTGCTATGGTGGGCTGCATCAGGAGTGGGCAGGAGGAGGAGTATAGGAAGCTAATCAAGGACTTTGTTAAATGGTGCGACTCAAACCACCTACAACTGAACACCAGCAAAACCAAAGGAGCTGGTGGTGGATTTTAGGAGGCCCAGGCCCCTCATGGACCCCGTGATCATCAGAGGTGACTGTGCAGAGGGTGCAGACCAATAAATACCTGGGAGTGCAGCTGGATGATAAACTGGACTGGACTGCCAATACTGATGCTCTGTACAAGAGAGGACAGATCTGACTATACTTCATTAGAAGACTGGCGTCCTTCAACATCTGCAATAAGATGCTGCAGATGTTCTACCAGACGGTTGTGGAGAGCGCCCTCTTCTACGCGGTGGTGTGCTGGGGAGGGACGCCTCACGCCTGGGCAAACTGGTGAGGAAGGCAGGCTCTATTGTAGGCACGGAGCTGGACAGTTTGACATCCGTGGCAGAGCGACAGGCGCTGAGCAGACTCCTGTCAGTCATGGAGAATCCACTGAACAGGATCATCTCCAGACAGAGGAGCAGCTTCAGAGACAGACTGCTCTCACCATCCTGCTCGACTGACAGACTGAGGAGACCCCACACTATGTGACTCTTCAGTTCCACCCGGGGGGGGCCAAACGTTAACATGATACAAAGTTATTGTCTGTTATACCTGCATTGTTATCACTTTTTAATTTAATATTGTTCTTTATCAGTATGCTGCTGCTGATGAAGTATATAAATTTCCCCTTCGGATTAATAAATCTATGTCACTTCAGAATAGTTTGGGTATCACCGTGTGGTCACAATACATAGAAAACAGTGCCGTGTGCTCCATGTTTCGGCTCTCGGGTTGGCGTTCGCAGATCATAATCCTTTGGACCAATAGCGGGAGTTTTCTTCATTCGACTTATATGACCGACATTATAAAATACCAGAAATTATCCGGTAAAATCAAGTCCCGACTTATCCGTGAGCATATACGGTACTTAAAAAGCTATTCGCTGATAGCTCTCAAGAAAGCAAATCTGCAACAAGCTAGTTTGGATAAACAAAAAAATGACCGAGCTTCTCTTATGCAGGATGCAGTTTTATCTTCAAAGAGTGTCTTCCAGTTTAAAAGCTATTAAGGTATTAATAAACATCCACAAAACACATTTCACTGTTCCTCCTGAATCCGAGGGACTATCCGGCGGACCCTCCTCTCCAGAACCCCGAATAGACTTTTCCAGGGAGGCTGAGGAGTGTGATTCATCTCAACCAAGACAGTCCTACAACATATTTGACCACCTCGGTGACTTCAGTTTACTTATGTGCATATACTCTGCGGTACCTATAGCTGCCTCCAGAGACCCACAGGACAAAAAGTCCTATAGGAAGCACACAGCTCCGGTCAGCCGCCTCAACAATAGAGGCACGGAACATGGGACTCAATGTCCCCACCTCCCTCGGGGCGTGGTTGAACGGAGGTGGGAGTTGAAGCTACTTCTGACAGGGGACTCTGCCAGCCGTTCCCAGCAGACGTTTGGGCCTACCAGGTCTGACCGGCATCTTTATATCAACCTGAGGCCTAGGGTGTCCTGGTGCCAAGTGCACATATGAACACCCTTATGCTTGAACATGGTGTTGTTAGAAGTCTCCCAGCAAAGCGAGGGAATCCCAGAAGGTATGCCCTCTTCAGAGACTCCAAAAGGGTGGATACTCCAAACTGCTGTTTTACGCACAAACAACAGTCAGGACCCTTCCCCACCCGAGGCGGAGGGAGGCCATGTGCACAGTGGGGGCTCACTTATGAACACTAAATTATAAATAAATAGAGAGACAGATATTGACAAAAAAAAAAAAGAAATACAACATACCATCAATGCAATACATAGGGTTGAAACAAGAGCAATGTGTGTGTGTAGATGGATTAAACAGAGTAGATTGTACTTTACTTACCCCAAAGGAGAAATGTAGCTTTTGACAGAAGCTGAATGCATATTATAACAAAAAAATAAAAAAATAGGAGTCTTGTCCTCCTCCACTCCGGACTCCAGCTCGGGCGGAGGGACTTCTTTACAAGACGTAACAGTGTTGTATCTGGGAAGCACTTCTGGGTCAGACGGAACGGCCATATGACAGGGGAGCTCCCTACTGTGACACCCAACTAACCCAATAAAACTACAATTCCCATGGAGCCTTGGGTTGTCCAAATGTGTGCTCCTCCATCAGATCGATCCTGTCACCTGATCCAGGGAAATATATAGTCCCGGGAGGCAGTCTCCCACCATCCACCCGATATATTGCACAAGTGGAAAACCATCACCATGGCCCAACCTTGCCTTCGATGGCTATAAAGTAGATTTATTATTTATTGCACGCTCATACATATTGGGGTTTTATATGCAAATGTCAAATGCTTTTGGTTAACTGAAGAGAAATAAATTCTACACAAACAATACCAATTTAATATGGATGACAGACAACTTAAAGCGTGTCAGTATTATAAACTTACGTGAAATAACCTTATTTAAAGCAAATCATACAGACAGAGGAAGCAGTTGATTGAGGAGTAAATGTAATTCAGTATAAGAAACAAATAATATTACACACTACTTAGTGTCAAAGATTCCATAAGTAATTAGCTCAAAACAGATCATGTAATATAGTAGTAACAAATGAACCTAATAATCACTAAATAATTTCACTGCAAATATAAACCGCAGTCTGCAACTGAATAAACAGGACGGATGGATAGCATAACAGAAACCTGTTAAGCAGTTATTAGTAATTGGTGTCGTTTTGTTTTGTCTTGTGTAGAAAGCGTGGCACGGTGGCGCAGTGGGTAGCGCTGCTGCCTCACAGTTACGAGACACAGGGTTTCCTCCCACAGTCCAAAGACATGCCGGTTAGGTGGATTGGCGATTCTAAATTGTCCCTAGTGTGTGCTTGGGGTGTGTGTGTGCCTTGTGGTAGGCTGGCGCCCTACCCGGGGTTTGTTTCCTGCCTTGTGCCCTGTGTTGGCTGGGATTGGCTCCAGCAGACCCCCCGTGACCCTGTAGTTGGGATATAGCGGGTTGGATAATGGAGGGATGGATGTGTAGAAAGTACAGTGAACTTTTCACTTGATTATCCAGCCAACATGTCGGACGTTACCGTTCTCAGGCACCTTGATAAACAAGAATGTGCTCCGGGGGAGTAAATGCTAACATTAATTTTATTTGTTTCATTTTTATTACTATTTCATTTAATATTGTTTCTTTGTATCAGTATACTGCTGCTGGATTATGTGAATTTCCCCTTGGGATTAATAAAGTATCTATCTATCTACTGTATCTATCTAAAGTTGCTTCTTAATGAGAGGACTACATAAAACCCATTTAGTATTTTTACAGTGTATGGTTTATTTCGGTATAAGAGACTTTCCGCTGAATGTAGCACAATAAATAGAGTGGTCATTAACCTTAGGCATTTAAAACGTTTAGGAAAAATGAATAAAGATTTAACACTGCAAAGTAGATAAGACTATTCCTCCACATGGATTCACCGCCAGTAAGGAGGAGGGTGGAAACTTATGCCAGGCAGATCTGGACTGGCAACACCTTGGCAGTGGAAACTGGCTCATGGAGAAAACACACACGGCCTTATTAGAAGGGAAGGGACCGGATCTTGTGTGGGAAGTTAAACAGTTCCACCTAAATAAGGAACAGTGTGACTCATCTGCACATCATGTGCTGGCTCTGGGACAAAGCTCTGTATCACAAGCAGTCCTAAAGGAGAGACTGTGAGCAGGTCTTCTATTGCTCAGATGTGCCCTTCACTAGTGCCATACTTGGAAGATTTGTGTTGGACCCTAACAGTCACAGAGTAAAAATTTGAGTGTAATTTTAATGTACGCACCTAACACGTACAGTATTTAGAGTATCGGGCCTTCTTCATGCTTGCAATGCTTAAAAGGGTACCACACTGTGAGGGCATGTATAACTGGTGTGGTGGACGGCCAGGACTCCCCTTCGCTATATGCTCAGGGGGAGCAGCCATGGATGGTGCAATACCTCCCCCTGGACACTAGATGGCCACCCCCCTGGGTTGGAGTGGTGCCCGAGTTTCCTGCAGGGCTCCATGGGAATTGGAGTTGGGTGCAGCCATGTTGGGTCCCGCAGGTGCTGCCAGGGGGTGCTGCAGCTTGAACTCCTGGGCCCGTATGGACACTGTATTCGCCGCACCCGGAAGAGCGAACCCGGGTCTCCTTACAGCGAGGCAGCAGCGCTACCCACTGCACCACCCCCTTCGGTAATCTACTCTACTGTAATTATATTGAATTTTGAGCGATCGAACAGCTCAACTCCAGACAGATATCCTTCATTATTTTCGTCTGCTTGCAAGGGTGCAAACCCAAAACACATTTCCGAAAACTTCAGTGCTGGGGCCTTTTTAAGATATTGTGTTGTTTTATATAAAAACAAAAAGGCAAACTGCTCAATTTCTGACCTGTCGAAGTACAGCCTCAGTGGGAAGTCGCTGTAGATTCTCCAGGTGAGAGTGGAAGAGATGACTGTGAATCATTTGAACCTCCAGTAAGGCCTCAATAATGTAGCCAATGGTGCAGTCGTCAGGAAGCCGAATTTTCTCTGCAGTGCTGATAAAGTTCCCCAAGCTGCAAGGCAACACGAGACATGTTTTATGGCACACTAAACCTTAAAAAAAGCAAACAAGTGCAAACAGACACAATGGCCGTCAAAGGTTCAAGAGCAGGAGAACTGGTTTTAAAACTGACTTCCAAATACGTTTTCTTCCTTGATGAAGCTTAGCAGCTGTTAAATTGAGACGGGGTTGCCGTTTGTGTCAGGATTCAAAATCAGCTTCTAATTGATTCTCACACGTGCAGAGCAGAGTGAAGTTCTTACTTGCAGATGGCCAACAAACCCGTGAAAACAGGACATCTTTACTCCACCCAGTGGGCTTCTTCAAGGACTTCTCCCTGCCAGTCTCTCCCACGTACAATAATCATGACTTTATCTTGGCGGACATCACTGAACGTTCTTGTTTAAAACGAGGGCATATCAGACTAGAGACTGACATTACATCCAGTCGATAGCCTCATCTTTTTCACTGATGTTCAATGACAGAAATTTCTCAAACTTATTTAATGTGTTTTGGAAAATGGAATTGTTACCTGGCCCAAGGACTCATTTTTAGGGCCAATCCACGGCTTATGCAGAATCCAGCACCACCTGTTGCAAACCAGAATTTTACCGATACCTGTAAAGTGAGGGGGAAAAATGCAAAAATATTAATAAAAATTAATAAAGAGCTATAACTGTAATGCTTTGAGTGGAATTAAAGCATTTTCTTCTAAATTAAGGAATCCAACAGGGTGTTTGTTGTGGAATTATTTACAGTGTCATGATGGGCAGAAAATAAAAGTTGCCTCAAAAAGGTATACACAGTATAGATTTTAGTATTTCATATAAAATGTAAGAGAATGATAGCATTTTGCTGGTAAATATCTTAATTGTTTAAAATATCAACAGAATGGCATACACATTGATGTCACAGGTCATGTGGCCTGGTAGCAAAGGCTCTAGTCCCAAAGCCATTTACCGTATATACTCGCGTATACCCGTATAAACCTGAAAATCAGACCCCGACTTATACGCCTGTTCAGAAATACAACACTTCATTATTACTAGGCTGACCCGACTTTTAAGTTGACCACTTCTTAAGTCAATTCAATATGTAGATCAATTTGATATTTTCTACAAACTCATTCATTTGGTTATATTGCATTTGAGCGTTATTACTTTAATACTCGTAGTTTCTGTTATTTTTGTGATGAAATTGAAACTTTTTTCCTATATTGAGGTCGCCCTTTTGAACCCCCCTGATATTTACTACGCGGTGAGGCATTTGTACTCCATCAACATTAATTATTTCCAGAGACATAATTTTGTCTATTTTTCCAGCGCATCGCGCACAAAAGCAAGGGAACGATGGGAGCACCAGAACTCTGCTCACATCATGTCGCTTCGTACCGCAAATAGTAAGTGTATGGTAAGCAGAATACCGCTACGCTTTCCGCTCACGGGACGGAAGGACAATCCCGACCGCTTTTATATAGTAAGAAAGAAGAAAAAGATATCGCAAAGTCTGGAGTAGAAAATCATCTTTTACCTGGACAAACGAAACTACAAATCCCATCGTGCATTGCAAAATGGATGGGGCGTGTGTGAAACTCCACGCCTGCGTAGGACTCACGGGACGGAAGGACACCCGACCGCTTTTATATAGAAGGATTATTATTATTATTATTATTTTTACATCTTCTTGCCTCCTCTAATCTCACATCAGTTTCTCAGACGTATCGAATTTTGTTGCAGCAGCACAGTTGCCAATTTCTTTCGCCACTTCAACGCCATTTAATTTAAAACCAGCTTCATATTTTCTTCTGATTGAACGCTCCATCGTAGATAAGGGATAATTTACGGTAAAGGATCATGAGGGTGTGAGATACAAAAAACACAAAACAGTGCAGACGTCACTTCACAATAGTTTGGGTATCACCATGTGGTCACGTAGACACAATACGCAGAAAACAAAAAGGCAGTGAGTTCCGTGGTTACTCTCTCAGGTGGGCGTCAGCATATCGTAATCTCTTGGACCAATAGCAGGAGTTTTCCACATTCGACTTATACAATGACATTATAAATTATATGGTAAAATCAAGTCCCGGCTTATCCGCGGCAGAACTTAAACGTGAGTATATACGATAACCTTTTAAGTCCATTTGTACCACTATAAAAGGTGCTCTATAAAATAAACGTGGCTTGTTGCTAATACATACTGGAATGGTTCGGAAAAAATTTCAAATGCATGTTTCATGTGTAAGCATCGACAAAGTTCTTTACATCGATCGATAGATAGAGAGATAGAAAGATAGAAAGATAGAGAGATAGATCGATACTTTATTAATCCCAAGGGGAAATTCACAAAATTAGTTAGTGTCTAAACTTGGAGCTGGAGAAACCTCTTGCAGTTATTAGCAATAGTAATTTTTAATTCAGCTGATGCCCTCAACTAAGGTGACTTAAAAGTAAATCCACAACATCAGTAATTATAAAGTACTGTACGTCGCTTGATTTAGTCATCCACCAAAGATGAAGGAGTTTTAATTCAGTTCAGAATCGTGGAGTGCCAGCCAGAGACAATTCCTACAAAGCAGGAACCAACTGGTGACAGGGTGCCAATCCATCACAGGGCATTTTACATTTTAGTGCCGACCTAATCTCAACTTTGACATTAATTGAGCACCAACCACAGTATCCTTACATAAGTATTTTTAATACGATTATTTTAAAATACATTTCCCATTGTTTGCTTCCACTGTATTATTTTTACTGTGTTTTAATAATTAATTGCAGTAGCAAGTTGGGTCAAGATATAATGTTAAGGTCAGCTAACATAGGCGGCATGGTGGTAGCACCTCTGCCTCGCAGTTAGGAGACCTGGGTTCGCTTCCCGGGTCCTCCCTGCGTGGAGTTTGCATGTTCTCCCCGTGTCTGCGTGGGTTTCCTCCCACAGTCCAAAGACATGCAGGTCAGGTGCATTGGCGATCCTAAATTGCCCCTAGTGTTGTGGGTGTGTGTGCCCTGCCCGGAGTTTGCTTCCTGCCTTGTGCCCTGTGTTGGCTGGGATTGGATCCAGCAGACCCCTGTGACCCTGGAGTTAGGATATAGCGGGTTGGAAAATGACTGACTGACTGATACATGGATGACGGCCATATTTACACAGGGGTTAAGATTTTGAGAATGAGGGAGATGACAAAAATACTAGAATAGGAATAGATCAAGTTCAAGCACTTTATTGTCATTGTGTAACACAACGAAATTACTTTTTGTGACAGCCCCAAGGTGCATTTAAAGAGAAGAAAAGTCAGATAATTAAAAATATGTCATATACAGTGTTAAGTGATCAAGTAACCAGAGCAAATTATTATTGCTCAAAGTACAGCAGCATAAATTGTAATTGCACCTGTTAATGAATAGTACATTACATATTATATATTGTACTAACAGACTACCCAGTGGCTTCACTCCCTGAGTGGAAGGGGAAAATGTGTGGCTCTCATGAGGCAACGGCATTAATGACCCAATTCTATGATAGATTTGCTCCCGCATTTTAAATGTCCACATAAA
Organism: Polypterus senegalus; assembly: GCF_016835505.1. Lineage (NCBI taxonomy): Eukaryota > Metazoa > Chordata > Cladistia > Polypteriformes > Polypteridae > Polypterus > Polypterus senegalus. The sequence goes on from NC_053170.1 coordinate 93,256,701, forward strand.
GCCAGACTCCACGGTAGCAGCCATGGTGCCAAACGATGTCATCTGAAAACACGAATTGTACTTCCTAAGGTTCTGTAGAAAATGAGTTGAATGTGGATTTGCATCAGAAATAAGAGACAACAACGGTTCAGGTGGATGGCTTAAAGGTGTTAATTTCACCATGCCGTCAGAACAACGCATCCCACGTGATTCAAATGTAACCCTCTGTGCCTGGCAGTACTCACACATGATGTCCATTTCTCTTATGGCAACTTTTGGATGTAGGCAATAATCTTTTTCAATGTTATAATTGAATCCCTCCATATACAGACCCTGACCCTAGTGTGACATGGTAGCCTGTGTATACTGCATCTGTCGATTTCAATTCTGTTCAGCATATTGTTCGGGTGTTTGTGAGGCCGTCGATTGTGATTGTCGTATACGCTGATCAGCGGGCCTGCGAGCCTTCTCTCTCGATCTGCTTCTGCCTCACTTTCTCTGTGTAACCTGACTGTTGTGGTCATACGTAATTTCTGTTTCAAACGCGAGTGCATTATAATATGTTCTGTGGTCAAACGGAATTCCTGTTTCAAACACGAAAAGAATTTTATATATATAGATTACGTTAGTATATTGCACATTACCAATACGTATAGCTTATTGCACATGTTCAATTAAAAATGATCTCAGACTGAGGAGATTCTGAGTTCAGAAAGTTTATGGCAGATGGAAAAAAGCTATTTTTGAGTCTGTTTGTGTGAACACGGATTGACCGAAAGCGTCTTCCTGACAGGAGGAGCTCAAACAAAGAATTTCCAGGATGAGTTTTGTCCTTGAGAATCTTTTTGGCCCTTCTCACACAGCAAGTCTTATATGAGAGTTCGAGTAATGGCCTCTGTTGTTTCTAACACAATAATGGTACAAGTTTATCATTGCTGTAGGACAGGTTTCTCACCAGGCCATCACTTTTGACTCTTTCCGGTGCCTCTATGGGGTGATCCAGGCTGGGCCGCCCAAGATACACATCTTGAGTGTGGGAATACCTGGAGAGTAAGCGTATCAGACTGACCAGGTTGACGTAGTTGTCATCGTCCACATGGCAGAACCACCTACATGGAAATAAAAACAAGTATGGTCATACTGTGGCAACTCATCCTCACTCATAATTTGCTACAGCATAAAGATATTCTGTTTGTTTGCTTTTTATGCAGGTCACTTGGGAAGAATTAGCAGCCAAATGCTTGCAGGTTTTTCAATTTTATGGATGTGGTTTTAAGACTCTTTTAAAACAGAAGTATCTTAATGGGCTGGGGGGAGATGATTAGCACAAGTTGGGATGTGACTTTTCCCCATGCATATATTTTTTTTCTTATAGAATGAAATGGCTATTATGTGGATCAAGAATAGATTCTTCTTTGGCCGACTCCTGAATAGGCTTCATTTAGGGAATAAACAGCATTCAATGTTAAAATTCAGATGATAAAAGAATCAGTCCAATGTAGAATAAAGGTGGCATGATTTGCATTGCAAACTGAATATATCAAAAATTTAAATACAGAAAACACTTGCTGCATCTGAAAATAGAAATGTTTGGGAGTGTGTATACATTTACCGAGTGATCACTTTATTAGAGCCACATACAGTTTGGTTAGATCCGGAAACGTGCTTGTAATCCAAAGCACTCGTATATCAAAGCGAATTTCTCCATAAGAAATACTGAAAACTCAGATGATTTGCTCCACAACCCAAAAATATTCATATAAAAATACAAAATATAAAGTAAAAATACATAAAACAAATTAACCTTTGAAAAGACTCATGGCTGGTGTGAGGGACACGAGAGAGGAGGGTTATTGTGTAGGACGACATTGATGCTAACTAACTGAATCCCTGCTATCGGTTGGCTCGCTGGAATCTTCTTTTTTTTTGCAACTTTAACAGAGAGCCTCTCCAATGACAGTTGTTTTTGCCTGAAGAGTCGCTACACTTTGGCACAAAATAAAAAAAAATGCTTTACGTACTGTAAGATTTCTAAACTCTTTTGGGATTCCAACCAACGGGACGACACGCAGAAGAGCGTCCCGAAGCAACCGCAGGCTCCCAGCACTGTAGCAGTTCGCCGTAAAAGCGAATCTGAAAAGATCGCGGACATGCTACAGCACCCGTCGTTGATGGGTGACACGAGGAATATTATAAATGCAGGGCACAGTATTACTTGGCCACTAACCTGGTCACGACCCTGCCTGACTGCTATGTCTGTGTACAGGAGAGCGGCAGATCCCGCTACAATAAACAACCGTGCTGTTCCCATTTCACGCTGAATAAAGCTGGTGTTGCTAAAGTACTGAGACTCAGCTTCGTGTTTTGGGGTGCAAGACAGGGACTCACATGTCACAACACACACACGCGGTCAACATGCTATGGTAAACAGTAAACGCTCATACGAGTGAGGCATGCTGACTGAGAACGAGTATGGGAGACAATTACCCACAATCCCGCAGCGAGAGAGAGAACCATCAGCTCAGTTGTGATCACGTGATGCTCGGCAGACAAAGTGTATACGTACTACTTGTATTGCAAGACCGCGCTCGTTTATCAAGTTAAAATTTATTACAAATTTTAGCTTGTCTTGCAAAACACCTTCGCAGACCAAGTTACTCGCAATCCAAGGTTTTATCGTACCGAATACCAGGAGAACCCATTTACTTCAAGGAACAGCACAAAAAGTGGCTGGAAACAAACGTTTTTAGTCTATGCTGATTCAATAAAAAAAAGTTTCAGCGAACCTTCTTTTCTGTCCAAACTGAATTGAGATCGGGGTATTGTTCTGGCCATTGGAGAACACTAAAGTCACTGTCACGTTTGTGGAACCAGCTTGAGATGATGTGCGTTTTGTGAATGGGGACGTCACCCATTTGAAAGAAAGGTAGACTGTGACCATAACAGGATGGTCAGCAGCAGTGCTTAGGTATGGCTGTAAAGATCATTTGCTATAAAGATGCCAAACGTTTGTCAAGAAGACATTTCTTACACCATTGCAATGCCATCACCAGCCCGCACTAGTGACACAAAGGGGGATGGATCCATGAATTCAGGCCTTTCAAACTCTATCACCTGCATGTTGCAGGAGAAATCAAGATTCTTCCAACCAGGCAATCCTTTTCCAATCTTCAGCTTTCCAGCTTTGGTAATCATTTGCAGTTTTGAGCTCACTGGAGTGGAGTGCTGTATGGCCTTCTGTTGCTCAGGCTCACCCACTTCAAAGTCCAGCGTGTTGTGCATTCACACTTCACTTCTCAACACCACTGCTGTAAAGTATTTGTGGTATTTCTGTAAGCTTACACTCGTGTGACTGCTCATTAATAAGTTGTTTTTGCCTACACAACTACGTACCTCTCACTGGACATTTTGCGTTGATCATACTATCTTCTGTTTGCTCTCCGAGATGATGATGCACACTAAATCCCTGTTCTTTACAGCTTTTACTTTAAGTTATTGCAGCCTATAATGTTTTCAGAGTAAATTATCTTCATGGAGAGTCTAGTTCAGTATCTTGTCTGTAAGATATATATTACTTTTATTTGTGAAATTACAACTAGCTTCTACTTGGTTAGTTGATTTCTCTTTGTTAACATGTAACGGCCGACCCCTCACCCAGCCGGCAGCTACACTACCAAGACCTGTGGCCTGGATGAATTACTGAGGCAAACCTACGGTTTCCTCCCACAGTCCAAAGACATGCAGGTTAGGTGCATTGGCGATTCTAAATTGTGGCTGTGTGTGCACCCTGTGGTGGGCTGGTGCCCTGCCTGGGTTTTGTTTCCTGCCTTGCACCCTGTGTTGGCTGGGATTGGCTCCAGCAGACCCCCCCCGTGACCCTGTAGTTAGGATATAGCGGGTGGGATAATGGATGTTGTTCTGCCAAGTATGGTATGAATTTCAAAAATGAAAGGTGTGTAGTAGTAGGAGTAGTAGTAGTGTAGGATACACAGGTCCAGTATAAACTGACACAGCCCATCAAAAGTGTGGCTCCTGGCAGCTTCTTTGGCATTTTGTCTAACGAGTGAGCAGCGAGTCCCTACCTGTGATACTCACTTTTTCCCAGATTCAATGAACTTGTCGTATTCCACAGACATCTTGCAGCACAGGGCCTGGCGAGTGTGAGCAGCTGAACAGTTGGTGTTAATCAGACGATCTCCTGCACAGGAAGGGAAGCTGGTAAGTGGATGCATCTACTGGAATAATGTTAGCATTAATATGAGACATATTTACAGAACTAGGGTGTTGTACCCTGTTAGCCTTTATGAATGTAGTGAGAAGTCACACAGAATGACCCCTTTTATTGGCTAACTAAAAAGATTACAATATGGCAGCTTTGGAGGCAACTGAGGCCCATTCTTGAGGTGAGATGTAACAATTAACATTGGATTACATGGATTACTTCTGGTCTGAAGAAGGGGCCCGAGTTACCTTGAAAGCTTCCATATTGTAATCTTTTTAGTGTGTCACTGAGGTTGATTTCTTCCCTCTTCAGGCAAAGATGGAATGACATATTTACAGAAAGATCTTTCTTGCAGTTCAGGGACAAGAAGAAAGAAGAGGATACTAAAACCACCTTTGATCAATTTAATGAAATCAACTAAATGATAACTACTTGCTACCCATAAGACATATTAAAAATCATTGAGTCTATTTCTCATCTAGATAATTCTAAGTGGGATCATGTACTGCACAGGACAAACAAAATCAGACAGATATGTGAGAAGCACCATCAATGTACCATAATGCTTCAGAATGAAGATCCTTCATGAATTAGACTTATTACATTGCTGCTGTGCCAAACTTTTCACTTAAGACCTAGATCAGTAACTAACTCCAGGCTTGGTCTTTGATTCATGATGCATAAAACAAGAGAGGAAAAGGTACTGCTCCATGAGGCTGATAATGACCTACTGAAGTCAAATTCTGTCATTCAAAAATGTCAAGGCCATGTGTTTACACTTGTCAATTATATGTAACCATCAAAAAAAGCACCCTGGTAATTTCCACCAGACATCCTAAATATGGGAAAAAAAAAAAAAAAACAACAACTGACATGCCCTGCCAAACTGTTAATTAAAAAAAAAAATAAAGAGTGCAAAATCCACTGGTGCCTCCACCACAGAAGACATTTACTGTTTCTGACCACTGACTGGAGAAGTAACGACGCCTCAGAGAGACAGAAGAACTTCTCTGTGGTGATGACAGTGAAAGCAGGAGGGCTGTGAATTATATTTAAAAATTGTACCTGCTTTTATTCTGAGGTCTTTGTCTTCTCCATCTGTAAATATGAAAGTCTGAAATAAAAGAGAGAAGATAAAGTTAAAGGCAGAAAAAATGTATTTATGATAGTCCAAAGGCTCCTACAGTGCAATTCATATGTGGGTGCCATTTAAGGAAGACTTCAGGGCTGTGGAGTCAGGAGATAAATCCTCCGCCTCCGACTCCTTAGTTTGCGGTACTCCTGACTCCTCTGTATTTAATATACTAATGTGTTTTCCGTGTTGATTGAAGGGAAGCAACACACACATCGTCCTTTAACCACCGAACAACTGGCTAGGAAGCGGACTCTCTACCGTATTGGCCAATTTAAACGAAAGACAAGAACCCCTGAACACACATCAGGCCACAGCACACACCTCCACCCACGTCATTACACTTGTTTACACTCACATGAACTTGTTAAACACATTATATCTGAAATACAATTAAAAAAAACACTTTTTGTAATGTAATCCAGATTACAATATGTGAATGTCCGGTTGTAGAATCGCTCAGCTGAACTCCACACCAGTAGTAATACAACTATGCACTGGGCTTTATTCTTACACTAGCAAAATACCTGCACTTCACAGCGGAGAAGTAGTGTGTTAAAGAAGTTATGAAAAAGAAAAGGAAACATTTTAAAAATAACGTAACATGATTGTCAATGTAATTGTTTTGTGACCGTTATGAGTGTTGCTGTCATCAAGGATTTGATTCTCATTACTTCTTTCAATGAGGTTCGTATTCGGAGGATGTGTTGTGTTCAAGTTACATTCCGTGTTTGTCAATCGTTGTAAAGATGACAGGTTTCATTCATCGAAGTGTTCACTACCCAAATCGCTACTCGTGAATCTAAGATGTTTAACAGGCATTCCCGGTATTAAGTTGTGGATTTGCCTGCGAATATTTAGCGGCAGCGTGTCTATGAACGTAATTTAAACTTAAGCTTTACACCTTGCTTTCCTATGGATATGTCTACAAATGCTTGTTCAGATTCAGAGGGTTGTTCCTTTCCTACTGCATCAATAAACAGCTCGTCTTCCTCTTTATCTGAGACATCACACACCGCATGCACGGGTTTACCTTTCCCAGTCCTGCAAAGTCAGTTCACGTGAGCTGCTTGGAGTACATGCATCGAAGGTTCTCAGCTGTGCTTGTGCGATCTCGTGCGATCTTGCGTTGTCCACGGCTTTATTTAATGTTAGCTCAGACCCGGCACTTAAAAGTTTCTCTCGCACTTTCGCTGAGTTTGTGCCAAACACTATTCTATCCCTGACCATCTCATCTTCGTTTGCAGAAGCACAGTCCTTCACCAGCAATTTTAACTTTGTTACAAAGTGATGAAAAGTCTTTATACCCTGCGTCCTCTCATTAAAATTGTATCTCGCGAATATCATATTCGTCTTAGGCATGACAAACAGCGTGGGAGCGTGTCTTTAAACTTAATTTAAATTTAAGGTTTCCACCGTGTGCTTTGTTTCCGCAGTAGCTGCACTTATGAATATGCTTGTATGCGTCACTCGCTTCATATTCTTTTGCTGCCTTCTCAATTGTGTAATGTGTTTTTTTGTTGAGCGCTCTTTGGAGGTCTTGCTTTTTGTCTGCGTACTGCATTCACAGTCAGTTCATGTGAGCCGCTCGGAGTACATGCATCGAAGGTTCTCACCTGTGCTTGTGGTATCTCGTGAGATCTTGCATTGTCCACGGCTTTATTTAATGTTAGCTCAGACCCGGCACTTAAAAGTTTCTCTCACACTTTCGCTGAGTTTGTGCCAAACACTAGTCTATCCCTGACCATCTCATCTTCATTTGCATAAGCACAGTCCTTCACCCGCGAATATTTAGCGGCAGTGTGTTATTGGATTGCTGCTGACGGACGGCCTTATATGGGCAGGCACTCAATTACGTGGGAGGCGTGACGATGAGGGAAGCAACTCCACCTCACACGGCAACTGAGCTGCAGGCTATGGCCGTATATATGTATGTAAGTAGGTTCCCGTTATGACCGTTACGTGTAGAATTTCGAAATGAAACCTGCCTTACTCTTGTAAGTAAGCTGTAAGGAATGAGCCTGCCAAATTTCAGCCTTCCACCTACACGGGAAGTTGGAGAATTAGTTGTGAGTATTGTGAGTGAGTCAGTGAGGGCTTTGCCTTTTATTAGTATAGATCAGAGAAGTACTTCATTAGGACTATATCACCTGTCACATGGCTGCACTCGGGTCCGAATCTGGATCCTGAATTGGTTTGTCGTGTGGTGGGTGAGGCAATGCGCTGTATCAGTGTGTGCTTCTAACCTCAAATTGTTTGTGAAATGGGACATTTGAACTTGCTGTATTTTTTTTTCATTTCAATTTAAATTTATTAGGAGTTGGCATCAGTACATTTTTGACGACTCCGACTCCAGGTACCCAAAATTGCCTCCGACTCCACTGCCACGGATCTCTTGTCAGAACCCTGGATAGTGATAGAGTGCGTCCATCAGTCCCCAGCTTGTTGCTTGTTCACCCAAAAGGGAAAAACAAAATGCTTAAGTTTCACTCCATAATTATAGCTATTACTGTTATATTTCTTTAAACAACCAATGAGATAATAACCCAGCATTATAGGATGATCCATCCATCCATCCATTATCCAACCCGCTATATCCTAACTACAGGGTCACAGGGGTCTGCTGGAGCCAATCCTACCCAACACAGGGCGCAAGGCAGGAAACAAACCCCGGGCAGGGTGCCAGTCTACCGCAGGGCCCACACTAGGGACAATTTAGATCCATTAAAGTATTTTAAGTATCGCAGTATAAGAGAAGACTAAAAAAAATAGCCTAATCTATTAGGCCCTTGGACACAAGTTCACTACAAGGCACAGATGATTCTGAATTACGCAGGCGTTAATTTAATATACACAACTGTGGGACAAAAGAGCAAACTGGAACACTTACAGAAAATGTGTGCAAGCACAAAGGATACAATTTCATATTATATTCTTTGTCTGCTTGGATTTTTTTTTTTCCAACCCATTTCTTTTGATCAGATGCCCGCGCCACCTCATCTGAGTCTTCTCGATGCGGAGGAGCAGCGGCTCTACTCTGATCTCCACCCAGATGACTGAGCTTCTCACCCGATCTTTAAGGGAAAGCCCAGACACCCTGCGTAGGAAACTCATTTCAGCCGCTTGTATTCGCGATCTCGTTCTTTCGGTCACTACCCACAGCTCATGACCATTGGTGAGGGTAGGACCGTAGATCGACTGGTAAATTAAGAGCTTTGCTTTACGGCTCCGCTCCTTTTTCACCACGACAGACCAATGCAGAGCCCGCATCACTGTGGACGCCACACCGAACCGCCTGTCGATCTCACGCTCCATTCTTCCCTCACTCGTCAACAAGACCCCGAAAATTAATTTACAATATATTAAAACAGATAAGGTGCCATTCAAAAATGTTTGCATTTTCATTTGAAGCTGTTTTATGTTTTAGAGTAGAGAGTTCAAGAACTGGCAAATTGTAAACAAATTGTAAATATGTGAAAGTACATTTTGAAATGTCTTAGCGCAAATCTGATTTACAGTATATGGTCAACCTTTTTAATTTATACAGTACGCTCAATTTTTAGATAAAGCAACTTGAAGTTCGAACACTCTATAGACGAGCACAGGCCATTCAGCCTAACAAAGCTCACCAGTCCTCATCACTTATTTCTTCCAAAATAACATCAAGTCAAGTTTTGAAAGTCCCTAACGTCTTACTGTCCATCACACTACTTGGTCGCTTATTCCAAGTGTCTATCGTTCTTTGTGTAAAGAAAAACTTCCTAATGTTTGTGCGAAATTTTCCCTTAATAAGATTCCAACTGTGTCCCCGTGTTCTTGATGAACTCATTTTAAAGTCACCGTCTCAATCCACTGCACTCATTCCCTTCATCATTTTGAACACTTCAGTCAGGTCTCCTCTTCATCTCCTGTAAAGGCTCAGCTCTTTTAATCTTTCTTCATAACTCATCCCCTGTAGCCCCGAATCAGCCTAGTCGCTCTTCTCTGGACCTTCTCTAGCGCCGCTCTGTCCTATTTGTAGCCTGCAGACCAAAACTGCACAGAGAGTACAAATTGCTAATTTTACAGAGCCAGTAACCACAGCAGCATCAAACCCAGGTCCATAGTGTTGTGAGGCTGCAGTACTCACGATTACTCAGACATGCTGCTTATATGAAAAGCTGAGTGTGCCAGACTTTCAGTGCCATGCAAGCTCCTTTCCGAAATGTGATTATTTTCTTCTTCTTCAAACGTTTGCCACAGATGTCAGAAACATCTTATCTGCAAATGCATACTTTGTTAGTCTCCCAAGTCAAAGCTCAACGTTTTTTTCACAGCAGCTTCCTTTCAGCTCAGTGCAACTCATTCTTTCACTTGTTTAACTTTAGTTCCTGGTCTGGAAGCAGCCTATTAATCATGTCCAGAAAACCAGCAGACATTAAGCATACAGAAAGCTTTCCTAATCAAATATGCTTAAAGGAGACGTGGGAACAATGCCGGCTAAACAAGGTTTAAATGTCAAAAACAATCATGTTTAACATTTATACGACGTACTGTAGGTCACTAAACATATTTCTACATATACAAAGTACAATATACAGAGTTTATAAGCTTGAAGCACCTGCCATGATCTGGTATTGTTATTGCTGCATTTGTGCTTGACACACAGGAACGCGTTTTTGGAGATCTGTTTCTTTTTGAAGTTAAATTCACATTTCTTTACTATTTAATGTATGCGCCTGCATCCGTGAAGTCAAAATATAAGACAGGATGAACGCAAATCCCGTCCCACTTTGTTAAAAATTATTAGTTTCAGTTGCTCTGTTTGACAAAACAAGAGCTAAAAAAAAAAACAATTTCAAGGTTTATTTACCTTTTTCTGCTGTGCAAACAGACTTTGGCTTTTCATTATCATTTATTGCTTTTTCTCTACTTTTAGACATTCATCCTAAAGCAGCAGATTTCGGTGCACTCAGTCTATCTATTATCTACTGTGAATTTCTCCTTGGGATTAATAAAGTATCTATCTATCTATCAGGAACCCATTTTTTCCTTTTCTTTTGAATTTAATGAATTTTAATAATTTATTGGCTTATTAAATATAAAATGAGTTTTTAAATGTAGAGAGCAAAACGGCACGCGGTTTTGACCTGGAGACCATGCACATTGAGGAAACTGGTTTTCTTAACTATACAGACATCTTGGATGAAATCTTCAAATTAATTTTTCCCAAGCATCCACTATAAGTTACTCATTATTTAATAGTTTATTATCTTCTAAATGGAAAAATCTAGACAGCAGCAAACAAATTTGACCAGATTGACCATCGAGTTAGAAGACCTGGGATCGCTTCCCGGGTCCTCCCTGCGTGGAGTTTGCATGTTCTCCCCGTGTCTGCGTGGGTTTCCTCCCACAGTCCAAAGACATGCAGTTTAGGTGCTTTGGTGATCCGAAATTGTCCCTAATGTGTGCCCTGTGGTGGGCTGGCGCCCTGCCCGGGGTTTGCTTCCTGTCTTGCGCCCTGTGTTGGCTGGGATTGGCTCCAGCAGACCCCCCGTGACCCTGTAGTTAGGATAATGGATGGATGACCATCAAGCTTAAGAGAACCAGCATGTTCTACCTGCACAAAGTAATTCATATAAAAACAAACACATACAAGTGAAATCTTGGAACATATTTTAATGTTTAATGACACATACAATAACCGAGCTTAAATGAATACTTCGCTCCAGTACAGGCTTAGTTAAAAGCTATAACACGACCAGTTACACAGAATTTGATTTGGTGAAAGTCACTGCAATAAAACTTCAGCTAAAATGAGAATTTTAGAGAAATGACGAAAACAGGCCATTCAGCCCAGTAAAGTCACGCCCTAGACCCTCTGCAGTTCGCATACCAGGAGAAGGTGGGAGCGGAGGATGCCATCATCTATATGCTACACCGATCCCTCTCCCACCTGGACAGAGGCAGTGGTGCTGTAAGAATTATGTTTTTGGACTTCTCTAGCGCCTTCGACACCATCCAACCTCTGCTCCTTAGGGATAAGCTGACTGAGATGGGAGTAGATTCACACCTTGTGGCATGGATTGTGGACTATCTGACAGACAGACCTCAATATGTGCGTCTTGGGAACTGCAGGTCTGACATTGTGTGCAGCAATACAGGGGCGACGCAGGGGACTGTACTTTCTGTGGTCCTGTTCAGCCAACATACATCAGACTTCCAATATGACTCGGAGTCCTGCCACGTGGAAACGTTCGCTGATGACACTGCTATCGTGGGCTACATCAGGTGTGGACAGGAGGAGGAGTACAGAAAGTTAATCAAAGACTTTGTTAAATGGTGCGACTCAAACCACTTACACCTTAACACCAGCAAGACCAAGGAGCTGGTGGTGGATTTTAGGAGGCCCAGGCCCCTCATGGACCATGTGATCATCAGAGGTAACTGTGCAGAGGGTGCAGACCTTTAAATACCTGGGAGTGCAGCTGGATGACAAATTGGACTGGACTGCCAATACTGATGCTCTATGTAAGAAAGCTCAGAGCAGACTATACTTTCTGAGAAGGTTGGCATCCTTCAACATCTGCAGTAAGATGCTGCAGATGTTCTACCAGACGGTTGTGGCGAGTGCCCTCTTCTACGCGGTGGTGTGCTGGGGTGGCAGCATAAAGATGAAAGACGCCTCACGCCTGGACAAACTTGTTAAGAAGGCAGGCTCTATTGTAGGATTAAAGTTGGACAGTTTAACATCTGTGGCAGAGCGACGGGCACTAAGCAAACTCCTGTCAATCATGAAGAATCCATTGGATCCACTTAACAGGGTCATCTCCAGGCAGAGGAGTAGCTTCAGTGACAGACTTTTGTCACCGTCCTGCTCCACTGACAGACTAAAGAGATCGTTCCTCCCCCACACTATGCGACTCTTCAATTCCACCCGGGGGAGTAAATGCTAACATTAATTTTATTTTTATTTTTTTTAATTTTATTTTCATTTTTATTACTGTTTAATTTAATATTGTTTCTTTGTATCAGTATACTGCTGCTGGATTATGTGAATTTCCCCTTGGGATTAATAAAGTATCTATCTATCTAAAGCCTGCCAGTCCTGTCCACCTAATTTCTCCAAAATAGGCTAACAGGGGTGCTCAAGTCAGACCCTGGAGGGCCGCAGTGGGTGCAGGTTCCTCTTCCTGCCACTTTCTTAATCATTGACCAGTATCTGCTGTTAACAGACTTATTTTCCCTTCATTTTAATAGTCCCAGTCATCGGAGTTGCTTTTTCTTTAAATAGGGAAACATTTCCAAAGCAAAAATTCAAAGGCTACAAAAAAAAAAAATGATTCCAAATTGTGATTTTTGCCAAGGGGCTAAACTCCGCAGGGTGTCCAATCTTTTGCAGATGCCACGTTTGCTTTGATTTTTTTTTTTTTTTACATTTTTCTAGTTTCATTTTTGAAAAACTACAATATTTGAGTTTATCTTGAAGCAGTCAACAAAATATGTATTTTGGCCAGGGGTGTCCAAACGTCTGCTTGAGACTGTATATGAACCCATTATTTTTCACCTTTTAGAGATCTTTACCTGAACTCCATTATCTAATGGCCGTAACCACTACAATGGACAGACATTGGAAAATGATTCTATTCATAAAATAAAAAGTTTATTTAAAGACTTTCACAAGACATCTGTGCAAAAGTGAAATGGTTTACTCTGAGTCACACAGAAGTGAGAATTGATACAAAATCCTTCTGGTTTAAAATGCCGTTATAGGACACTGCAGGCCTGATGTGGCTGTGCTCCTTGTCCGTTTCATGTGGCTTTGTCGTTATTAACTTTAGACGCAGGCCATTTTCTCTCTTTTTTAATATGTATTCTGCTATTTAAAACTTTCATTACTTCCACCATAGTAGTGATGCCATCATATTCACCCTTTACGATGGTCTCACTTTTACAATATAGTCTTTTTTTTGCAATTTTATATTGTAACAGTATAACAAAAGAAAAACTGCATTACCAAACTGCTGGTCACAAGAACGAAAGCTCACTTATTGTTTTTTGGTTTTACTGTCAGAACCAGGTCATTCCACGGACTAAACAGCTGGCTCACTCTTTATAGACATCTGGCTTTTTACATCACTTCAGTGAAATAAACAAATAAATAAATAAATAAATAAGTTACTTGATGCATTTTTTTCTGAAATGCTAACTTTAAATGTTACCGCAACAGCCCGTCATTGCAGATTTTTAAATTCCAAACAGCAAATGACCAAGACAGGCTGCCAAACGTTCTTTCCATTTCATTTTCAAAACAATCTTTAGCTAAACCAAACCAAAAGAAAAAAAAAAAAAAGCAGTGAGAAAGAAGCTGAATCTGCAAATATGTGTTGTGTGACTTAAAATTAGAATGTCGACGGGCTACTGTCTTTGGCTTTTTGCCTTTATATGTCTGAATAGTTGTGGTCGCTGCTTATCATTTCAAAAAAAGGAAAAACACTAAAACATGCACACTACTTACTAGCCACTAAAAATATAATAATAATAATACATTTTACTTATGCAGGGTGACACAGAAAAACGGGAACTTTTGAAAAACCCAATAAAAATAGAAGAAATCCAACAAAAATATTTTATTGACAGCAATTGAACCACCACAACTTGCCTTTTAAGAGACAGTAATCCAAATTATCAATGTCTGAAAATGATGTCCTGTAGATGGCGTCCTTTTGTACGTATGCATTCTTCCAATCTGCTGCTGAGGTTCCCCATTGATCGATCAATATTGATCAATATTCTGTGGATTACGAGCACTTCTCGGTCGTCCTGTTGGTTTCTTTTTTAGAGCCGATCCAGTCTCTTCAAAGTTTTTAATCCAAGTTTTTATCGCGTGTTTCGAGGGAACCCGACCATGACAACCTAAGTTGAAAAAACGTCGGAACTCCCTCTGCGCACCTTCCAAACTATCATTGTTTATGTAAAACATTTTTATGGCGAAAGCACGCTGTTGACCGTTCCGCTGATCCATGATTACTAAATGGCGAGATTATTTACAGCTGAAGGTCCCTGTTCCGCAGTTCAGCCAACTGTACATGGCTGCCACTACACATTTCAAAAGTTCCTATTTTTCTGTGTCACCCTGTATATATATATATATATATATATATATATATATATATATATATATATATATATATATATATATATATATATATATATATATATATATATATATATATATATATATATATATATATACACACACACACAGTGGTATGAAAAACTATTTGCCTCCTTCCTGATTTCTTATTCTTTTGCATGTTTGTCACACAAAATGTTTCTGATCATCAAACACATTTAACCATTAGTCAAATATAACACAAGCAAACACAAAATGCAGTTTTTAAATGATGGTTTTATTATTTAGGAGAAAACAAATCCAAACCTACATGGCCCTGTGTGAAAAAGTAATTGCCCCTGAACCTAATAACTGGTTGGGCCACCCTTAGCAGCAATAACTGCAATCAAGCGTTTGCGATAACTTGCAATGAGTCTTTTACAGCTCTGGAGGAATTTTGGCCCACTCATCTTTGCAGAATTGTTGTAATTCAGCTTTATTTGAGGGTTTTCTAGCATGAACCGCCTTTTAAGGTCATGCCATAGCATCTCAATTGGATTCAGGTCAGGACTTTGACTAGGCCACTCCAAAGTCTTCATTTTGTTTTTCTTCAGCCATTCAGAGGTGGATTTGCTGGTGTGTTTTGGGTCATTGTCCTGTTGCAGCACCCAAGATTGCTTCAGCTTGAGTTGACGAACAGATGGCCGGACATTCTCCTTCAGGATTTTTGGTAGACAGTAGAATTCATGGTTCCATCTATCACAGCATGCCTTCCAGGTCCTGAAGCAGCAAAACAACCCCAGACCATCAAACTACCACCACCATATTTTATTGTTGATATGATGTTCTTTTTCTGAAACGCTGTGTTCCTTTTACACCAGATGTAACGGACATTTGCCTTCCAAAAAGTTCAACTTTTGTCTCATCAGTCCACTAGGTATTTTCCCAAAAGTCTTGGCAATCATTGAGATGTTTCTTAGCAAAATTGAGACGAGCCCTAATGTTCTTTTGCTTAACAGTGGTTTGCGTCTTGGAAATCTGCCATGCAGGCCGTTTTTGCCCAGTCTCTTTCTTATGGTGGAGTCGTGAACACTGACCTTAATTGAGGCAAGTGAGGCCTGCAGTTCTTTAGATGTTGTCCTGGGTCTTTTGTGACCTCTCGGATGAGTCGTCTCTGCGCTCTTGGGGTAATTTTGGTCAGCCGGCCACTCCTGGGAAGGTTCACCACTGTTCCATGTTTTTGCCATTTGTGGATAATGGCTCTCACTGTGGTTCGCTGGAGTCCCAAAGCTTTAGAAATGGCTTTATAACCTTTACCAGACTGATAGATCTCAATTACTTCTGTTCTCATTTGTTCCTGAATTTCTTTGGATCTTGGCATGATGTCTAGCTTTTGAGGTGCTTTTGGTCTACTTCTCTGTGTCAGGCAGCTCCTATTTAAGTGATTTCTTGATTGAAACAGGTGTGGCAGTAATCAGGCCTGGGGTGGCTACGGAAATTGAACTCAGGTGTGATACACCACAGTTAGGTGATTTTTAACAAGGGGCAATTACTTTTTCACACAGGGCCATGTAGGTTTGGATTTTTTTCCCTAAATAATAAAACCATCATTTAAAACTGCATTTTGTGTTTACTTGTGTTATATTTGACTAATGGTTAAATGTGTTTGATGATCAGAAACATTTTGTGTGACAAACATGCAAAAGAATAAGAAATCAGGAAGGGGGCAAATAGTTTTTCACACCACTGTATAATATATAATATATATATTTATTATATACAGGGTGACACAGGAAAACGGGAACTTTTGAAAAACCCGATAAAAATAGAAGAAATCCAATAAAAAAATTTTATTGACAGCAATTGAACCACTACAACTTGCCTTTTAAGAGACAGTAATCCAAATTATCAATGTCTGAAAATGACATCCTGTAGATGGCGTCCTGCTGTACGTATTCATTCTTCCAATCCGCTGTTGAGGTTCCCCATTGATCGCTGCAACATCTCAGCTAGGATACCACGAATTTTGTCTTGAATTCTTTGTTTCAATTCATTCAGTGTCCTTGGCCGAGTTTTGTAGACCCGACTCTTAAGGTCGAGTAGAGCCCCACAAGAAAAAAAAAAAATCATAAACGGACAAATCCGGTGATCTTGAGGGCCAGGGAATGTCACCGAAACTTGAGATGACACGGTTACCGAACAATTCTCGCACGGCTGCCATTGGTTGCCTTGCAGTTGATTACTAAATGGCGAGATTGTTTACAGCTCGAGGTCCCTGCTCCGCAGTGCTGCCAACTGTACATGGCTGCCACTACGCATTTCAAAAGTTCCCGTTTTTCTGTGTCACCCTGTACAAGGCGCCTTTCTAAGAACCCAAGGACACCGAACAAACAATAAATAAATAAAAAACATTAGAAACAACTTAAAACTACAGAAAATAAAATTAAAACCAAACAAAGCCATTGTAATCATAGAGAAAAAGTCATTTTAAACAGATGGGTTTTAAGTTTACATTTGAAGGATGAATATGATTTGATATTTCTTTTTTTGTATTAATTAATGTTTAATTTTTAACTTATTGACTTTTAATTAATTTGACCATTTCCTCAAACAAATGCATGTGCTAATTTTTCAGAAAACTGTAGATTTGTGGTGGAAATGTATTTTAAAGGTTAAATAAGCTGCGTGTTGACTACATTACTTGCTTTGCTACAGTATGCTGCTAGAAATGTCCGCAAAACACATTCAAAGAAATAATAACATTAGCTTGTTTCATTGAGTTGATAGCTAGAAATTCACATTTCTGATGAAAAATATTCATGTTTTGTTTTCTAAAGTGACCTCCCAGTCAATGGTCATAAAAGAAAACCGAGATTTATTCTAGCAGCAATACGTACAGAGCCGGGATGCGCCCTTGATGGAATTCCAGTCATTTGCCCTGTAAATTCATTCTCAGTTACTCACTGCTGGGGACATTTATTTTTATTAATTTTATTGTAATCATTCCATACAAATCGATCAATTTTTACAAAAAATAGGATTGAGAACAAGTCGACCCCCACCCCTAATGATTTGATATTTCTAAGCTCAGTAGGTAGCGAGTTCCAGAACGGCTGAATGCTCCGCTCCCCGTGAAGGTTAGACGGGCGAGAGGGACGGTCAGATGGATGGAAGAAGGGGATCTAAGGTTACAGGAGGGAATGGCAACATGAAGAAGATCAGACAGATATGGAGGGGCGAGGTTATGAATGGCCTTAAATGTTAACAGCGGAATTTTAAAATCAATTTGAAACTTAAATCAGGAGCCAATGAAGCTGCTGCAAGACCGGAGTGATATGGTGAATAGACGGGGTTCAAGTAATGACGTGAGCAGCAGAATTCTGTACCAGCTGAAGCTTATGGAGAGATTTATTAGAGAGACCAAAGAGGAGTCCAGAGACGAGAAGTAACAAGACTGTGAACAGGAATGGCAGTGGTATGGGGAGTGAGGGACGGCCGGATGCCATTAATATTACGTAGGTGGAAGTAAGCAGACCGGGTGATGTTATTAATGTGAGATTAGAAAGATAGAGTACTGTCGAGGATGACACCCAGACTCTTCACCTGAGGTGATGGGGAAACAACGGAGTTATCAACAGCAAGTGAAAGATTATCAGCTTTGGATAATGAGGATTTCGAGCCAATGAGGAGAACCTCAGTTTTGTCAATGTTTAATTTAAGAAAACCAGGATTTCATTTCAGCAATGCGGTCAATAAGCGAAGATGGTGGAAAAGAAGAGGTGGGTTTACTAGCAAGGTAGAGCTGGATGTCATCAGCGTAACAGTGAAAATTAAAGTTATATTTACAAAAGATATTGCCAAGGAGAAGGTAAATAATAAAAAGACGCCGCCCCAGGACAGAGCCCCAAGTCTTGTTTTACCCCCAAAAGAGATTCAAGATACCAGATTTTCAGAAGCAATCCACTTTCACAAGCAACTGTGTTAGTTTTCACAAAAATCAAGACAGGAGTACTATTAACTCGCATCCAAGACATTCAGTTTTGTTTTTTGACACCTGACGCGTACAAACTTTTTTGGTTTGCTTCCCGACATGAACAAAATGAGACGCACGCCTATGACTCTGTAGCTCAAATAATGTGGAAAGAATAACACAGAGTCTTATAAAAGCAGCTAAAGAAATTATATCTACAAATGCACATCATCTTATTTCCAGAGTCACGCACACACGCGCGTTTAGGAGGCAGCCAGCCAGCAAACCCTAAGGTGAGTAAAGTCTTGCAAGATGAAAGGGTTTTAATGGGTACTAACGCCTCTGTTCCTTTAGGGGGCGATAGCTCCCTAGTTGGAATAAGTTCTTGTGTAATTGCGGCGTTTTAAGTAACCCGAAACTATATAGATATAATGTAAAAAAGGCGATATCCCTCCCATAGTTATACGGCGGTAAAAATCACATAAGAGAAAATAACTTTGCTTTCTTTAATGACGATTTACATGGCATAACAGACGAGGAAGCCATGACAACACTGCGCTGAAAGGATTTTCAGGACAGATAACGTTACCACCCATCCGTCCATCGGCTTCAAAGTATTTGGCTGCTGTCCAAGCCTTTTATACTGGTTCCTCCACGTGCAGGCCCCCACGTCAGCAAATAGTCCAATTCCAAACAAGGAAAGAAGATTTTGTGCTGACTTTTAACAGAGGACAAAATAGTATACACCCGTCTTTAGGCTGACTATACATTCCTCCAGCTGTCTTTGTCTATCTTGTCCTATGCTTGGCCCAGCAATTCTAAACGCCGAGAGCCCCTGTGTGCTAACTTGGGCCTGGCCTGTACATGTGAGTGGATTTATAAAATAATTTTTGTACAGAGCACAGTGACATTAAACTTATATTCTTATTACAGCCTCTCTTTCTCCAGAAACAAAGACGACAAATAACTGCACTCACCTCTGTTCCAGAATCCAAAAACAGCTGCTCCACCCTTTCCACTTCCGTCACCGCATTGATGATGTCACTCCCAGTCCCGCCGTGATGACATCATTTCCTGTTACCTCATTTCCGGTAGCCATCTTTTGTTTGTATAAATACCCCTCTGTACCTGAACCTGGTGTCGAATGTTTGAATCTTATTTCAAATCTCATTTTGACCGGTCCACTGGACAATATACGGGGCTATTCCCCAAAACTTTGTGACAAGTTGGAGTCAACGATTTGTTCTCTTGCAACAGTTAACTTGCCTAAAAAATGCCAAGAGGGTAGCTTTATGACCCTGTACCTGCTACAGTCCGCTTTTACTCCTTTAATGATTCACTTTTACTCCTTTAATGATTCTTTAGCCCACTGGCCATTATTTCAAAAACACTATAAGTGGAGTCTTACTGCTCTGGATGATCGACTGCCAGCATTTCATATTTATGAAAGCCCCCCTTCAGAGCAACACTTTCAAACAAAACACAAGCAGTGCTTTCAAACACACCCAGGCAAAGCCGGAACGGAAAACAAGGCCATTCAACTGAATGCTTTGACCCACAACTCGCCTTCTTATCTTGAGCTCCTAATCAGAAGCAGAAAAATAACTGCTGTGAGCTCGTGTTCTCTTAAAACTCCCACTTGTGCACCATACAGCATCAAAACAACACTTCCCTCATTTTTAAAGGAATACTCCACACAAAAATGATAATTTACTAATATGTTACTTATGACGTACCTGATGAAGTTTGTAGTGATGACGGGAAAAACATTTCACTCTCATGTTTTCATGCAAAACAGAGATATAAAAAAAAACTATTTCTGACAGAAGAGAAGTCTATGGTGACCAACTTTGGACAACAGCAACCAATAAGAAAACATCCATCCATCCATTATCCAACCTGCTATATCCTAACTTTAGGGTCACGGGGGTCCAATCCCAGCCAGCACAGGGCGCAAGGCAAAATGAAAACACCCATTAAAAAAAAAATCTCGTTACTTGTGTTACAAAATCTCTTTTTCTGCAGTGGGAGTCGAGTCTTGTTCTGCTCTTTCTCCCTTTGTATTTCTATTTTTCCTTTGTTTTCTCCATGTTGATTTTGAAGTAAATGGTTGTATCTGTTATTGTTTAGTTGAGTACCATGCCATTGTAATGATGCTCTTTTAAAAAATAAAATTAACCTCCTTGGTATTTGTTGGGGCGGCACGGTGGCGCAGTGGTAGCGCTGCTGCCTCGCAGTTAGGAGACCCAGGGTTCGGTCCTCCTGCATGGAGTTGGTTCTCCCGTGTCTGCATGGGTTTCCTCCTGGCGCTCCGGTTTCCTCCCACAATCCAAAGACATGCAGGTTAGGTGGATTGGCGATTCTAAACCGGCCCTAGTGTGTGCTTGGTGTTTGTGTGTGTCCTGCGGTGGGTTGGCACCCTGCCCAGGATTGCTTCCTGCCTTGTGCCCTGTGTTGGCTGGGACTGGCTCCAGCAGACCCCCCCGTGACCCTGTATTCGGATTCAGCAGGTTAGAAAATGGATGGATGGATGGATGGTATTTGTTGGGCTTAGAATTCTTCTAAGGTAATCCCAAGTAGTACCCGAGTTAATTCATTTTAGTGAGGAATGGAGTGTTATGCCCAAATAACACTTGGAACAATATTCTGCTGCCATCTAGAAGATGAAATGACATCATACTGCAAAAAAATCATGAATTATTCTATGCATTCTGCCACTGTATAGTAATCTTCATACATAATACGCTACCATGGCCGTCTGACTGTCTGTCTGTCCAGGATTTTAAATCATCTTTAGCTCACAAAGCATTTGACTGACTGACCTGAAATGTGGTACACATATACTACGTGACGTCTACTATCTGCTTTCGGGGTGAAGATTGACCTCCAAGGTTATTCCTCTTTTTATTTTTATTGTAGAATCAACTCTCGGCAGTGGGCAGCAGGGCACATGTGTACCGGCGTCATTCTCATCCCCACCACCTTCGCCGTCACTTCCCCTACCACTTCATATCTTAAATCATTCTTGAGGCACATTGAAGACTTAAGTGCCAGCTTAAGGAAAACATACTAAGTAACTGCAACACAAACATTGACTTAATCAGTTTTAACGTGAAAGGATGCCGACGAAAGAAGAGAAAAAGCAGGCCACTAGGGTGGAGAAAAGAAGAGCTGCTCAGGAAGGAGCAAGTGCATCAACCTCTGAGCAAACGAATGATAAGCGTACAGAAAAAGAAAGAGGATGAAAACTAAGAATGCTCAAGTCAAGTGGATTGCGCCCGTTACTGGTTTATCAATATTCGTGAATGAATTGGAGCCTTCAATAAAAAAATACAGTAGACTATGAAAGAAAAGCTATAAAGCCAGTTGTGAGCCAAGTGGTAGTGATGGCAATGTGAACTGTTCATCAGACTCTGACGCGGATAGTGAAACTGGTGCATACGCCGCTGGATGATCCAACTGCCGCGATATGCCTGGTGAGTTCAGCCCTGTGAAGGTTTACGGTGGTGCAAGTAGAGCTGTGTGACATATAAAAGGAAAAATAATTGCAATCAAGTAGATGGACAAGTAAGATGTTAGCCCTCTAACTGTTCGCTACACTGCACTTTTCACAAAGCAGCAACTGTTAATGTTTATTTCAGAGGAAATGTGAAAGTTCCTAAGCCTTGCGCTGTGGTAGCCTACAATAATAATGGGCAGCATCAAACGTGTGGGTCAGGAACAGAAAGAAATCCGGATGCGAGCGTCATTAGGTTTTGTGCCATAGGAGCCAAATTACCTGAACTATTAATTTACCATTTCAGTAACTATTTACAATACAATATAATTTATTTGTGTATAGCCCAAAATCACACAAGAAGTGCTGCAATGGGCTTTAACAGGCCCTGCCTCTTGACAGCCCCCCAGGCTTGACTCTCTAAGAAGATGAGGAAAAACTCCCAAACAACCCTTGTAGGGAAAAAAATGGAAGAAACCTTGGGAACGGCAGTTCAAAGAGAGACCCATTTCCAGGTAGACTGGGCGTGCAGTGGGTGTCAAAAGAAGGAGGTCAATACAACACAATACACAGAACAGAACAAATCCTCAATACAGTATAAAAATAAAAAATACTAGAAGTATGGAGTAGAATTTAACAGTAGATGATATCACATAATATGATTTGGATTTGTTTAGAGTCCAGGAGACCTCAATCATCAAGCTGCCTCCCCCATTTGGCCATTCCACAGCTGAAATAGCGCTAATCCGATTTACCACTCTGATGCTGATCTTTCTGATCATAAAATCGCTCATTACGATAGCAATTGACAAAACAAACTCATAATTAATTCTAGAATTATGGTATTTGAGGGATCCTCTTGAGTCCCTCTTTCTCTTGCATAATTTGTCCCAAAAACTAATCAGCACATCGTCAACTCATAACAAGCTTATGTTTCGACTTTGGTATTTTTCCGTCCAGCCGTTTTAGCTCTAGAGCATCCTCAAGAAACTGTGACAGAGACACACACACCCATTACGAGACATCGATATTTTCGGTATCTGGGGGACCCTAAAACATCGAGATCCATCGAAAACCAGAGATTGAAATTTTTGCCGAATCTAAAGCTTTCGCTCTGCCCCCATAGATGATAGGTTATGGTGCGGGAGGGTGCAAAGCAAAAAGAAAAGAAAATTGTGCAAAGAAGTACGCTTTGCATTAGTAACCGTTTCAAAACGTGTCACATGAAGGACGTGTTCTTGCAGTGGACACCAGACTGCATTTATGTTACATTTTATTATTTATATTGTAGCAGTGCTACTATAAGTTAAAACTGCAACTCCCAGCAGTCCCTGCAGAGGCTCCAATTGGTCATCTGTCTGGGGTGCAGGGGCTGGTGTCCAAAAAGACGGGGAGTGTTTTTTTTGTAATGTGTTCCATGTACCTGTCTACCTTCCTTCTGCTGAGGAAAAACGTGCTTAGTCGTTGTGTCCTGGATTATTTCATTGTTGGGGTCCGGATTGTCTTCTGTCTACCTGTGTGCCGAGGACTGATAGTGGATTCATGGCCTTCCTGCAAGAAAAGGAGCGCTCCTGAACCGTCCACCCGTCTTCACCATTTCAGGGAGTACCGGTAGGACTGCCTTTTCATTCCCTTTCAATGTACAGATCTCTGGACTTACTATCTTCATCATTTCATTACATCCAGTGCCGTTTTCCACGAACTTTGCTGTGGGGGGTTGTTTGTGTTTATGGTTTAATGTAATATCACCGTAGGGGTACAGGAGTGGTTTTGTTGTTTTCATTTATTTCATTTACTTTCATTATATCCTTTAATTGTTGTTTGATTCCAGTGTGCATTATTTTGTCTCTGTTTGTAAGTGTGTGCAGGTCGAGTCAAGGCTGGGAGCGTCCCTGGGATCTCCTCTATAAAAACAGATAAATCACCGTGTCAATCTTAGCTGCACCGGACCGCTACAATATGTTTCTGTTACACACAATAACATTTTTTTCTTGTTGAAAAAAATTCAACATTATTGGCTCATTTTCCTGGAGTTATACTTAATGCTAAGGAGGTTTAAAACAAGAGATTGCATGAAAACAAGAGACTGAATATTTTTCTTGTTCATTACTACAAACTACATGGTGTAAGTAACATATAAAAAATGATCATTTTGGGTGAAGTCTTACTTTAAGGTTCAGTATGAACAGCTTCAAAAAATTATGTGACAATGCAAAAATGAATCAACCTTTGGGATGTTCAGTAGGGGCAATAACAAACACATAATGAACCACGTTACATTCAAAAGGAAATGAAGAAAACATGGAATATGGGAAGCACATTAATGCTATTACTAAATGTAGAAACAGGCAAAGACATAGGCAGAAATTTGGAAACCAAACATTTAAGAAACATTGCCGCGTAAATAATGATGAAACAAGTTTACATATGAGATACTAGGAGAAGCCTAGAAAATGGCTTAGCAACATGGATCAGAACATTACTTCCAAAACTATCATACCCTGCAATGGTGTAGGTCTGAAGTGGTTTTTATAAATTTTAAGTCAATCACAGTTGACATTTTATACATACTAAACAATACTAGATCCAAACCTTTCCTTTCATTATTTAATCTTGTCCCCATTTTATTTTCTTAAACATGCACCATTCCTTAAATTTCCCCTCTTATGCAAAATGAAAGCAAAGAGGATCCATCACGCAGCCAGAGTGCTGAGCTAAATGAATGAATGATAGGTTGGTTAAGGAAAGAGGCCCCTGGAGACGAGCTGCCCGCTCCCGACGAGTGCTTAAAAAGCCGCTAGCCTGTGTCAGCAGCTGCTGTGTGGTTACTTCCAACAGCAACACTCTTCAGTAGTTGAGGCCAACATTCCTGAAGTAAAAGGAGTCTAGAAAGGATGGGTCACACATGTGGCTTTCTGATTTAAGGGCTTAGAGGAATTTCCTTTTTGTCATCGTATGAAATGTTACCATTTCCTTCAAATGGAAATTTCAATTTTAAACATTTGTGGAAAATTGCAGTTGAGATGAATGCAAATTCAGAAGTTGATTTTGCCAGCTAGAAAACATTCTTTATTGATTGCGCCTCAATGGAAGAAAGGATGAGGTAGAAACAGTCTACTCTTGTCATTTTCATCAGTAATTGGGCCTACACAGAGACTGGTAAAAGGAATGGTGATAAGCAGAAGTTATTTGTGATATTTGTGATAAGAAAAAAAGTTAAACCTCATCTCTCTATTATAAAAAAACATCTGGGAAGGAGACGAGACGTGATTTTCTCGGAGAGACACATATGTGTCCCGCAAGAAAGAGATTTAACCACGCCCGGGGCCATAAATAAAGAACAAAGAGTACATGACAAAGTAGAATATCGTACAGAATTCAAAAATGCTGGCGCGGTACACATGCAGAGCAGGTTAGAGATAATGGAAATATCAAAATTCTCAAAAAAAAGGATAGGAAAGATCTCATTAACGCAAAAAAAAAAAAAAAACGGAAATTATTACTCGGTGAAATAACAGAACAGCAAAAAGAGATCGAATATATTGTTCAGATTTAAACTCAAGTCGGAGACTTGTAAATCGTCTAATTCGTGTTGCCAGCGAAAATTAAAAGATTCCAAAAACGCTGCCACGGTATGAAGACCCGTGAGCCGGAGACTTTTAACACGAGATTCTTTCAAGTCACGCCCTACTTACAACTATTTTCAAACAAGAACAGGTCATCTAACATCAGTCGTGTGAATGCTTTTGGCAGACACACTTTCTGTGCTTTCAGCTCTTATAAATTTTATCAGGGCAATAATTTTATACGTTCCAGATGACATGTCAACGACAAAAGAAGAAAGAGCATGGACAAATATTCGAGAAAGTCATTTTATTTATTATAGAGAAAGAAACGATTTTCACACACAGGCAGTTGTACGTTGCATTGTCACGATGTAAGTCCAAACACGGAATCAAAATTCAATGCGATCTTGAAGAAAAGTTAATTCCAAATATTGTTTTTACTAAAGTTTGAAAGTAAAAGTGAAAATAATGCAAACCGTATGTAACAATTCCCATGACAATAACAATCTGTTTAAATTGTATATCCTGTTAACCAAACACAGGGGTGGGCAAGCGAAGCGAGCAGGGGGCAGAGCCCCCTAGTCCATACTAAAAGAAAAGATCAAATAACAAATCTGCATATAAATACAACGTAAAGGAGCTGTGCAGTTGTGGATTTTATTGTATTATGTACTGTACATTAAAACACACATAACAATAAACCTGAACTTGAAAAAAATGCAGATCATGCGCATATCAGTGGTCAGTACTGCTGCCTCACACGTCCATGAACTTTGATTTAAAAGCCAGCCCAGTCAGGGTCAGGGTTCAAGCAAATTTTCACAATGTTTTCATCCCATGATCCACAAGAGGGTTGGCTGGTCTGCGGAATGTAAGAGAATGTCCTGCATGTTCAAGAGTACCCTGCAACAGACATGTGTTCCACCAAGGATTGTCTTCCAGTTTGCATGTGATGCTTACCAGAATAATAATAATAATTCTTTGCATTTTTATAGCGCTTTTCTCACTACTCAAAGTGCTCAGCAATTGCAGGTTAAGGGTCTTGCTCAAGGGCCCAACAGAGCAGAGTCCCTTTTGGCATTTACGGGATTCGAACCAGCAACCTTCCGATTGCCAGTGCAGATCCCTAGCCTTAGAGCCACCACTCCAGAAAGTACCCTCCAGAAAGTACTGTGCTAAGAATTCAAAATTACAATTTTTGATGTACTCTCAAGTGGTTTATCTTGAGGTGAAAAGACGTTAGCCAATAATACACAGGGTGCCTTTAAAAAGTATTTATGTCTTTCCAATTTTCACATTTTATTGTCATACAGCATTGAATCACAGTGAATTTAATTTGGCTTTGGCACTGATGAACAGAAAAAGTAGTCTAAACTAATTATAAACATAAAACACGAAATAACCGATTAAGCATTTCACCCCCTTAACGTCAGTATCAGGCAGATGACAGCCATCTCTCTCGCTAATAACTCTGCCATTTTTCTCCCTCTTCTTCCTCACCAAATTGCTCAAGCTCTGTCAGGTGTTAAGGAGATTGTGAGTGAAAAGCCTTTTTCCAAAAAATTCTCAATTGCACTGCGATGTGGCCTCTGACTCAGCCACTCCATGACATTCATATTGTTGTTTGAAGGCTGTGTAGCTTTAGCTTTACACTTGAGGTTGTTGTCTTACTGGAAGACAAATCTTCTCCCCCGGGTACACGTTTCATTCAGATTGCATCAAGTTTTCCTCCATGATTTCCCATAGTTTGCTGCATTCATTTTAGCCTCACAAGACTTCCAGGACCTGCTGCAGAAAAACATCCCTACAGTCTACCATTATTAGGATGGTGTATTTTTGGTAATGTTCAGTGTAAAATGGGTTTTAGTCTGATGGCCAATAAGCCTAATTTTCTGTTTTCATCAGACTACAGAACCTTCTTCATATTCCATATGGTGTTCCACAAGGCTCCTGGGTCCGCTGCTCTTTTCGATTTATATGCTTCCGTTAGGTCAGATTATCTTGGGCATAACGTGAGCTACCACAGCTATGCCAATGACACACAACTGTATTTATCAATAGTGCCTGATGAGCCCAACACTCTTGATTCACTGACACAATAACTTACTTGTGTTTCTGAATGGATGAGTAGTGATTTTCTCAAACTAAATAAGGGGAAAACAGAAATTTTAGTGATTGGCAATAATGGATATAATGAGGGTATTAGAAATAAACTTGATCCATAAGGATTACAAGTCAAGACGGAGGTAAAGAATTTAGGGGTAACTATTGACTGTAACCTGAATTTTAAATCACATATTAATCACATTACTAGGGCAGCATTTTTTTTCGCTTAAGAAATTGAGCAAAAGTTAGACCTCTTATAACATTGCAAGATGCTGAGAAATTAGTTCACACTTTTGTTTTCAGTCGACTACATTACTGTAATGCACTCCTCTCAGTACCACCCAAAAAAAGACATCAATCGATCACAACTCGTGCAGAATGGAGCTGCTAGAATCTTAACTAGGAAAAGAAAATCCGAGCACATCACCCCAGTTCTGATGTCACTACACTGGTTACCTGTGCCTTTTAGAATTGACTTTAAAATAGTGCTTATGGTTTACAAAGCCTTAAATAATTTCACTCCATCTTATATTTCAGAATGTGTGTCACCTTACACTCAAACCGTAACCTTAGATCTTCAAATGAAGGTCTGCTTAGAATTCCAAGAGCTAAACTTAAAAGAAGTGGTGAGGTGGGTGGCCTGCTGTTATGCACCTAAAATGTAGAATACCTGACCGATAGCAATTCGCCAGGCTAATGCAGTGGAGTACTTTAAAAAACTGATAAAAACTCATTATTTGAACATGGCTTTCTCATAACTTCATTTTAGTTTAATCCTGATCCTCTGTAAATTCAGATAATTATCATTATCATTCCTGGTGGCTCCAAAATCCATACTAACCCCTACTTTCTCTGCTGTTTTTTTTCTGGTTTTCTGTGGTGGTGACCTGCGCCACCACCACCTGATCAAAGCACCGTGATGTCCCTACATTGATGGATTAAAGGCCAGAAGTCCACGCGACCGTGATCAAGTTCTTCCATGTGAACCCTGAATACCATGAGGACTGATCGAGGTCATTTATGTTAGGCAGAATGCCTAGAGGGGGTAGGGTGGTCTTGGAACCCCTGCAGATTTTATTTTTTTCTCCAGCCGTCTGGTGGTATTTTTTTGTTTTTTTCTGTCCTCCCTGGCCATTGGACCTTACTTTTATTACATGTTAATTAGCATTGTCTAATTTTATTTTCTCATATGTCTTTTTTCTCTTCCTTCATCCTTTAAAGCACTTTGAGCTCCATCATTTGTATCAAAATGTGCTCTAGAATTAAATGGTGTTGTAATTCTTTCAGCTGGCTTCTTAGTCTCTCATGTCTCTTTTGACAAAACGCTAGCTAAGATGTCATCTGTGTTTTTTTTTTTTTTTAATATAGGGGCATCTCTGTCTCAGCCACTGTAGCTTGCGATTCCTTCAGAGTTCTTACAGGTCTTTTGGTAGCCTCCCTCACAAATGTTTTTCTTGCACAATCGCTCAGTTTTTATAGACGGACTGCTTTAGGAAGATTTACAACTCTGCTATATTCCTTCTAACTCTTAATGATTGACATAACTAGACTCCAAGGTATAATATTCAGTGTCATGGATACTTTCTTGTCTCCATTGCCTGATGTCTGCTTTTCATGGAGCTGCTTATTCTTTTCTTTTGTCTTTATTGTGTAGGTCAGGCCAACTTCAGACTACAATCAACCAAAACCCCAGAGAGGTGATCTCCACTGAACTACTTATGAGAGGTCTAAGCCCAATTGGCTGTCCCAGTGCTGATTTAGGGGTATCATTTTAAAGGGGGTGAATACTTATGTGATCGATAATGTTTTGTTTAATATTTGCAATTAATTTAGACTTCTTTAAAGAAATCTATTTTCACTTTGACATTAAAGAGTATTTGTCTGTTGATCAGTTTCAAAAAAGCCAAATTAAATTCATTGCAATTCAATCTCTCTCTCTCTCTCTCTCTGTATATATATATATATCTATATATCTATATATCTATTATATATTGCCTTTCAAATTTATCTATCTATCTACATATTATGTAGCGCCTTTCACATCTATCTATCTATTATATATTGCCTTTCAAATCTATCTATCTATATATCTATCTATATCTGTATCTATATACACATATATACATACACATACATACTGCCTGGCCAAAAAAAAAAGTCGCCACCAAAAAAAAAAAAGTTCACACACTCTAATATTTTGTTGGACCGCCTTGAGCTTGGATTACGGCACACATTCGCTGTGGCCCTGTTTCGATAAGCTTCTGCAATGTCACAAGATTTAGTTCCATCCAGTGTTGCATTAATTTTTCACCAAGATCTTGCATTGATGATGGTAGAGTCTGACCGCTGCGCAAAGCTTTCTCCAGCACATCCCAAAGATTCTCAATGGGGTTAAGGTCTGGACTCTGTGGTGGCCAATCCATGTGTGAAAATGATGTCTCATGCTCCCTGAACCACTCTTTCACAATTTGAGCCCGGTGAATCCTGGCATTGTTATCTTGGAATATGCCCGTGCCATCAGGGAAGAAAAAAATCCATTGATGGAATAACCTGGTCATTCAGTATATTCAGGTAGTCAGCTGACCTCATTCTTGGAGCACATACTGTTGCTGAACCTCTAGACCTGCCAGATCATAGCACTGCCCCCACAGGCATAGGCACTAGGCATGATGGGTGCATCTCTTCGTCTGCCTCTCTTCTTACCTTGATGCACCCATCACTCTGGAACAGGGTAAATCTGGACTCATCAGACCACATGACCTTCTTCCATTGCTCCAGAGTCCAATATTTATGCTCTCTAGCAAATTAAAGCCTTTTTTTAAGGTTTGCCTCACTGATTAGTGGTTTTCTTACGGCTACACAGCTGTTCAGTCCCAATCCCTCGAGTTCCCTTCACATTGTGCATGTGGAAATGCTCTTACTTTCACTATTAAACATAGACCTGAGTTCTACTGTTGTTTTTCTTTGATTTGATTTCACCAAACGTTTAAGTGATCGCCGATCACGATCATTCAGGATTTTTTGCCGGCCACATTTCATCCTCGAAGACGATGGGTCCCCACCATCCTTCCAGTTTTTAATAATGCGTTGGACAGTTCTTAACCCAATTTTAGTAGTTTCTGCAATCTCCTTAGATGTTTTCTCTGCTTGATGCATGCCAATGATTTGACCCTTCTCAAACAGACTAACATCTTTTCCACGACCACGAGATGCGTCTTTCGACATGGTTGTTTAAGAAATGAGAAGCAACTCATTGCACCAGTTGGGGTTAAATAACGTGTTGCCAGCTGAAAGATAATCGCCCATGCAGTAATTATCCAATAGGAGGCTCGTACCTATTTGCTTAGTTAAATCCAGGTGGCGACTCTTTTTTTGGCCAGGCAGTGTATATATAAAAAAGTCAATATCTGTATGTGTGTATGTGTATATGTTCCAGGATCAAATCCAAACGGCTGGAGCGATTTACATGAAACTTGGTACACACGTTTCTCATTGGTCAACTAAAAATACTGTAGGGTGAAATCAACCCTAAATCACCCCCTTCTGGGTAGGGTGGGAGGTGATCTTGCGGTCTTGTATTCATGTTATCATCTAGTTGACACTCAGAGCGATCACTAGAGGGCGAAGAGGAGGTGATAGCCAGCATTCTTCATGTTTGAGGACCACCACACCCGCCTGTTGCTTTAAAAATAAAACAGAGTTGGCCGGTTTCGAGTATCAACTGGATAACATCATACATACAAGGCCGCAAGACAAGCACATTAGTATGTCTTCATTGTTTGTTAATTTATTTTTATTTTTAAAGTTGTGTGTTTTTTTTTTTATTATATTTTTCTCAAATGATTTAAAAAAAAAAAATGCTTTATTTTCTTCCCGGGCAGCGATGGTTATTTCATCTAGTAGTGTATAAAAATAAACTAAGAAAAACTTCCAGGGGGTTAGACCTCTATATCTATATCTATGTATATCTATCTATCTATCTATATATATATATCTATATCTATCTATATCTATCTATATATATCTATATATATATATATATATATATATATATATATCTATCTATATATATCTATATCTATATATCTATATATATCTATATCTATCTATATCTATATATATATATCTATATCTATATCTATATATATTAGACTGCTTATATCACTGAAAGATGCTGAGAAATTAGTTCACACGTTTGTTTTCAGTCGACTAGATTACTGTAACGCACTCCTCTCAGGACTACCCAAAAAAGACATAAATCATTTGCAACGAGTGCAGAATGCAGCTGCTAGAATCCTAACTAGGAAAAGAAAATCCGAACACATTTCTCCAGTTTTGATGTCACTACACTGGTTACCTGTGTCATTCAGGATTGCCTTTAAAATTCTGCTTATGGTTTATAAAGCCTTAAATAATCTCGCCCCATCTTATATATCGGAATGTCTGACACCTTATATTCCAAATCGTAACCTCAGATCCTCAAATGAGTGTCTCCTTAGAATTCCAAAAGCTAAACTTAAAAGAAGTGGTGAGGCGGTTGGCCTTCTGCTGCTATGCACCTAAAATCAGGAATAGCCTGCCAGTAGGAATTCACCAGCTAATACAGTAGAGCAGTTTAAAACACTGCTGAAAACTCATTACTTTAACATGGCCTTTCTATAACTTCAATTTAATCTTAATTTAACTTAATCCTGATACTCTATATGTTCAATTTCCTCATAATAACTATTCATGGTGGCTCTAAAATCCGTACTGACCCCTACTCTCTTTTCTGTTTCTTTTTCCGGTTTCTTTGTGGTGGTGGCCTGTGCCACCTCCACCTACTCAAAGCTTCATGATGCTCTAACAATGATGGACGGATTAAAAGGCAGAAGTCTACGTGACCATCATCATCATCAAGTCCTTCCGTGAGAACCCTAAATCCAAAGAGGACTGTTTCATTTATGTTAGGTAGAATGCCCAGAGGGGACTGGGCGGTCTCATGGTCTGGAATCCCTACAGATTTTATTTTTTCTCCAGCCGTCTGGAGTTTTTTTTGTTTTTTCTGTCCCCCCTGGCCATTGAACCTTACTCTTATTCGATGTTAATTAATGTTGATTTATTTAGTTTTATAATTGTATCTTTCATTTTTCTATTCTTTAATATGTAAAGCACTTTGAGCTACTGTTTGTATGAAAATGTGCTATAGAAATAAATGATGTTGTTGTTGTTGTTGAATCATTTTTATATATATGTTATGTTATCTTTTACTTTGGCACACGTCTCAGAAATAATACATTATTTATCCTGTTCTCCCCCATTTCATAATGAAACTACTGGAGCAACTGTCTGCTAGTTGTTTCTTATTCATCAGATGGTTATGAATGTGTAGTGTGGATGGGAGTCTGTGTGCGTTCCTTTGATGCTTTGCTTGGGAGGCAGGGAGCCCAAACCAACATGAGGACCAGAGAAAAGTCCAAAGGAAAGCAAGCAATTTGTTTGCCTAGAGGACAGAAAACTTCTGTTGAAACCAAAACACATAAACTAGGCACAGAAAGATCAACAATTTGGAATTTCATGAAAAGAGAATCAAACCACTGTCTGATTTGGTTGGCCAAGAAAATTAAAATTATATGAGCTCTTAACAGGAACTGAAAAACAACTGGCGCTGAAATCACGAACATTATCCACAGCATAGTGGAGAGGTTATCATATCATACTACTCAAAGAACATATTAAGAATAAAATTATAAAGCCACACTCTAAGATAAAAAAAAAAAAACTCTCATAAGCATCAAAAATAGAATAACCAAACAGGACTTTTCTAAAACATTTTTCTTCTTGTATAAAAAAATCATTTTATGTTCCTTTAACTATAGTTGCATAAAACTGCAGAGTAGCTCAGACATACAGCCGCCACAAAAACTCTACACACAGTTTTCGAAATTGTGTTAAGGTAATGACTGCAGTAGTGGGGTGTTGTTCCACGTTAGCCATTAGGGATGCAATGAGAAGTCAAGCACGACGACACCATTTACTGGCGAAGTAAAAAGATTACAATATGGAAGCTTTTGAGGCAGCGCAGGCCTCTTCTTGAGGTGAGATGTAACAATTACATCGGATTACATGGATTACTTCTGGTCTGAAGAAGGGGCCCGAGTTGCCTCGAAAGCTTCCATATTGTAACCTTTTTAGTGTGTCATTGACGTGGATTTCTTAAGGTAAATCATCTCAACACTATTTCACCATCCGCAAACAAATTTTATAGCCAACAACATTATGGTGAAAAACACAAATGTTTGGATGCACTGGACGCACCCAGAAATGTTCATGTTTTTGATAGAAACTGCTATCTTTTTTTATCAAAGTACCATTAAATTGATTTAAAAATACAGCCAAGACACTACTAGTGTTGCTAATGACTATTACTGATTCAAATCGCCGACTTGTAGTTTATTATTCACATATGACTGCAAAGCCCCATTATCAGCAGCCGCTCCTTCAGTGTCCTAATAATAATAATAATAATCAATCTAAATAATCAATATCAGTTCTAATAGCTATAGCTGCATCATAATAACAACAATAATAATAATTTACATTTATATAGCAATTTTCTCACGACTCAAACCACTTCAGTGAGTGGGGAGCCACTTCAACCAGCACTAAGTGGTGATGTGACGGCAGCCATTTTTGCACCACATTGGCCATTAAGTGGTGACAGAGTGATAGCCAGTTAGAGACAGGGGATGATTTGGTGCCTGAATATTGAGCTACAACCATCCATCCATCCATCATCCAACCCACTATATCCTAACACAGGGTCACGGGGTCTGCTGGAGCCAATCCCAGCCAACACAGGGCACAAGGCGGGAAACAAACCCTGGGCAGGGCGCCAGCCCACCGCAGTTTCTACAGCACTCGGGGTTCCCAGGCGGCCTCCCATCCAAGTACAGGCCGAGCCCGAGCGTGTTTAGCGGACAAGGTCAGGCACGTTCACACAGGTGTGGCCGTAAGCGAGCTACAGCCTACTCTTTACAAAGGATGCCCAAGAATCTCGGTTTTACATCCCATCCAAAGGACGGCGCCATCTTTACAGCACAGTGTGTTCCTGTCACTGCACTGGGGCATTGTGATCCCCATACAGACCGCAGGGTATGCACTCCCTGCTGGCCTCACCGACACGTCTTTTAGCTTTTCCTAGATGGTCTCCTATCCAAGTACTGGCCGGGCCTGAACATGCTTACTTCAGGTGGATGGCCTGTTTTAAAGTGCATGTGGTATGGCTAATGGTCATCTCCCTTATCGTATTCTTAATTAGTCATGTATAAATACTAAATGGTTATTAAAAAAGGCTTTTGCAATTACATTAGCACCACTGAAACCTGTTATTCTGTTCACTTGGGTTGTAAAGTTCTGGCATTCCCACAATTCACTTCTGGATTCAAAAAATAACCAAAATGAAACAACTTTCTCAAGAAACATGTCAGTCTGTTGTTTTTAGTAGAATGAAGATGACTGCATGCGACAGATTGCCAAGAAATTAAGGATGACAGAAGAGAGCAAACTGGATCTAACCAAGATAGAAAAAGAAGGGGAAGGCCCAGATAGGAAACTGCAAGGGAGGACTAGGACATCAGAGTGTGTAGTGTGGGAAACAAACGGCTTACAGGTACTCAGAGTTGGCTTAAGTAACATGCCAAATACAAGTGACGTCTGCAACAGTAAAGAGAAGACTCCGGGGTGACATGATCGAAGGGTTTAAAATCGTTAAAGGAATTGGTACAGTGGATCCCAGTGTGAGAACGTGGGAAAATCAGCTCTGCAACAAGAACACAGGGACACGGCTGGAAACTTGTTAAAACGCAGATTTTGCAAAGTGTTAGAAAGTTTTTCTTCATGCAAATAACCACAGACATGTGGAATAAATTACCAAGTAGTGTGGTGGAGACTATAATATTAGGGAGCTTGAAACTGCGACTTGATGGTATTGGACAATCTGGGGGATTCTCAGCAGAAGTTCTCCAGAATGGGCCTAAAGATTATTCACTTTAATTACTATATTTTCCTTGTCACCCTGCCAGGAATATTTAATATCCTTCATATCATCAACTGATGTACTGTACGCTTATTCAGTTATTAGCCATTGACCTCTGGCAATGGTTGACCTTTCAGCGGCTTCTATCACAGCCCCTCCTTGTTTGGATGCTGATTTTTCAAGGACATCTTTTTCTAGGCAGCGTCTCAGCCCTTTGATGGGGCTTCTGTTTCTCAAGCGGCGGTGCTCAGCTGGATATCCAAACACACATTTTGTAATCTGTGTCTGTTTTAGTTTGTGCTTTCTTACTTTTCCTTCAGATTCACTGTGTAACCGAAACAAACTGGAAAATGTAATCTGGTAAGTGTGTCAGTGACCTCAATGGTGCTCAGGTTCAATGGTGCTACTTATATTCATATCAGTCTTCTTATGTAACGTGGCTGTCCGTTTTAGCTGTCCAGGATTTTAAATCACCTGTAGCTCACAAATCGTTTTGACCGATTGACCTGAAATTTGGTACACATATACTACGTGACGTTTATTATCCGCTTCTGGAGTGATGATTGACCTCCAAGGTTATTTCTCTTATTTTATTTTATTTAATTGCAGAATCAACTCAGGGCGGCTGTATGGCGCATGCGTATGGGCGCCATTCTCATCCCTACCACCTTCGCCATCACTTCCCCTACCTCTTTATATCTTAAATCATTCTTGAGGCACATTGAAGACTCAAGTGCCAGCTTAAGTGAGAAATTAAGGAAAAACGTACTAAGTAATTACAACACAAA
This sequence comes from Polypterus senegalus, assembly GCF_016835505.1. Lineage (NCBI taxonomy): Eukaryota > Metazoa > Chordata > Cladistia > Polypteriformes > Polypteridae > Polypterus > Polypterus senegalus. Next base: position 93,293,071 of record NC_053170.1, read on the forward strand.
CACCGATTTAATCAGTTTTAACACAAAAAGATGCCGACAAAAGAAGAGAAGAAGTGGGCCACTAGGATGGAGAAAAGAAGAGCTGCTCAGGAAGCACCAAGCGCATCAACCTCTGAGCAAACGAGTGATAAACGTACAGAGAAAGAGTCTGAAATCTAGGAACGCTCAAGTCACGTGTATAACGTGCAGTGTGCCGTTACTGGTAGCTTAACTCGGGTTGAATTAGACATTAATAGGTACATCTGAGGTGGTATGATGGTATTGTTTTTGCATGGTTGCCCTGGTATTGAATTCTGGACCAGATACTGTCTATGCCCAGTCTGTTCATTCTCTCCACGTGTACACATTTCTCTCTTTTTTTTTTTTTGATATTGCATATACTAGCAGGGCTTACAAATTAACATGATTTTGTGTGTTTTAGTAGAACCTCCATTTAGCATTTTTCTAGGGCCCGACAAAAAAAAAAAATTTAAATGAAGAGAGTCATCACCGATTTTTCAGGTTCGCTGTGTTTTCAGTTATTTGCTTACAGTTTCGCTGCAATTATTTTTGCAACTGCTAGTTATGATCCAGTTTGAACATGTCCTGATGTGTTCTGTTTAATCTGTAAAATTACTACTGGCCTTTTTGTTGATGTTTCAGATCATTACTCCTCTTCATGAATGCCGCCGTGTTGTCGTTAGCAATAGTGCTGCTGTTAAGCCAAGAGTGCCTGAAGCCCAATTGCAGCTCAGCACGTACAATCATGGACTTGATTTTAGAAAACAAAACACAGGGCTATTCAAAATGAAAGAGCAGATTTTAAACAAAATGTAGAAGGCAGAAACACATTCCGCACATCACTGGATAGAGGAACGTTCAAAGTTTGGTCCTGTGGTCCTCGAGGTTGCATGCACTCAACATGAACGCCTTGTGTAGCACGACAAACATCATTTCTTACCACACACGAGTCAATTGGTCCCTAGTTACTGAATTCACAGCTTCCTCAATTCGATGTTGAAGTTTAGCGGGCATAGGTGGAACAAACACTCTTTCTTTAAAGTACTCCCATAGATAAAAATTGCAGGCGGTAAGGTCTGGAGACCTGGGAGGCCATAGACCACAGGTGTCGAACTCCAGGCCTGGAGGGCCACAGTGGCTGCAGGTTTTCATTCTAACCATCTTCTTTAGTGACCAGTTTTTGGTGCTAATTAACTTATTTTGCTTTAGTTTTAATTTACTTGACTCAGGCCCCTTAGTTGTCTCTTATCTTAATTAGCAGCCAAAAAATATGAAACACAAAACGAGCTGCCACATGACCAGCTCACCTGTGCCCGTTACACAATATATGAAAATAAAGAAAAGTGAAGGTCTCAGTAAGGTTGATCTCTCAGATCACCAAAACATTTTGACGAACAGAAAATCAACAGTTTTGGAAATGCCTGCTGTGGCAGAATGAGAGCAGCAACAGACCACAAGATTAAAAACTGGGCTTAATCAATTAACAGCAACAATCAGCTTCTCATTAATAGATTGGTTGGAGTTTGAAATCCCAGTTTAGCTGCTAATCTGTTTGCTCGTTTCACGTCTCATTTCTGTTTAGCTGCCATTTCGTGAAGAAAAAAATCAATTCAGAGGACTGAATCTTTAAAAACAGGGCTATAAAAATGAAGGGAAAAGGAGTTAATTAGCAGCGAAAACTTCTCATTGATTAGGAAAAGGATCAGAATGAAAACCTGCAGCTACTGCGGCCCTCCAGGCCTGGAGTTTGACAGCCCTGCACAACGCCGGACCTTCATGCAAGATGGTGCCCCACCTCATTTCCACTTGGAGGTCCGGCATTACCTGAATGACACCATTCCAGGACAATGGATTGGAAGAGGTGGACAACAAGATCTTGCTCATCGTCTATGGCAGGGGTGTCAAACTCCAGGCCTGGAGGGCCGCAGTAGCTGCAGGTTTTCATTCTGACCCTTTTCCTAATCAATGAGCAGTTTTCGCTGCTAATTAACTCCTTTCCCCTTCATTTTCATAGCCCTGTTTTTAAGGATTCAGTCCTCTGAATTGATTTGTTTCTTCACGAAACGGCAGCCAAACAGAAATGAGACGTGAAACGAGAAAACAGATTAGCAGCTAAACTGGGATTTCAAACTCCAACCAATCTATAAATGAGAAGCTGATTCTTGCTATTAATTGATTAAGCCCAGTTTTTAATCTTGTGGTCTGTTGCTGCTCTCATTCTGTCTATGGCCTCCCCGGTCTCCAGACCTTACCCCCTGCAATTTTTATCTATGGGGGTACTTTAAAGAAAGAGTGTTTGTTCCACCTATGCCCGCTAATCTTCAAGATTTGCAACATCGAATTGAGGAAGCTGTGAGTTCAGTAACTAGGGGCCAGTTGACTTGTGTGTGGCAAGAAATGGTCTACCGTATTGATGTGTGTTGTGCTACACATGGTGCTCATGTTGAGTGTATGCCACCTCAAGGAGCATAAGACCAAACTTTGAACGTTCCTCTATCCAGTGATGTGCAGAATGTGTTTCTGTCTTATATAGTTTGTTTGAAATACTTTTTCCAAATCTCTTTCATTTTAAATAACCCTGTAAGGCTAAGTTCACACTACAGTGCAGGTTATTTTTTTTTCTCCCACATGATACACAGATCTCATCTTTATTGAGAAGTGTAATTAGGAAAAAAAAAAAAAAAACGTGGACTCAACTTTCCAGAAAAACGATGTGCTGGCCTCGCTTTACACTACTTTCACAGCCAATGCTTTGCATTCAAAACCTCAACATCTCGCTCTCACCAGTCCTGGGTCTTCTTTTGTGTGTCTACAGGTTTCTGCGCACAGATGCAGCAGTGATAACTTTGCTCAAACCAACACCTGCATTTTTTTTTGTTTTCCATTTTTCTTACTTACCATCGTTAAGCGGACAAATTTGCAGAAATTCTGTGCTATAATTGTATTGAAGTAAAGCAGCAATATTTTTCTTATTCATTTTGCTCATGTTAACTCATGAACAATAGATTTGTATATACACTCATATTGGATTTAAATGACCCACAAAGTTAATTTGAACTGTCAAAAAAAAGATAAGGCAAAATAAGTTTTAGCTGTAGAGTGAATATAACATTTGTTTAGACGAGAACTTTTTTTCTTGTTCTAAAACACCATACAAAAAAAAATGGTAAATGCAGAAAAACATTCAATATGGAAATGTTAAATCAGAGTTCAACAGTAATTACACACAATGTTTCTTGTAATTTTGTTGTAGTTTAGCTGAACTGTGTGTTGGTAGGCCTGTAAGTCATGCACTGTGCCATTATGTGTAACATTATGGCAGTCAATCAGACCACGTGTTAAATCGGAACACTGTAAACATTTATAAAAGACTAGCTGTGTAAGCCCATACTGAAAAGAGACCGGGGTCATAGAAACTTTGAAATTGTCAGAAAAAAAATTGGAATGTCGAGATGTCAGGTAATTGAAAGTTTCTTCGGAGGTTTCGTTTTGCCGGCATGGTCGTCTCACTTGTGTATTAGCTAGTGGTGGGAGGAAAAGTAAAAGGGATACCATGTGCCGATGTGCTCACCTCGCTTTTGTATCAGTGACTAAGCGAGTGACTTTCTTCAGAGGTTTCCCTTTGCCGATGTGCTGGCCTCGCTTCTGTATCAGCGACTAAGTGAGTGACTTTCTTCGGAGGTTTCGTTTTGCCGATGTGCTGGCCTCACTTCTGTATCAGCGACTAAGCCAGTGACTCTTCGGAGGTTTCTTTGCCGAGGCTGGCCTCGCTTTGCCGATGTGCTGGCCTCGCTTCTTTATCAGCGACTAATCAAGCGACTTTCTTCGGAGGTTTCCCTTTGCCGATGTGCTGGCCTCGCTTCTGTATCAGCGACTAAGCAAGCAACTCTTTCTTCGGAGGTTCGTTTTGCCGATGTGCTGGCTTCGCTTCTTTATCAGCGACTAAGCAAGTGAATTTCTTCTGAGGTTTCGTTTTGCCGATGTGCTGGCCTCACTTCTGTATCAGCGACTAAGCGAGTGACTCTTTTTTCTGAGGTTTCGATTTGCCTGCCTGCTGGCCTCCCTTGTGTATCCTTGGAGGTGGAGCCCTTACACCGACTCCACCTCTCACTTCTGGGCCAGACAAACACACACATCCACGTGTAGACGTTTATATATAAGATTCTGCCAAAGAACAAATAATTCTTGAACAATTTTCTAAAAAGAAATTAATTTTGGTAATGACAAACCAACCTGTTTTTGGAGAACAAAGCACAAGCTATGTCTTTAAAATAAGCGTGCCTTTTTTTTTATTCTGTTTATTTTTATTAATTTATCTATTTACTTATTTTTAGTAGCTTAAAGTTTTACTCAGCTGGCCTAGCTCTCTTTCTCATGAGTGGGGGTTGATTTGTTTTGAACAAAGTCTTTTAAAACTGGACTTTTTTGTATGAAATGTTATTTGATTTTAATGGAATCAATGAAAACCAAAAAAATAATAAAATAAATAAATAAAATAAGTGTGCTGACAAAGACGCAAATAACCGGGTGTATCATGTCACATCACAAACATTTAATGAGAAATTCGCTAAACATCCTAGGATGTACGTAGTTTGAGTGGAGCTCTGGAGGTCTGCAGCTAGTCTCTATCGGGCACTCTCTTAAAGTCTGTGTGATTTCTAGTATCTGAAAGCTATGCATGTTGGTAATTCTTCCAGTATTTATGGTGTTCATTTGGAAAGGCAACATTTAAAATAATCATTAAATGATTAATATTTTAAATACAAACTGGCCTGAAGTACAAAGCATATTTGAAATGCATAGAAAGTAATGCTGTAACTTGGTTACAAATTTGTTCATACTCAAAGCATTGATGCCTTGCCACTTACTTCTTCGTTGGCTCTCGATATCCAAGTCTGAAACAGCAGATCTAGCCGAGACTTGTGGTATTTCCTTGTTGTTTTCACAGCAATAAAAATGTCCTCTAAATGTAAGGGTTCATTACTGGGCAACTGCTGCTGGTTGTTTAGATCCAGTGCGCCTCTCCTAGGAGGTGCATGACCACTGACGTTTCTGCCCATGAATTCAGAGTTTCCAGCCTTACTTTTTCTTCCCCAGGTTACAGCTATAGACTTGTCATTGTGGATTTTCAACCCCACCGGAGTCCAACTGCTGCTGCCTCCTTGTCCCCCGCCTGACTTATTTTGAGGCCTTGGCTGGGGAAGGTGACCTGGTCTTCGCAGAGGCTGGAGGCCAGGAATCAGGACCAATAGGAAGGCAGAAAAGGCGAGGGACAGCAAGAAACAGAGTTTGCTGATTACAACCCTGGAGAAGTGCATTCTTTGCAGCCCTGTTCAACCACCGGGGCCAGCTTCATACTCCACTCTGCTTCCCATAATGGTTATGCTTTGCACTATGCACCTGTGGGAAAGAGAAAAATATATTAGAAATAAGAAACTTTATTTAAGAAATTAAAAATATCACATAATGAATCACACCCTTGACACACTAAAGTTTCTAATTGACAAACATTAGAGAGAAAAAACTGTGGTGGAATTCACACATCCATTCCATTAAAGGTGAAGTTTTGGTATATTTCATGTGGAAGTTATTTTTTTTTTCTCACATGTGGCATTATTGTGTTCTAAAGTAAGCTGTTTTTTATAAACAAATTTGTTTAAAGCAAAAAAACTGTGGATCTCCAGAACTGAAGCTGAGAACCCCTGGCCTAGAGCAACCTCAAGCTAGTCAATGTTCTTGATACATTACAGAACTGATTCCCAATGAAGGTAAAGTGTTTACTTAAAATATTCTCTATAAGGGAGCATTTTCTGCTAAAATTATGTTATTTAATTCAATAAGGAGTTACATAAGCATACAAAGTGTTGTGATGTGAAATTTTGCATACAAGCTGATAAATATTTTGTATGTCTTTATTTGTAACTTAGACAAGCAATGTAATATTAGTGTTACATTATAGATAATAACAGCAATGGATTGATGATTAAGAACCCCTTTTAGGACCGAGTCTCCTTGTAATTTTACGACAGGGTTGGGGTGAAGTGCCTCAAACAAGTTTGGCTAATATTTCTCTGCCAAAGTCTCTCAGTCAACCCCCACAGGAAAGCCAGGCTGCCTAACCATAGACATATATAGATAGACGGTGCATTCACTGTGTTGCCCAGTCAACACGATACGTCAGCGCGTCCGTCATATTGCGAGTGGCAAGTGTGCCATTTAAACTAATACAGGTAGACATGGAAACCGGGTTTTCTGATGAAAAAACAATAACGTTTAAAACAGTATCGTTTACATACAACAGATTTTGGCGAATCATGTACATGCAATTATTTATTTTCATTTATACACTAACAATGGCAATTATTAAATAATAATAATTATTATTATTAAATAATTCCTCCCATATAAGTAACATTTCTCGGTCTGCCTTTTTCCATCTCCGAAACATTTCTAGACTTCGTCCTGTTCTTATGCAACACAGTACTGAATTATTGGTTAATGCCCGAGTCACCTCACATACAGATTACTGTAATGCTATTCTATCTGGCATCCCACAAAAACGTATCCATCGCAAACAAAGTCTTCAAAATTCTGCTGCCAGGATAATAACCTGCCATTCTAAATCCACTGAACATATCACACCGATTCTCTCTCAACTTCACTGGCTCCCTGTTAACTACAGAATACAATACTAAATACGGCTCTTAACATTTAAACCTCCTCCCTACCTCACATGTGGCGCGTTCTTCCCGAGGGTGATCCGGCTCATAAGATCCTCATTGTGGCTGGACCAGGCCAAGGGGTTGCCCACGTAACACCTGGCTGTGGCAGATAGATGCTCATTTCTAGTGGGTGGAACTGGGCCACGTGTCTGCCTGGGGGGTTGCCAACCGGGATCCCAAGTTGTTTCGTCGCGGCAATGTGCTGTACCAGTGCATGCTCCCCAACTTGACTTTGACTTGTGATATTGTTATAATATTTCTTGAGCTTCTGTAAAAAGCCAAATTTCCCCCCATGAGGAAAATAAAGTCCATCCTATCTATCTATGCTAGCATCAATGGGCAAAAGTAGGTGACAGTCCATTACAGAGTACACTCCCCAAACCCAGCATATAGACAGCAATTCATCTCATATGTATATCTTAAGTATGGAAGAAGAAAAATGGAGTACTCTATCCAGCCAAAAACTAAATGTGCAAACTCCACACATACAATGACTGTTCTATGACTTAAACTCGTCTCCAGGAGCTACAGATATAAAAAGTCATTACTGTCATAAGTACAGAGTTCAGGGAAATCCTTCCTTGAACAACATGTCAGCACTCTCCAACCTATAAGGTGCTACTATGCTGCCATTCTCAAACCTGCTTAAAGGGTCATGGGAAGCCTGGGCCTATCACAAAAACATCAAGCACAAGGCAGTAACAAAGTCTGCACTTGGCCATCAGTCCATATAATCAAATTGTGATATGTCTATTAGTAACACAAATATCTGTGGGATGTGAAAGGAAAACCAAAGTAGCCAGTAGAGAAACTGCACATAGATAATGACCATCCCAGAATTTAACTCCGTCTCTTGGAGCTATGAGGCCGCAGCACTAATTACTTTCACACTTTACCTCGTTCCTCTACAGAAATATATGTTCTAACTCAGATAACCGGTGCTCTGCACCTACACTCTATCCAACTACAACATACAAAACGACTGCTTAAACATAAGAGATGCATAGTAATGAAAAATGCCGTCAGTAGCAGACACACGTAATGTAGACAATAGGGCAATAGTAGCGTCCTTACATAATATTTGCAAAGCATCTACAACACTGAAGTGGTGTGCCGTACATGCAATAAATTCATTCTCAACTAACTCATGACTTAGGATGTAGGAGTCATAGTGGACTCTAAGCTATCAACTTTCCAACAGTGTTCAGAAGCCATTAAGAAGGCTAACAGAATGTTAGGTTATATAGCACGATCTGTGGAGTACAAGTCACAGGAGGTTCTGCTCAACCTTTATAATGCACTGGTGAGGACTCATCTGGAGTCCTGTGTGCAGTTTTGGTCTCCAGGCTACAAAATCGACATAGCAGCACTAGAAAAGGTCCAGAGAAGAGCGACTAGGCTGATTCCATGACTACAGGGGTTGAATTATGAGGAAAGATTAAAAGAGCTGAGCCTTTACAGTTTAAGCAAAAGAAGATTAAGAGGTGACATGATTGAAGTGTTTAAAATTATGAAGGGAATTAGTCCAGTGGATCGAGACTTGTATTTTAAAATGAGTTCATCAAGAACACGGGGACACAGTTGGAAACTTGTTAAGGGTAAATTTCACACAAACATTAGGAAGTTTTTCTTTACACAAAGAACGATAGACACTTGGAATAAGCGACCAAGTAGTGTGGTAGACAGTAAGACATTAGGGACTTTCAAAACTCGACTTGATGTTTTCTTGGAGGAAATAAGGGGATAGGACTGGTGGGCTTTGTTGGGCTGAATGGCCTGTTCTTGTCTAGAGTGCTCCAATGTTCTAATGACTTGCTTCTTCTTTCGGCTGCTCCCATTAGGGGTCACCACAGCGGATCATCTTCTCCCATATCTTTCTGTTCTCTGCATCTTGTTCTGTCACACCCATCACCTGCATGTCCTCTCTCACCACATCCAGAAACTCTTAGACCTTCCTCTTCTCCTCTTCCCTGGCAGCTCTATCCTTAGCACCCTTCTCCTAATATTCCCAGCATCTCTCCTCTGCTCATGTCCAAACCAACGCCATTTCACCTCTCTGACTTTGTCTCCCAACCGTCCAACCTGAGCTGACTCTCTAACGTCCTCATTTCTAATCCTGTCCATCCTCGTCACACCCAATGCAAATCTTAGCATCTTTAACTTTGCCACCTCCAGCTCTGTCTGCCGTACCACCATCTCCAGCCCATATAACCGCCCTGTAGACCTTCCCTTTCACTCTGACTGATACCCGTCTGTCACAAATCACTCCTGACACTCTTCTCCACCCTGCCTGCACTCTCTTCTTCATTTCTCTTCCACAATCCCCATTACTCTGTACTGTCGATCCCAAGTATTTAAACTCCTCCACCTTCGCCAGCTCTACTCCCTGCGTCATCACCATTCCACTGACCTCCCTCTCATTCACACACGTGTATTCCGAGTCTGGGGGCAAATAAATCTGCAATGCATGTGACCATTCTGCAGATGCACAGAATGTTAGCCCCTTAAAGAGGAGGCATGTGGTCGCCACGCACTGATCTTTAAAGGCGTACTTGACACCACCATGACGAGTTCAGAGAATGCATAAAAGGGGCCCTGCCATGTGAAAAGGGGTGGATGGCCCTCCTTCATCTCAGCCTCCACTACAAAGCCGAGAGGACAATGAATGCCTGCAGTGCATCCCTCCCCGCTGCAAGTGACCATTTCTAGCACCCTCAAAACGTCAAGCCTCTCGATGGCAAGCGTGCAAATTCGTTTTGATAGAATTAGCGCCCACTCTGGTCGAGCACGTCACACAAGCCCTTCTTAAACAAAACAAAAAAAAAAACAAATACATTTTCTAGCGCAATCCAATTTACAAAGTACACGGCTCTGCACCTTTAAAACCGAAAGCTAATCCACTAGCTCTTCATTTTAATCTGCATGCAAATTAGTCAAAGTCGCGGTCTTCTTAATTCGCCCTTGGGCAAAGTCAAACAAGGAAAACAAAATGACTTTTCTACGCTTATTTTCTTTCCATTGTGCGTATTCATCACAAATTGTTGTATAGTTGTTCCTTTTTCAGATTTTAATAAAACGACGCACATATATTCTTAAGTAAAAGGCAATTTCTCACTCTCAACAATGCAGCAGCTGCGTTTAATAAAAGCCTATTTACAAACTCCATCACTCTTGCGATAAAAGAATCCAGGAATTTTGATCCTGAAATGATTAAATAGTGACTTAATGCTTTTTTGCTTCACCCACACGGACAGATTAACATCAGGAAATTTTGACCAGATGTTCACAACTGCTCGATCAATGCAAGGCATTGTGAGTCCAGCATGTTTTATTAGCTCAATGCCTGCTAAAAAAAAAAACACCAAAAACCCAAGCACCGCTAGTCTCGCTTCAAGCAATTTTAACAAGCCTGAGTTAAATCAATACACTTCGAAACACGCATGGCGGTGAAACACACAGTGAGTCTTGTTGTTTGCGCTCATGATTTCATGTTTTCTATAGTTTGTGTTTTAAAACGTCAAGCGGAGGCATAAAATCAACTCAAAGCCTCTCATTCGATCAGAATTTGTCAGCATGTCAAGGTTCACCCCCACATAAGAACATTCAAATGAAAAGATATTTTTTTGGCACGTTACACAGCCAAAATGTATTTCTCAGATACATTTTTGTTCCAGGCATATCCATAGCACCAACCTGGGACTGTCCAAGAAAAACAAGCAAGTTAAATTGGGTATCATGTGCAAAATTACAGTTTCCAAGTGCTTCTAATAATAATGCCAGCTTCTCATCAGAGTCGCAATGCTCTAAAAAAAAATTACATGGAACTCAGACAAATAAAAATAAATGTGGGATCTCTTTTGTAATCATGTAAGAAGTAGTGAGTGACAAAATCATGTGACTAGGCAGCAGCAATGCCAATTCCTACGTGGCTACAAACGCTTTTGCAAACACATTTAATGGAAAAAAAAAACACTCATTGAAGAACGAACATCAAAAGCAATATAAATAATATTCTGGCAAAATATTAATAATTGAAAAGGCCATAAAGCTCCCATCACAGCTGGAGTAATCCGAGAGTCCCTGCGGTTGCTGATTCTGCACAAAGGTGTTTCAATGCTGGTCGAACAATCCTCAGCTATGACATACTGCATAGTTTTAGAGAACCAGTTTTGTTTTACATTGTAATGTGACGTGCCTTATAGCGCCTTCGGTAACTTGGGCAGCACTAAGAGGTGAATAAGGCTCCCTTCATTTTTGCATTTTATGTATACCCCTTACACCTTTTAGAGTTTGCACATCCAAAATGCTGCTTGGATTTATGGATTTGCTAAGCCGATCAATCTAATTCCGTGTCAATTTATGATAAAAGATAGTGATTTTTTTTTTTTCATTTTCTTATATTGTACAAATATCCAATCATTCACTTTTTGAATCCCACGTAATTGGTTTTCGGGGCGCACAGATTAAGACTTAGCCCTGGACGGGATGCCAGTGTCTCGCACGGCTGATTCACTCACACACCCCTGTAGCCGAGCCAATTCAGATTCGACACATTTTATAGCAGCGTAGCGTCAACACTTCCACAAAACATTGTTTAATACAAATTTGACTAACAAGACCACCCCGGCACTGGTATACGTGTGCCAGCATAATAGCTCCAATCCTCACCCCGGCCACAAAGAAAACTCGGCTTCAATTGAACTTTTCCGTAACTGGCAAATTTTTTAAGTTCTAACGAGTACGAGACAAGACAAAGAGAACCCCTTTACCAATCACTCACCACTACCGTACGTGTCGACGAATGCCTGCAGCTGGTAGCTGTCACTCGCTGGCGACGAAGTGGCCGAGCTCAGGCTGGCGAGTTGATCGGAGCTGCGCCGGCGAGTGCCTATACTTTCAACTTTTCATTCCGAGTCCCCCTGCGCACATTTCTCGTTTACGCACGCGCGTCCACCGCCAGGCCCTTTCAAAACTTTTCCTCCTCTCTTCTTTTTGAGGAAGCGCGTTAGAGCTGAAGAGTCTTACCAAACAAAGCTCGATAAAGTGTCACATCCCACACGTTCCGGTCGTCCGGCGGTGGCTGCATCTTGCCGGCACACACGGGCTCATTGTTTTCGCTGCCCCATCTACCCACTAATGCCCGCTGGATGTTGTCGGGAATGACATTTTAACTCTGGATTTCCACAGGCATCTCCACTAAGATTTCAGTGTTCTTTTTGAGACCTTAAAACAGAGACGTCCGTTTCTCCGACTATAAAAAGCCGTCGATTTCAAGCGCTGACTCCCGCGACCCTAATTGCAAGCCAGAGAGAGAGAGAGAGAGAGTACACAAAATGAAACGCAGCGCCCTCTTGCCGCTGCTCCTTGTATCGCACCAGTGAGGCGCCCCAAAATGTTTTCTGAACATTTCACAGGCCTGCGACATTAAATTAACAGAAATTGTTTTAATTGTGAAGTTTTTAGTAGTATTTGCATTCATGAACACAATAAAAATACAATTTTAATGTTTCCATCATGTCACATTTTAGTAAAAAACTGAAATTTAATTCAATTTAACTATTTACATAATTTATTCTTGTATATGACATTGTTCTAAAATTAACATAAAAACATGTAGACAGTTTTATATTTTTAAACATATATGTAACAAAAACAACAATACGTATTCACTCGCTTACATATAACTTTTCTAGTTTTTTCACTTTTTTGTTTGCTGGCCTGACATTTGTCCACTTTTTCCGGTGCCTCCCTGTGACTCATCCAGCAGTAATCCACCGTCCCACTAACATTCTGTCATCGCTGATACCTTTTTTCCATGTCCTTGATATTGCGATGAAGTCTTTCACCCTGCTTTCCACTCAGCATTCCAAAATTTCCATGGAATAATTCCAAATTTAAATCCAAAAATTAACTTTGAGATTGCAATCATTTTATCCATCATTTTTCTCAAAAATGTATTAATATAAAGTATTAACAAATGTCCTTTTATCGGTTATCACTTTCGGCTTCATTGCCTGGTTTAATAGTCTGACAAACCAAAGTTCTGAAAAGCTCCGGCAGATTACCAAACGTGCAGCAACACCACATGCACTTCAGAACAGGCCATCCTCTTGAAGCTAAGCTTATTCAGGAGAAGCTTGGGTTGCTCCAGGAAGACACATTGACAAGGCCAGCAGGGGGCGCTTACCCTGTGGTCTGAACGTGGTTCTCAATGTCCCAGTGTAGAGACAGGGACATCATGCTGTCAAAAATGGTGCTGTCCTTCAAAGGAGATGTAAAACTGAGGTCCTGATTCTCTGTGGTCATCAAAGATCCCTGGACATCGTTCATAAAGAGTAGGCTGTATCCTGATGTAACAGGTTAAACTGCCCTCTATGGCCTAGTCATTCCGGCCCCCTAAACATCCCCTGCCTCTAAGTGGCTAACCATCTCTCACCCCTTCACCACCTAGCAACTAATGTGTTGTGAGTGTACTGGTGCCAAAATGGCTGCTGTCACATCATCCAGGTCAGGGGTCTCCAGCTCTGGTCCTCGAGGACCACGGTGGCTTCAGGTTTTCATTCTAACCCTTTTCTTAATGACTGACCTGTTTTTGCTGCTAATTAAATTCTTTTGACTGCGGTGGGTTGGCACCCTGCCCGGGATTGCTTCCTGCCTTGCGCTGGGATTGGCTCCAGCAGACCCCCGTGACCCTGTGGTTACCTAGCGGGTTGAAAAATGGATGGATGGAAATTCTTTTGAACTAATTTTAATTGGCTTGCTCTTGAAGACTCAGACCCCTTAATTGTTTCTTTTTTCTTAATTAGCATCCAAAAAATAATGAAATGCAAAATGAGCCAAAACAACTGGTGTCCATCATGCAATATCTGAAAAAAAAAGAAAGATGAAGGACTGCTGATCTGCTCAGGTCCACAAAACATTTTAACAGAAAAGAGAACATCAACAATTACAGAAATGTCTGCTATTGCACAATGACAGAAGCAACAAGCTACAGAATTAAAGAACGGGTTTAATTAACGACAAGAATTGGCACCTCCTTAAGCAGCTGGTTGGAGTTTGAGGCCTTGACTTAGTTGGTCTTCTGTCGGCTCCATCATTTCTCATTTCATTTCTGTTTGGGTGCCATTTAAGGAAAGTAATGAAGCAAATCAGAGGAACGATGAAGAAATTCAGGAGAACAAATCTTAAACAAGCAAATCAATTAAAATAGATAGATAGATAGATAGATACTTTATTAATCCCAAGGGAAAATTCACATAATCCAGCAGCAGCATACTGATACAAAGAAACAATATTAAATTAAATAGTAATAAAAATGAAAAAAATTAAAATAAAATTAATGTTAGCATTTACTCCCCCAGGTGGAATTGAAGAGTCGCATAGTGTGGGGGAGGAACGATCTCCTCAGTCTGTCAGTGGAACAGGACGGTGACAAAAGTCTGTCACTGAAGCTACTCCTCTGCCTGGAGATGACACTGTTCAGTGGATGCAGTGGATTATTCATGATTGACAGGAGTTTGCTTAATGCCCGTCGCTCTGCCACAGATGTTAAACTGTCCAACTTTAATCCTACAATAGAGCCTGCCTTCTTAACAAGTTTGTCCAGCCGTGAGGCGTCTTTCATCTTTATGCTGCCACCCCAGCACACCACCGCGTAGAAGAGGGCACTCGCCACAACCGTCTGGTAGAACATCTGCAGCATCTTACTGCAGATGTTGAAGGATGCCAACCTTCTCAGAAAGTATAATCTGCTCTGACCTTTCTTACATAGAGCATCAGTATTGGCAGTCCAGTCCAGTTTATCATTCAGCTGCCCTCCCAGGTATTTATAGGTCTGCACCCTCTGCACAGTCACCTCTGATGATCACAGGGTCCATGAGGGGCCTAGGCCTCCTAAAATCCACCACCAGATCCTTGGTCTTGTTGGTGTTAAGGTGTAAGTGGTTTGAGTCGCACCATTTAATAAAGTCTTTGATTAGCTTCCTGTACTCCTTCCTCCCGCCCACACCTGAAGCAGCCCACGATAGCAGTGTCATCAGCGAACTTTTACACGTGGCAGGGCTCCGAGTTGTATTGGAAGTCTGATGTATATAGATTGAACAGGACCGGAGAAAGTACAGTCCCCTGTGGCGCCCCTGTATTGCTGACCGCAATGTCAGACCTGCAGTTCCCAAGACGCACATATTGAGGTCTGTCTGATGAATGAAAATGAAATTCACAAGAAGTTAATTAACAGCACAAACAGGGCACTCATTAAAAAAAAAGGGTTAGAATGAAAACCTGTAGCCACGGTGGTCCTCCAGGACCGGAGTTGCCGACCCCTGCACTAGACTGGGGTGGGCAAAGTTGTGGCTGCAGGTTTTTGTTCCAACCCAATGGCCTAATAAGGAGCACTTATTGCTCAAGTAACAATTCTGCTTCATTTTTGTTGTCTCACTTGTTAATACGTTGAACACTTATTGCTTATTTTGGTCTTAAACAGCTGTATTCTCAGTTTTTAGTTGCTCCTTATTAGCAATAAGATGCAAATGACAGAAGAGAACGGCATTTCTTGATTTAGCTTGTTACTATTTACACCTGTGAGTATTTATGATGCACTATTGGATTTAATTAAATAATTGGAAGCAAAGTGAAGAGAAATTGTATTCTAATTAAACAACTGGGTTGGAACAAAACTCTGCTGCCACTGTGGCCCTCCAGGACTGACTTTGCCCACCCCTGCACTAGACTGACTAAAAAGAAAGAAAAATTGACTGAAGGTTAAAAGACCGGTCACACTTTCAGTGAACCATATACACTCACCGGCCAATTTATTAGGTACACTCGTTCAGCTGCTTGTTAACGCAAATATCTAATCAGCCAATCAGAAGACAGCAACTCAATGCATTTTGGCACGTAGACATGAAGTTCAAACCAAGCATCATAATATTGAAGAAAGGTGATTTAAGTGACTTTGAATGTGGTGTGGTTGTTGGTGCCAGATGGGTCAGTCTGAGTACTTCAGAACTGTTGATCCACCTTTAGGGTTTACAGAGAATGGTTGAAAAAAGAGAAAGCATCCAGTTAATATCAATTCTCTATGAAAATGCGTTGTTGGTGCCAGAGGTCAGAGGAGAATAGCCAGACTGGTTTGAGCTGATAGAAAGATAACAGTAAATCAAATAAACACTCGCTACAATCAAGGTATGCAGAAGAGAATCTCTGAACACACAACACATCGAACCTTGAGTCAGGTGGGCAGCAGCAGCAGGAGCTCATACTGGGTGCCAGTCCTGTCAGCTAAGAACAGGCAACTGAGGCCACAATTCACTCAGGATCACCAAAACTGGACAAGAGAAGATTGGAAAAATGTTCCCTGGCCTAATGAGTCTCAATTTCTGCTGCAACATTCGGATGGTAGGGTCAGAAATTGGTGTCAACAACATGAAAACATGGATCCGCCCTGGCTTTTATCAAAGGTTCAGGCTGCCAGTGGTGGTGGTGGTGTTATCATGTAGGGGATCTTTTCTTGGAACACTTTGTGCCCCTTAGTACCAATTGAGCATTGTTTAAATGCCACAGCTTACCTGTGTATTGTTGCTGACTACGTCCATCCCTTTATGACCGCAGTGTCTTTTTATGGCAACTTCCAACAGGCTAGCGTGCCATGTCACAAAGCCTAAAACATCACAATCTGGTTTCGTGAACATGAGAATGAGTTCACTGTACTCAAATGGCCTCCTCAGTCACCAGATCTCAATCCACTTGACCATTTTTTGGATGTCGTGGAATGGGAAATTCACATCATGGATGTGCAGCTGACAAATCTGCAGCAACTGCATGATGATATCATGTCAATATAGACCAAGATCCCCTAGGTATGTTTCCAGGACCTTGTTGAATCTATGCCACGAAGAACTGCAGTAGTTCTGAAGGCAAAAGGGGGTCCAACCCGGTACTAGCAAGGTGTACCTAATAAAGTGGCCAGTGAGTGCATATGTGTGTATAAAAACACATTTTCCTTTTTCATATATTTAATAATTAAATGACTACTACCATACAGTATAATTGGTTTATTATATTATGTCTTTGTGTGTGTTTCTGTGTTTACCCAGTAATGTCCAGGCAATGTGCCTGGCTTGCTCCCAATGCTTTCTGGGTTAGGCTCCTGCTGCTCCACAACCCTGCTCAGGAATAAAGCAGATTTAGAAGATGGATGGATGGATGAATTAAATTTTTACATACTTGCCTGTTAATGTTAGAGTGAAGCAGGGCCGCCGAGAGAAAATCCGGGCCCCGGTGCAAGGAAGGTGTGTGGGCCCTCGTGACTCAGAACGCGGTGACTACGTGACGTACTTGTTTGCCAGCTGATGACTTTTTTCTCACTGCGCCCGGAACCCCTTCCTCATCCTCATCACCTCCCACCGAGCGGGGAATACCCTTGTAGGCCAAGTGACTTCTCTCCGAGGGCGGCCTTCATGAATGTCTCTCACATCGTAAACTGTTGACCGCTGCTAAGTACCCTGTGACCCACATGCCTTTTTAATTTTTTGAAACTAAACAGACTTGCAAAATTAAAAAAAAATACAATAAAAATTAAATGAATTAAATAAATAAATGTTCAAATTATAATAAAAATTATGGAACGCGTTGAGCTTCACGGGCCCCGGAGCGATGTACCGGCTGCACCCCCTCTCCTTGGGCCTGGAGTGATGATCAAAGAGATAAATTGTTGCTATTATTATTTGGATGACAACTAACCACATTACAAAGAAATCAAATCATAAAAAGCTATACAAAGTATTGTGCAAAAAAAGTCAAGGCCTCTTTTCTGAATACCGTACATGCAAATGAAGCCCAGACATGTCAAGTTGCTTTATTTTAGCAGTAATCTGCATTCACTCTCTGAAAAACAGGATTTTAATTGTAAGTTAGTGTGTGGCTGTGAACTGCAGCAATGTTAACCCGTGTAATACGTGAACAGACACACTCGTCCACCACGGTGACCTTTGTCTCTTATGTCTATGCCATCGTTTTGTCAATTTAAAATTACTTGAAGCAGGTATTTATTAAAAAAAGCATAATCGTTACTTTAAGAATTTAAGATAACAGTGAAGTTAGAGCCTTGATATGGATTTTTACCATTTTTTGCATGCCCATCAAAACTGAATGCATTTCAAATGTAGTTAAACATTAAGATGGTTGTGCCCTCATTTTTTAAACATGCTGTGGTGCGTCCTGGTCTAAAAAAGGCAGAATTAGATCCCAGTGTTTTAGCCAATTTTCGCCCGATTTCCCAATTGCCATTTCTGGCTAAAGTATTAGAAAGAATTATTTATAATCAATTGGCTGATCACCTTAACTCCAATAATTTATTTGAGATCTACCAGTCTAGCTTTAGGCGTTATCATGGTGTTGAGACGGCCCTCCTTAAAGTATTCAGTGACATCTCTATTATTGCTGACTCAGGCGGAGCTGCAGTCCTTGTCCTCCTTGACCTGTCTGCTGCCTTTGACACTATTGACTATGAGATATTGCTGTTGCGGCTTGAACATCTTATTGGGCTTAAAGGTGCTGCTCTTAACTGGTTCAGGTCATAACTAACTGGTAGACACTTTTCAGTGACTTTAAAGTCCTCCTTTTCATCTACTGCTCCTCTTAAATTTGGTGTTCCTCAAGGATCTATTTTGGGTCCTGTCTTATTCTTTATATACTTTCACCCTATTGGAGCTATTTTTAGGAAATTTAACATTTCTTTTCACTGCTATGCTGATAATACACAGGGTTATATTCCCGTCTGGAACTCTGCAATGAATCAACTGCACAACTGTCTTTCTGAACTAAGATCCTGGATGGCTAATAATTTTCTTGATTTGAAAAAGCTGAAATTGGTCTTGGACTTCTGTAGTAGGCTGATGCCCTGCCCGGGGTTAGTTTCCTGCCTTGTGCCCTGTGTTGGTTGGGATTGGCTCTAGCAGACCCCCGTGACCCTGTAGTTAGGAGATAGCGGGTTGGATAATGGATGGATGGATGGATGGTGTTGGACTTCTCGGCTCTTTCTCTGTCTTTTGCACACCTTAAGTCCGCAATCTTGGTGTTATTTTTGACAGTAACCTCTCTTTTGAGAAACAGTTTAATTCTGTAGTCAAGAGTTGCTTTTTCCAGCTTCGTCTATTAGGTAACATCAAGCCTTTTTCATCTGCTAGGGATCTTGAGAAAGCTACTGGTGCTTTTATCTTTTCTCGCCTTGATTACTGCAACTCGCTGTATTCTGGGATTAACAAACCCCTGATACGCAGGTTACAGTTGGTCCAGAATGCTGCCACTCGCTTTCTGGTTGGGGCAAGAAAGTCTGATTCTGTTTCTCCAATATTAGCTTCTTTACACTGGCTGCCTGTCAGTTTTCGAATTGATTTTAAAATCTTGTTGCTTGTTTTTAAATCTTTATATGGCCTTGCTCCTGCCTATTTATCTGAATTGTGTGTTTTACACCAGCCATCCAGAGTGCTTAGATCTTCTGGTCAGTTGTCTCCTGTTGTCCCTTGTACCAAGTGTAAAACTAAGGGGGACAGACAGGACTTGGGCAGCTGCTGCTCCTCGCCTGTGGAACTCTTTACCTCGTCACATAAAGGAGTCGTCTACAATTCAAAACGAGATTAAAATTATTCACTTGCATTCCATGACCTTCAGTAATAATGATGGTTTCCTAATTGTGATTATGTAATCTGACTTCTAGTTATTATATATTTTATTTATGTTCATTTATTTTATTTCTATTTATGTTTTTATGTTAATTGTATTTTTTTTTCATTTGATTTTGTAAAGCAATTTGTCCACAGCATTTCTATGTTGTTTTAAATTTGCTATATAAATAAATTGACATTGACATTAAGTTCATTCATTTTATGTGCATTGGATTCGCGAATCGCTGCCTTTGCAAAGGTTTTACGTTCTCTTTGTGTGAGCGCGCTTCATTCTCTAGGGTTATCTGGTTTTCATTTCTCATCCAAAAGTGTGTGTTTGTGTGGACACTGCAAAACATCACGTCCATTCCAGGTTTGGGCCTGGTGATATCATTATTATGTGTTATTTTTGACAGCGATCTTACTCCATTGATTCGTTGATCGATTCTTGACCACCCATGCCTCTGGACTGCATGAATTAGTTTACAGAAAGTTACGTTTTTTGGTTGTTTTCTTTCCTACAACTTATTTAACAACATAGATTGAGAATATCATTATCGTTTTCCTTGGGTTTGATCAAAAGTATTATCTCTTCTTACATGGGAATATTCGTGCAGCTAAAAGTAAACTACTAATCTCTGTGAAAAAAAAAAAACATTTTGTGTGTAAAATATTAAAATTACAGGATCCCTTTACTGAGAGCGCTGATGGTGGGGCTGAGGGGCTGGCTAAACCATAACCCTTGAAAGCCACACTGAATCTCTAACACCCACGTCTCTGTTTGCAGTAATTATTACAGACTTGTAAAGGGAATTCCTCCTTTGTTTGATGATTTCGTTCGCGATCCTGCGCTATCATTGCCCCTTTTGAACTTGTAATGCTGAACATCTGACGTCGGGGTTTCACACTCTTATGTTCTGCTTCTCATTCCAGTATCTTATAAGTACTATCCAGCCTCACAGTAGTCCCAGAGATGGAAGAGAACGATCCCCATTGATTTAAAAAGCTTTAATAGCACGTCGTGGTTCGACTCTTCTAAACCATAGACACAGAATTACTACACGCCGCATGACAAGCAGCATCGTACGTCAACGTCGCCGCCATATTGCGAGTGGCACTGCTATGGAGTGAAGTCATGGATAATGTGCTGCTTGGGATTGTACAAACCGCTGTACGCTCCAAACCAGATCCCGGGGGATTACATTTCATAGGTAAGGCTAAACAATTGTTTTGGTTATATTTGGCTATTAGAAAATCCCATTTTATAATCTTAGCACTCAAGGTCACCTTACAATAAAATTAAACAACAGTAGTAAAATGAAAACAAGAGAATGATAAATCAAAAAGCATTAATTAGCAAACAAACAAAGATAACTGGCAGTAACAGTGCAAAATTCACAATTGGTATGCCAGTTTGAAAAGATAAGTTTTGAGGCCAGTTTTAAAATGTGTTATTGAATCGAGCTGACGGATATGAGAGGGGAGAGAATTCCCGAGTTGATGAGCACAATGAGAGACGCTCGAGCTCCCTTAGCACTGAGTCTGATGTGCGGTACAGAAGGTCGAGTTGCAGAGGAGGATCTGAGTGAGCGAGACAAGTGAAAGTCTGTAGGAGATCAGTGAGGCCGTGGAGAGCTTTAAATGTTAAGAGCCGTATTTAGTATTGTATTCTGTAGTTAACAGGGTGCCAGTGAAGTTGAAAGAGAATCGGTGTGATATGTTCAGTGGATTTAGAACTGCAGGTTATTATCCTGGCAGCAGAATTTTGAAGAAGTTGTAAGCGATGGATACGTTTTTGTGGGATACCAGATAGAATAGCATTACAGTAATCTATACGTGAGGCGACTCGGGCATTAACCAATAATTCAGTACTGTGTTGTATAAGAACAGGACAAAGTCTAGAAATGTTTAGGAGATGGAAGAAAGCAGTCCGAGAAATGTTACTTATATTGGAAGAATTATTTAATAATAATAATAATTATTATTATTTAATAATTGCCATTGTTAGTGTATACATGGATATAAATAATTGCATGTAAATGATTCACCAAAATCTGTTGTATGTAAACGATACTGTTTTAAATGTTATTGTTTTTTCATCAGAAAACTCAGTTTCCACGTCTACCTGTATTAGTTTAAATGGCACTTTTGCCACCCGCAATATGCGCTGACGTATCGTGTCGAGTGGGCAACACCGTGAATGCGGCGTCTACCTATACTGTATATATATCTATGTTCTAAACCACCCGAACACTTTAAGCCCCGCCCTCTATGTCACGATCACTCTTGTTCTAACCCTCCCTGCACCTGACAGTGTGAAGTCACCATTTCTGTGTCTTTAGCACCTCTGTGCGCTCATCGACAATTGAACTTTTTTGAAAAAAGGGAAAAATAACAACGGGAAAAGTTTAAGAATCTTAAAGAGATATTCCTCCATTCTGTAAAGGATATACCCTTGCTCTGTTTCGTAAAGAAAAACCACAAAACATAATGTTTGATTAAATAGTGAGAACAAAATCAAGCTAAATTCAAAACAAAGTTCACTTTGCAGCATTGCATTCCTCATTATTGTTATTGAAATATGTTATTGTTAACTGAAAGTTACTTTTAAATTATTTCTTGACAAGTGATACATGCTGACATATGGTTCTAAAATAAAGTTCAAATAAAAAACAAAGATAAGGATCTGTTGAAGCTTCTTATGTTTTCTGAAGAGTAACTTCTCTCGGTTCTCTAGAAGTCAGAATGTCTTTAATTTCTTCAGGTAGCTCATCTAGAGCAGGTAGAACATTTGGTTTTCAGCATCAAAAAATACAGTGTGACACTGATCACTTCGCTAAGGTAACTTTGATAAGTAGTGATCTTAAAGAAACTTCAATATAATGATGTAAAAGGAAAACATTTATATGGTCAGAATTTTTGAGAATTTGGCAGTCTTCTCAGTTGTTACTGTGAGTTTATGTCTCTGGGGTGTTCTTGTAGTGTGTATCCTGAAAAAGTCCATAAAGAGAATTCTTTACTGTAACAGCTGGGGCTAAGTCACTTCAGTTGTGCTGGTATTTCTCTTCATAAACTGTACTTGTCATTTGTAAGACCCTTTGCATAAAGGGCAGACTTCGGACTTTAGTCGCTGAGGTTGTGCTCCAATTGGAAAACCAAAATAAATGGAAACAATTGTATCTCAGTTGTTGTAAGTCACCTTGAATAAATGTGTCATCAAAGTAATAATGATAATGAAAATAGATTCTAAATCATTCTGCTGGCTCATGCTAACATTTGCTCTACCAAATAATCCATCCATCCATTATCCAACCTGTTATATCCTAACTACAGGGACAGGGGGTTTTTGCTGGAGCCAATCCCAGCCAACATAGGGCGCAAGGCAAGAAACAAACCCCGGGCAGGGCGCCGGCCCACTGCAGGGCACACACACACATCAACCACACACTAGGGGCAATTTAGGATCACCAATGCACCTAACCTGCATGTCTTTGGACTGTGGGAGGAAACCCACGCAGACACGGGGAGAACATGCAAACTCCACACAGGGAGGACCCGGGAAGCAAACACGGGTCTCCTTACTGCGAGGCAGCAGCGCTACCCACTGCGCCACTGTGCCACCCTCTACCAAATAATGAGCATCTTATTCACAGCAGCTCTTTTGTAACAATTTACAATATTTCTGCTGGCATCATGTGATCATTCACACTCTGCCTCATGGATTATTTTTAATGTAATGCTGATACTGATCTACCCATACAAACATTGTCAAATCTACTTTACATTTGATTATGGACTAAATAAGGATCCTATGAGCCTGAACAGGAAACAGGAAATAATTTAAAAGTAACTTTCAGTTAACAATAACATATTTCAATAACAATAATGAGGAATGCAATGCTGCAAAGTGAACTTTGTTTGGAATTTAGCTTGATTTTGTTCTCACTATTTAATCAAACATTGTTTTGTGGTTTTTCTTTATGAAACAGAGCAAAGGTACTGTATTTCCTTTACAGAATGGAGGAATATCTAAGATATTTAAGATTCAGAAACTTTTCCCATTATTATTTTTCCCTTTTTTCAAAAGAGTTCAATTGAGCGCACAGAGGTGCTAAAGATAGATAGATAGATAGATAGATAGATAGATAGATAGATAGATAGATAGATAGATAGATAGCCTGTAGGGGGATGTGTTGAACCACAAACCCCACACAAATGACCATAATTTAACTCTTTGGTTTAACTTTAAGACCTTTTAACAAAATACTTTATAAAAAACAGGTTTCTTCCAGAAAAGCACAATTCTTTTTATTTTCCGTTTCCTCCGAATATCCTACGCAGGCTGGTATGGTCATCATCATCCCTGTTCCTGCCCTTATCTTCTTCCAACTTCAACTCTATTGGGTGGGGCAGAGTGGCTTATTTTATGCCAGACCCAAGACTACGTCCAGTGCCATAACATCAGATGAAAATGGAGAAGTCCTCTCCATGGCAGCACCCAACTACTCTTAACTACAACTCCCAAGTAGCCCTGAAGGATGTACAGAGGAGTCCCAGAAGATGAATGCTGTTGCCTGACATGCTGGGGGAGCAAACAGCCCAGTAAGACAATCTTCCTCTATTCTTCTAATATGTCATCCCGACCCAGAAAGAGAATACCAACCATCCTGGGCAGAATGTCCATCCTCTGACATTCTCTCTCTCTCTGACACACAAATTATTCAGCAGAAGTGTGTCAAGAAATGCTATTATGGCTCCTTTACACCAACAGCAATATATTTGTATAGTGCCTCTCTGTCACTGCTGTTTTTATCTTAAGCCAAGTCAGAAGTTTGTATTTCTATGTAATCATTCTGGTGTGTATTTGAAAGGGAAGTTGTTGTTTGTCATAATATTATTTATTGACCTTCTGGAAAAATTCAACTTTCCCTATAGGGACTAATATAATGCTATCTATCTATCTATCTATCTATCTATCTATCTATCTATCTATCTATCTATCTATCTATCTATCTGTTGTGGACTATGGTCGGCCATTCATTCTGGCCAATACCCCCAGACCACCAGAGGGAGCCCTCCCTGCAACATGGAGCTGCCCCGAATTCCAGCAGGGCATCATGGACTATGTAGTTTTAATACACAACCCTGCTGGATAACGTCAGGGCCGCCAGGAGACGCTGCAGGGAGGCTCAGAGATGTTTATTTTCCCTATAGCCCGGAAGTAAATTTTAGGCGCAGCAACAGAGGAAATGACGTACTTCTGGGATGAAAAAGAAGAGTTTTGATCTGACCTGGAAGTGCTAGGTCGTCACATGGACTGAGGGTTCAGAAGCACTTCTGGGTCAAGAACTATAAGAGACTGTGAGAGATCCAAGATGGGCGAGCTGAGTTGGGAGGAAGGGAACAACGCCTCTGGGAGTGGAGGATTTTTGTGTTGTGGATTATTATTGTTATTGATTTATGAGTATAGTGGAGTGGAGGGTGCTTTGTGCACATTATTGTATTAATAAATCCAAAATTTGGACTTTTATCTGGTTTCTGCCATCTGATCTGAGGGTTCAAGGGGACAACAGCGACCCCCTGTCTGTCACACTATTTATCTATTTGGCCATCCATGTTCAAATCAGTATAATTTTTGGTAGTTTAATAAATTAACACCCCATAACATTGTGCTGGATTGAACAGGTCAGATGATGTATAGCTACTAAATAAGGGCTGAGGGACTGATGACCAAACACCAATATAGCACAAAGGTTAATCCTGCCATCTCACAGAGCCAGGTTTATATTTTTTGCTGATCTTCCCTGACTGCTGTGGTTTCAGTCCTACGCCCAACATGATCTGGTCATTGATAGGATGCTACTCCTTTGTTATAGTCCTAGAGAATACAACACACTCCAGCAGATTAGGCAGCATATGAGGTTGTTATAAGTGACCGTGTGTTTCTAATGTGCCTGTCACTCCTCATGGGTATGTCATTTG
Source organism: Polypterus senegalus (assembly GCF_016835505.1). Taxonomy (NCBI): domain Eukaryota; kingdom Metazoa; phylum Chordata; class Cladistia; order Polypteriformes; family Polypteridae; genus Polypterus; species Polypterus senegalus. The sequence continues at coordinate 93,318,437 of NC_053170.1, forward strand.
CACCTTATATAAAAGGATGACTCGTAATACAGACTGTATCATGGTGAAAGAATGAGTCATCATGAGGAATCTTGGACAATGGAGTTTTCATAAACAGCCCTGCTGGACCCCAGGGGCCGCTAGATGGAGCTGCAGGGAGGAGCAATGAATATCATTTGCCCTACGCCCCGGAAGTACATCCGAGTCACATGGACAAGGGGAATGATGTGCTTCCGGGGTGAAGAAAAGACGAGTTTTGATCTGACCCGGAAGTGCTAAGAAGTCACATGGACTGAGGGTTCAGAAGCACTTCCGGGTCACGGACTATAAAAGGACCGTGGCAGCTCCCAGACGGCGAGCTGAGCTGGGTGGAAGGGTGGCAACGTGTCTGGGAGTGGAGGATTATTTATTATTGTGTATTATTGTGATTTGGAGGAGTATAGTGGAGGAGAGGGTGCTTTATGCACTGTGTTGTAGAAATAAAGTCAACATTTAGACTTTTACCTGGTGTTTGGAGTCTTGGACAGGGGTTCAAGGGAGCGATACTGCCCCCTATCTGTCACAGGTGCAATGCTGGAACAATTCTGGATGTGGTACCAGTTTGCCAAAGAGTAGTCAACCATATATATACATTTTAAAAAGTTTTGCCAATTTGGGACACGAAGCTCTATTCAGTGTTCTACAAATGGCACTATAAATATGACAATCTGGAGCTATCTTGATTTACCAAAATGTTTCAGATGAACAATACGTATGGAAAACTGGGCAGAAGACAGGCAAGCACAAAATAAAAAACATGAAATACTGCATACACCATAACTTTGTATCATCACTGCACGTAAGTGGTGTGTGTTGTATGCAAGCGCTTGGGGGAGCATTAAGGCATCTCTTAGCTCTGTTAAGGTAGGGCAGTCAACCACAGCGTGGGGTGAAATTGATTGCTAACCACCTCTTCTCCGTTCGTCGCAGACCAGAGGACAAGTGCCCTCGATCATAACATCATTTCTGGAATAGCCCCAGGAGTCCCATGCCTTCCACGCTGGGAGTTATGTAAACCCTGAAGGAACCAGAAGACAGGGTCCATTTGGACCACACTCACTTAGCATTAAGAACTCCATAAAAGAGAAGCCTTTTATTACTATGACAAGAACCCTAGACGTCCCTATTGTCGCTATTTTTCTTTTCATTTTGACCTTATTTATTAAATTAGTTTCCTGGTTGATCCCCAACTGTTTATGAAATTCTGTTCAACTATTTTTACAGAATTATATGAGATAGATAGAGTCATTCAGCCTGATGCAGTTCTGCTCCAAAACTAATCAACAACATTAGGAGCCTCTAATGTTTTACAAAAGGCTTTAAATATGGCACTTAGCCTCAGATAGATAGCACTTTATTTATTTTTTTCCCTAAGAAAAAAGAGCCTGCTCTGTCCTTTCTTTTTTAGCTCCTCTGTGTTACAAGACCAGTCACTCATGTGGACCCCCAAGTACTTACAGCAATGCACCGCCAGGCCCGGTCTTAGGTATTATGGGGCCCTAGGGGAAAGGGGGGTCCAGGGGCCCCCCTGGAAGCTCTGCGAAATGTGTGAAAATTAGACCAAGGAGACGTTTTCTTGTAACGTTACGAGGTCATCACCCTGTGTCCCTTTTTAGCCCGGAGTAGTTAGCTGCTACAATTTAGCCATTTCGATGAATGATGATGGGGGCTGATTCACTAATGTGAATGTTCGACCCATAAAGATCTTGACTCAAACCGCTCCGCTTTTATAGACAGCCGCTCACGCGGACACGCCCCCGCTGGCCCTCGTGATTTAAACATGCGAGGGGAGGGGCGGGCTGGGGGCCTGGCTGACGTCGATTCGGGGCCCCCTGGACGCCGGGGCCCTAGGCAGTCGCCTTCTTCGCCTATGCCTAAGACCGGGCCTGGCGCCGCCTCTACATGCACTCCCTGAATACTGCGGTTGGACACACAGACTCTTTGGTGCAGCAAGAATCAATAACTGGTTCCTTGCTTATGCTGATATTTCTTTCTGCACCAAGAAACAAAGTTCTCCACCAGATTCCTCTCCTCCATCTCATCTCCCTTGTCAACACATTCCATTAGTACAGAATCTTCAGGGAATTTCTGCAAATAGCATGATCTAGTGTTATATTTCTAGTCCAAGGTGCACAGAGTGAAGACAGAAAGTGACGGTACTGATTCTTGTGGTGCTCCAGGGTTTCTCTCACAGTCCTCGAGTCTCACAAACTGTGGTCTGCCGGACCGATAGTCCATTTTCCATTTCCATATTACTACACAGGCTCATCTACTTGATCCCTTAACATGAATGGCATTGAAGGCACTGGACAAATCAAAATGATAACTCTCACCATGCTGTCAGCTTTGTCAAACTTTGTGGAGCTGATAGATAATTGATATTGTGGGATATGTGCTACATAAGTGTCAGCCCGACACAGACTGACAACAGAGGCACAGGTAAAAATCAAACGAAAGGTTATATTTTTCTTCAGCGGGGGGGAGACGTCTTCCCCATGTCCTTCAGCACTAACACAGTCCCAAAAACACCACCAAAGAAAAACACCTAAAAATCACACTCTTCTTTCTCCTCGGCAGTGGCACCCTGAGGCGTGGCTGCAGGCTCCTTTTATAGCCTATTCTGGAAGTGCTCCAGGTGGTAATTGGTTTAATTAGGCCAGTATTTCTAGTGTTTCCCACCCTCAGTCCTGTGGCTGCAGGTTTTTGTTCCAACCAGCTTCTGTTTTTAAATTGGACTCCTGGCCTAATTAAGTGATGTGTTATTTCCAAAGCTCTGTGTTTTGGGAACAATATAGAAATTAGAAAACTGAGTTTATTTAAAAAATATATTAAAATGTACCAAGCAGTTTATATAGGAATAATGTATTTTTTTTCTTTTAACAGTATTTTCATCTTAATTTTCATTCTACTTTTCTAGGTGTTCTAATCGTTTAATTAATCCATCCAGCCATCCATTATCCAACCCGCTACATCCCAACCACAGGGTCACGGGGGTCCTCTGGAGCCAATCCCAGCCAACACAATGCACAAGGCAGGAAATAAACCCCGAGCAGGGCACCAGCCCACCACAGGGCACACACACACACACACATCAAGCACACACTAGGGACAATTTAGAATCACCAATGCACCTAACCTGCATGTCTGTGGACTGAGGGAGGAGACTGGAGCACCCGGAGGAAACCCATGCAGACACGGGGAGAACAGGCAAACTCCACATAGGGAGGACCCGGGTCTCCTAACTGCAAGGCAGCAGTGCTACCCACTGCGCCACCGTGCCGCCCTTAATTAATCCATTATTTACTAATTAGTGGGTCTGACACTAAAGTAGCTGCAGCCTTTGATTATTCCGTGTTGTTTGCCTGGGTGTCTGCTCTGCTCGTTTTAAATTGTCATTAATAAGATTCAACGAAGGGGAAAAACTGCACAGAGAAAGGGCAAAGTAGAATGAAATCATCAAAAGCGAGGTAAGCATTTAAATCAATAGCAAAAGCAGAAATATTTCTAAATGTCTTATAAATGTAAAAATCATGCTTCTGTGCTTTTCTGAATGTAGAATAAGACCAGCTAATTAAATGAGCTCAGCGCTATCAGGTGTTGTCACTGATTAGGAATCCGGCTGGAACAAATACCTGCAGCCACAATGGGGCCCCCAGGACCGAGTTTGGGAAACACTGGACTAGGCTGCACTTCCGGGTGTGGCTGCATTCCAACCCACATGGGCTAGTTAGGCCGTGCAGTTCCTCCAGGTGGTGGCCACGGAGCCCAGCAGGTCTGAGCCCTGAAACCCCATGCCTGTGACCCCGATATAACCCAGGAGAGGTGCCACCACGCATTCCGGGGGACGTAGTGTGCATCCCATTGCTGCTCCCCCGGTCCCAGTGTCAAAGGGGCGTCCCGGCCTTCTCCACAATAGATAGATAACTCCAATCTTTGTTGAGTATGCAAACTGCAGAGGATCCAGGTTGTCCTTTGCAAGAAGACTTATATAATCCAGGACCAGCCTCTCAAAAGGTCTTCATGATGTGGGTAACAAGTGCCACTGGTCTGTAGTCACTGGATGAAGTTATATTAGTTTTCAGGGTCATTACTGTCACATGTATAGAGTACTCAATCTTAGGTTCTCATTTTTGCAAGCAGATGGAAGAAATAATATATTGTCATATTGAAAATAAAGGTGCATTTCAATTCTTGTCATTGAATTTTGAACAAAGAGAATGCAAATTGTGATGCTGTAGTCTAAGTGAGTCATGATAATGAAAATCCTTTACAGTTGAAAGAATTTAAAGTGGTGGTGTACTTTGAAAGGCATTTTATTGTTTTTGAACAGAAAGCCTGCTGATTAGGTCAAGTAAGTTAGCTGTGGGAGTTAGAGAAGTTGAAAAGATCTTAATTCATTTCTTCTTTCTGGTTGATTTTCATGCAGCAGCAAAGGGACATCGTAGTTAGAAGCGCTGCGTCCCAACTCCAGAGTCCTGGGCTCTGCCTCTGTGCCTGCACATGATTTACGTAAGTACCTCTCGCATCCCAAAGATGTGTGTGTATGTGTGTGTGTGCGTGTGTGAAGTTGTTTGACAGTGCTTTGCATGAGTGTGTCCTACTTCATGCCTGATGATACCAAGATAAACTGTTGGTTATGCACATGTGTATGCATGTAAACAAATGGTAAATGCTTCTAAATCAACAGTATTAACATCATGAAATCATGAAAGGTTTTGGGCAGCCACCCGTAAAGATTCCCTGGCTGCAAAAGGGTTTAAGTTTTATTACAATGTGTACAGGTTTGAGTCCAAAGTAGAACTGCTCAAATATGGAGGAAGAGGGTTTTTTATAGTTGGTTCCCAGGAAGTGACGCCGTCGGTGCTGGGACAGGAAGTGATGACCTCTGCGCCTGGACAGGAAGTGATGTCTACTATTTGGTCTGCGGAGAGAAAATAGAGAGGTTTAGCACAACCCACCATCCTCTGGCCTGGCGTGGAATTGACATTTTCCGGTACCTTTGGTTGACTCCCAAGCTCACGTTTGTGACGATATATAAATAAAGTAAAAATATATAATGAATGGCATCAAATTAGAAATTAAAATGTTTGGGAGAAAGGCAGTGTACATAGTTATTCTATGACTGGAACTGGGGCATTGATGCATGCATGATGATGGAGGAGAGCTGTTCCACACATAGTGCCATTCCTTTAGGGTGCTTTTCAACTTGTGGCAAAGTGGTCTATAGGTAAAGAATTTAGGGTGTATATGAGGGGCGGCAAAGTGGCACAGTGGGTAGCGATGCTGCCTCGCAGTTAGGGATTCACTTCGCGGGTCCTCCCTGCCATGAGTTTGCATGTTCTCCCCGTGTCTGCGTGGGCTTCCTCCCACAGTCTAAAGACATGCAGGTTAGGTGCATTGGCGATTCTAAATTGTCCCTAGTTTGGTGTGTGTGTGTGTGCCTTGCGGTGGGCTGGCGCCCTGCCTGGGGTTTGTTTCCTGCCTTGCACCTTGCGTTGGCTGGGATTGACTCCAGCAGACCCCCGTGACCCTGTAATTAGGATATAGTGGGTTGGATAATGGAGGGTGTCTACGATAAAGTCTTGCTGGAAATTGCTCTTCTTGAATAATTTTTCTCATGAGTTACACTGTCTTCTTAATCATTGGACATACACTTACATTTACTGACTTACAAGATGCTTTTAACCAAAGGGACATACAAAAGATGTCAACATAACTGAGCGAATATTAGTTTGCAGAATGTTTGGGAAATAAGTGGTATAGTGGTATGTCTACAAGATTGGCCATCACAAGTGAAGAGCTCAGAACAAAATAAGGGTTTTTTACTTTTCATAAATTACAAAATCTAATATATTTAGACACAAATTCACTAAACAGAGGTGTCTTCAAACGTGCCTTTAACACATTGAAGGAGTCCAAATTTTGAATGGAGGTGGGCAGCTCATTCCACTAGCAGGGAAGCTTACAGATACAAGGAGTTTGAACAGGGATTGGATGCCATGCAGAAGTGGCATCACCAGACACCATTCAACAGCACACCCAAGTGGTCGAGAAGGAGCACAGGACGTCACAGGAAGTCTCTCCATAGATATAATAGGTGCAGACCCATTTTCTGTTCGGTAGACATATGCATGAAGGTTCTGAATTTAATATGTGTCGCTACAGGAAGCCAGTGTAGTGATCTGAAAAGGGGTGTGACGTGCCTACCTCGGCTGGATGGACACTAGACATTCCACTGCGTGTTGCAGTAGTCCAGACATGAAAACACCAAAGCCTGGACAAGGAGTATATTTGATCAGATATGGTCTGATTTTGTGGATACTGTACGGAGTAAATCTGTAAGACAAAGAAACCATAGTAACAATGTCCTTAAAGTTTACAGCTAGTCACCACCCCAAGGTTGCGTACCGACTTGGCAGGTGCTAGTGATAGTGAACCACCCTGAACAGAGATGGGAGGATGAATAGACAGGACTAGCTGGGATAATACCAAACAAAATTAAACATGTATTTAGTTTTGCTAAGACTACTGATTGACAATAAATGTTTAATCAACGGAGAAGCGCCTAGGACCGCCTTGTGCCTAGTAAAGTAAGGTAGTGAGGCCCCCTGGTGGTTACAACATTCAATATTAAACCAGCAGGCTGCTGGTGCTATCCCTGCCTCCTCATTACTGAGTGACTCTGGTTGACATTTACCATGTCTTTTGTCAAAATATGTAAAAAAAAAAAAATCGTATCCTTATTTGTAAGTGGTCTTTGGTAATAATGATAATAATTCATCCATTTCCTGACCGCATTTTCACATGGTAAACTATGAGGGAAAAACGTTAAGCACTGCGCCTCTGTGCTGCTTCGGAGAAAAAAAAACAGCTATTCATCCGCTCTATGCAGTCAGATGCCGCCAAGGTGCGTAAAATATGGAATTTAAAGAGAAATGAAGATTCCATACTCGCTACTGTATCTAATGTTAAGCGGCGTCACAGAATGCGCGTCCCTGTACTCGCGCGGTGAACCGTCGTGACGTAGCCCTGCGTGCGCGTGCTTGTGCGGCTTCCTCGCTGTTGTGTGCTCCGGATGTGTTTTCGAGTGCTGGGTTACGGCCGTGAGAGGAGGAGGAGGAGATGCCTCTGCCCGTACAAGTCTTTAACTTTCAGGTAAACTATGATTTCCTTTTTCGAAATTTTTTGCAATGAACCTTCTATATCGGGCGGGTCAGTGACTGGTGGGGAGTGGGCCGAGGACGGGCAGCTTCTTGTCTTTGGAGTTGACAGGCGCGATGAGCCCGCTTCTATCCTAAGGGCCTCGGACGCCAGGTAAAAAGCTTTCCTTAACTTTGCGTTCAGATGAAGTCTTTACAGTGTGGTGACATTGTGAGCCAACGTAACTTGGACATTTTTGATTGGTTCAGACACACCCCTTGGAAGGCACTGGGTAGGCTCCGTGCCGTGCATTGCGGTGAAGTAACCGCCGGTAATTGCAGCTTCACACTTTCCATCTATAGATCGCCTGGCGACTACACAAACTTCTCGCTCCTTGTGTTGCACTATGAAATCCTTAGGACGTACAAGGCAAATGCAAGCAAATAAAAAACACGTACAGTTTTCACATGAATGTATCTCTAGTCATACGCTTCATATGATCTAGTCATGTATTCTGTACCTGTGTACATACAGAATAAACAGTCCGACCTTCATCCTTTCGAGTGACTTAAAAGTAAAGCTTTAAAGATCGAACCCCAAAATATTGACAGTATTATTACATGCGAAATTATACTAAAATGAAGGCTATGCAAGCAGTCAAAATATTACTTTAGGTTTTCTCTGAAACTGGTGGATTCAATTTGTACTGTTAATATTTTGGAGGAAGTCCAGTCAAGGAAGTTAGAAACAAAATAAATAAAAAAATAAGAGTTTTAAGTGATTTTCAGTCACTGTATGTGGTTAAGTGTACTTCCTTTGCATTCAAGATTCCGCCCTTTGGAAATGTTACACAGTGGGGAGCAAAAGCTTGTTAGGTTAGTCAGGATGCCCCCAGAGGACAGCAACCTAATGTACAGAGCCTTGAAAAAGGATTTGTCCTTTTCCCAATTTCCTCTATTTTTGTATGCTCCTAACACTTAATTCTGATATCCAAACTAATTTAATGTAGTACAAAAGACAATACACAGTTTTAAAATGAGCATTTGATTTAATGAAAGACAAAAGTTCACCATCACCTACAACATCCATGTGATAATGTAATTGTCCCCTTATTGAGTTTAACCATCACTTCACTGGAACCTTTCCAGCAATATAAATTTGGCATCCGCTAACCCTGCTTTGATCAAAAGAAATTCCAGAAGACCTGAAAAAGACTGAAGTAGATCATTTGGGACAGGGTTACAAAGCAACCACCGAATCCCTGAGATACAGCAGTCCACTGTGAAAGCCGCTGTCTCAAAAAGGAGAAATCTTGGAACAGTGTTAAATCTGCCGAGGAGTGGCCAGCCAAGGAAAATTACTTTAAGAAGCACATAGAGAGCTCATTCTGGAAGTCTCAGAACAACCCAGGCAGACATCTAAGGATGTGCATGCCTCTCTCAGCTTAGTGCTAATGATTCCACCATTAGGAGGGCACTGGGCAAAAATGGTATCCATAGGAGAGCTGCATGGCGAACACCACTGACAAACAAGGGGAACATAAAGTCTTGTCTAACACTTGACTGAAAACATCTTGACTTTCCTCAAAACGTTTGGGATAATATTCTGTAGACCAATGAATCCAAAGTGGATTTTCTTTGGAAGATATGGGTCACATTACGTCTGGCATAAAGCTAACAGAGCTTTCCACAATAAGAACAGCATGCCCACAGTCAAACAAATTGCGATGGCTTGACGGAACCATGAATTCGGCTCTATACCAGAAAGTACTGAAGGAGAATTTCCGGTTATCAATCTGTGATGTGAAGCTCAAGTGCAGCTGGGCTATGCAGCAGAACAAGGACCAGAAGCACAAGTGCAAGTCCAAAATATATATTTTTTCCTTTAGTAGATCCAATGGCTATTTAAAACGTGCATATTGTGGTTATTCAGGTTGCATTTTTTATTATACTCAATTCGTTTGGAGATAGGAAACAAGTGTTAATGAAAAGCAAAAATAGGAAATCATGAAGGGCTATTTACTTTTTCATAACGCTGGGAGTGATTGGAACAGATACAAAATAAATATGAGATGCTGTCATATTTGAAGTGTTGGAAGAGAGTATGATTAAAAAAGATTGAATAGTTTACAATTTTGAACTTAACAAATGTATATCTATGGCCTTTTGAGGATGCTCAACAAATTAAATCCTTTACTGAGTGTTTTAATGAGGTCAAAGCCTGGAGGGCAGAGAAGTTTCTTTGGCTTAATGAAATCAAAACTGAACTGATTGTTTTTGGCAGTATTGATAAAATCAGGAATTTGAATTTAGTCTTTGGATGTAGTATGCCCAACTTGACTGGTAAGAGTTTTGAGTTTTATTTTTGAATAGCTCACTCTCTTTGAAGGACTTTTAGTCATGTAAGCCTTTATTACCTCCCAATTGTCAGTCAGTCAGTTATTGTCCAACCGGCTATATCCTAACACAGGGTCACGGGGGGTCTGCTGGAGCCAATCCCAGGCAACACAGGGCACAAGGCAGGAAACAGATTTTGTGCAGGACACACACACACACACACACAAGGGACAATTTCGGATCGCTAATGCACCTAACCTGCATGTCTTTGGACTGTGGGAGGAAACCCACGCAGACACGGGGAGAACCTCCCAATTGGATTATTGCAATGCACTTTACTGGGGTTGCTAATCAGTTTGTGTTACCTCAGTTACAATTCGTGTAGAATGCACCTGCTCGGATGCTCACTGGTACTAAGAAGTTGTATTGAATTTTGCTAATTTTTGCAACGCTCCATTGGTTTCCTGTGAGGTACCGAATTCAGTTTATACTTTAATTTGTGGTTTAGAAGGCTCAGTATGGTCTGGCTCCCCTTTAACTCACAGAGCTACTTTATCCAGCCTCAAGGTCTTTGAGGTCTTCAGGTCAATCACTTCTGAATGTTCCCTGTTCTTGTTGTACATTAAAGGGAGACCATGCTTTTTAGCAGTTGCCCAGCTACTTCAGGACACCCTACTCCAGTATATCAGGACTGCGTCTTCTATTAGTGCCTTTATTGCCCAGCTCAAGACCTGTTTTTTTTTTTTTCTCCAAGGCTTTTCTGTGTTCTTGAGCCCTTCCTTTTTTTTTTATTTTATTAATTAATGTGTTTTGTTGGCGAGCATTTTGATTACATATTTTGGATTTGCTTTCAGTTGTATTTTTAAATTGCTATATTTTATTATACCTTACAGCACTTTCATTTTTAAAGGTGTTGTAAAACTATATTGACATTAAAACGTAAGTGTAATGAAGACATCTTATTAGAGCGATGTCTGATGGAACATGGACACTTTTAGTGCCCTTTTTATTAAATATTTTTTATAAAGGTTGTCATTTCAATCCACAACAAACAAACTGCTGTGACCCTGCGTAAGTCACTTAAGCTGCCCGTGCTCCATTGTGAACTAGGTTGCCAGCAACTTTAATGAATCCTGATTTTATAAGTCATGCTGGTTAACGGCAATCAAATATGCTGTAATCGTGTCATGGTATGGGTATAAATTCAGTAAAGTTGTAACAATTCCCTTAACCTTCCGACTAGGGATGCTACACACTCTGTTGAATCTAAACTGACATAATTGTTAGAACTAGGACAATAGTGATTTTGCATAATGTGAAAGCAGGACACAAAGGAAGACAGTTACATTACAGTTATAAAAGGGTAAAAATGTATTAATGAATTGTATTCATCAACAGCAGTGCCTCCCCAAGTTACATTTAAAAAATCATTCACATATACAGTACATACATATTTGATTAGATAAAATACTCCTTCAGCACACCGTGTCCTGGAATGAAGAAAGCTACCACACATTAAATGTATGGCAGCCCAGGCAGTGACAAATGACACACATAAGACAGACATTTGTACAGCATGCTTATGTGGCAGTGCTACAAGGTCACTAATGTTGCAGATTAAGTAAGAAGAGCTTTTAAAAGCAATAGTCAAAAAATAGATGTGACTCTGGAAACCGAGCATCTCAGACAAATCTGAAAATGCACATTTTGGCTGTTTAGAAGCTTGTATACGTATCCATTTTAGCATATACTTTATGGGTTCCCTAACTGAATTTATTTTAACTAGGGGCTTCATTTTGCAGATGTTTCAGTTTCTTTAGCGTAGTAAAAAAAAAAAAAGATGTCCCCTTTTATTGGTTTAGTTTGTTTTCTGTTTCTTGCAATATGTTGTTAATATGTTTCAGAACTTTTTTTGCTTCTTTTTAAAATATGTCTTGAGCTTACATTGATTTTTCATTTTGCAGGCAATCTCTGAGTCAGGGCAGGGGTATGCAGATCAGGAAAAGTGTCAGGAAACAGTAAGAGATATAAGAGATAGCTCCTCTGCAAGTTCTGCATCTTCATCACAGACAGATCTTTCCTCTACTCCACAAAGCTGTTTTTCCGAGGTCTGTCTTCCTAGCCAAACCTTATTATTTTGTCAGTCCCCTGGTCTTCCAGGTGCACAGTGAGGTAGAAGTGTAGCACCCAAAGCTTTAATTAGTGTATACATCAATCTAGAAAAATACTGTACTGTCCCACCTTGTAGAGGCATTTTTGTAGAGACACAGTGGGGAAAATAAGCATTGCACACGTCACCGTTTTTCTCAGTAAATATATTTCTTTTGGGGCTATTGACATGCAATTTTCACCAGATGTTGGTAACAACCCAAGGAATCCACACATACAAAGAAATCAAAACACATAAGTCCCTAAATTCAGTTATGTGTAGTAAAGTGTAATGAACACGCTTACTGAAATGTATTTAATACTTAGTAGTAAAGCCTGTGTTTGATAATGAGAAACGAGTCGCATGCATTGCTCAGGTGTGATTTTGGCCCAATTCTTCAAATCTTGATGGTTTCCCAGTGGCCTCTTCTATGAACTCTGATCTTCAGGTCTTTCCATAGATTTTCAGTTGGATTCAAGTCAGGTGATTGACTGGGCCATTCTAGCAGCTTTATTTGCTTTATTCTCTGAAACCAATTGAGAGTTTCCTTGGCTGTTTGTTTTGGGATCCTTGTCTTGCTGAAATGTCCCCCCTCGTTTCATCTTCAGCATCCTGGTAGATGGCATCAGATTCTTATCAAGAATGTCCCTGTGCATTTCTTCATTCATCATTTCTTCAATTACATGTCTGCCGGTGTTTTTTTGGGGTGATATGCAGTGCGGTCTCTCCTCCAAACATGGTG